>NW_016690188.1:1328732-1521181 GCF_001604755.1 Lepidothrix coronata
AAAAAGGGGAAGGGGAAAAAAAAAAAAAAAAAAAAAAAAAAAAAGGAGGGGAATGGGGGGGGAAAAAGGAAAAAGAAGAGGGGAGGGGGGGGGAAAGTTTGCACCAAAAAAAGAAGAGTCCAAGGTGAAAGTTTCTTTTTTTCCCCTTCTCTTTCCTCCTGGGGAGGGGAAAAGAGGGAGGAGGAGGGGAGGGAAATGTCTCTTCTTTGCTCCTTTGCACCAGTGACTTTAGGCTTCTTCCTTTCCTTCTTCGGGATTTTCTCTTTCTTTCTTCCCGGGAGCTGCTCGGCGTGCGCTGCGCGCACACGCACACCCGCGCACGCACTCGCGGAAAAATTAATAATAATAAAAAATATATAAACCGTGGGGAGGGGGGGCCGCAGGGGGGTAAAAAAAAAAATAATGCAACAAACCAAGCCCAGAAGTCAGCTGTGACGGGGGGGCAGTCGCCGCGGATATGGGGAGCCTGTGCCGCTCGGGTTTGAGTGAGTTGAAGTTGGACTGAGAGCTTTTCAGTTCAAAGGCGGCGCTGATTGACAGATAGAAAAAGGGGGATCGAAATCCGGAGGAACGGAGAAGTCTGGGATCCGGGATTATTGACAGGGAGCGAGAAACACACCAGGCACTTAATGAGATGCAGGAGGGGGCGGGGGCTCCCCGGTGACGTCTGCATAAATAAACAGGTCTGGGGCGCGGGAGGGGGAGGAGGGTGGGGGAAGTAGGAAACTAACAATGATCCTTTTTGGCATGGGAGCGGGAACGCGAGGGGAGGGCCGCGGGGGCGGGGGCGCCGCTGGGGGGGCCGGGACGCAAAAGGGGTGGAGGGTGGAAAAAAAAAAAAAGAAAAAAATTTTTTTTTTTTAAATTGGTGCGCTGTAGCGCAGAGCTCCGGGACGGGGGGAGCGAGGGGAAAAGCACCCGAACGGGTGTCCCTGTCTCCGCGCTCCGGGAGCGCCAACTTTTATATTCTGGGCATTAATAAACATATCATTCCCCCGAAGCCCGGGTTCTCCTGAAGGATGTGTGTGTGCCCTTATTATTTGGGTACATGTGACGGTAGGGTGGTGGGGTGGGTGTTTTTTTCAAACCGTTAACATTTTTCATGCTTCTCGTTGGAGGTGAGAAACTCCAATCATAATAAACACTAGAATATAGTAAAAACCTCTTTTTTTTTCCAGCAGCACTTGCTCCTTGCATTTATTATGGTTATAACACGCAGGATGAAAATGTGCGAGATCACTCGCTGAAGATCAGATATTTCCAAATTATCTTATAGTAAGGCATAATGTTTTCTGGTCCTTGATGTAAAAAAAAAAAAAAAAAAAAAAAAAAAAAAAAAAAAAAAAAAAAAAAAAAAGGAAAGGAATGTGACTGCTAAGAAGTTAATTAGCATGGCAGGACGGAGAATCAAGGACTCCCAGACTTCAGAAGTGAAAAGTTGTGGTGGCGTAAACATCACGCTGCTGGGGGGAATCAAAGTGAAAGCGGCTGGTCCCCGCGGGGGGGGGGGGGGGGGGGGGGGGGGGGGGGGGTCCGGGCGCGGGTCCCCGCGGGGTGCGGGGGGTGCCCCGTCCGCTCCGGGGTTGCGAAAGTCACCGGCCGGGGCTCTGCCTGCACGGCAACAAAATGGGGAGCAGAGTCATGCGGATGCAAGAAATGGCATCCGTTCCCCCGAATCTAATGTGGCGAGGGGGAAGGGGGAAACAAATTGATCTTCCAGCAGTGACAAATTGTAACAATGGACGAGTCAATTGGAAACTTTAACATGGGCAAGGAACAAAAGGAGGGGAGGGGGACTGGGGGGGTGGGGAAGACAGTAATTTCAATGGGAATTAGTAAATTGCCTAATGGAAATGGTGTTTGAAAGCAAGGGACAGGCTGTACTAAATAATCCAAACATTCCTCCAGAAATCTAACCTGCTGCTCATGCTAAGGGTCATTCAGCACATAGGGTTTCCAAAACAAAGCCAATTTGTCATGCAATATTTAGAGAGTTTGGGGGGTTCAGCTAAACTGTCTTGTATAAAAAGAATAATAAAAATAATAATACAGAGATCGACAAGGCTAACACGAATTCTCAGGCATTAAAAAGTTCACATAGAAATTTGCATACTAAAGGGAAAGATGCAGACAAAATAGAAATAAAAAAATCACTGCAACTTACAACTTTAATATTAATCAGTAAAGCAGAAGTAGAGTGAAAGGAAGCATGAAAAGAAGTAAAACAAATGTGTACATTTAATCAGACAGGATTGCATAGGACACAAAGAACAGGGCTAATTAGTCTCAGCAGGTAGGGACTAACCTTCAGACTTCATAAATAAATAAGTCTGTGAACAATGTCTAAGTGGGAATATGGAGACAGAAAAGGGATTATTTTAAGACACCAAGTAAAAACATGACTAATGAAATACTTCACTGTTAACTCAATGTACAAATGCATTGAACAGTTTCTTTTTCCACTGGTCTTTTGACTAACTTGCTTTTTACTTTCAGAGATTTTACTAAATAACTGTCTGTGGGCATGCACACTCCCCATTTGCCCCTGATTATGCACTTACTGTCGTTGCAAACTAGTGCCTTGCAGAGTGACATCTTAACAAATATTCTCCATTTTTGTTTGCTTTTTGATTTTTAAAATGCCTTTATATCCCAGAACAATATGAGATTAGAAATATAAATGTGACAGACTCCTATTTACTTTGCAGGGCCATGTGTTATTATTTGACCCAAATGAACAAAAACAGTTGCACAGTTTTGTTTTGTTTTTCAAAGACTTTTTCACAACCTGCTATGAATTTTTTCTTAAACAAGCACGCTTTTGCTTCAGTCCTGTTGTAGTTGCTAACTACTTAGTAAGCATTATCAAAAGCTGATGTGCAAGACAAGACAGACCCAGTTGTTGCCCAAACCTGGTTGCAGAAGGTAGTCCTGATTCTGTAGAGTGTCATACGTTCAAGTACCATCACTGACAGACTATTCGTGAGGGTGATGACACACCTGAACTACTCATGCAAGTAATGTTACTCACATGAGTAAATATTGGTAGAAAGGAGCTTGGCATTGTTTTTCTCAGTGCCACGTGGTGGTCCTGGGTGTAGAAGATGGCTCTGGAAAGCCCAGAGCTGTGGAAGGTGTTTTCTGGGCACGTTTTCACCCCTGGAGTTTTGTCACTGCAGTGGACTCAGAGAAGCCCCATGAAGGGCCGGGAAACTGCTTTCTAGTTTTCGTGGCAACATCAAGTTCTTGCTATTGGAAACTTCCAGAGGTTTGTTTTCAAACTGAAGCTTAGTGTGGTTGTGAAGTCCAAGGATTGCAGATGATTACTAAACCAATAGGGTTTAATTAGGTAGTACAAGTCACTTTGGATAATTTATGCACCTGATTTGTATCACTGCCCGTTATGTAACAGGTCTTGTTTCATTATGGGGGAAATGAGAGCTCTCCAGGGTCAATAGCATCTGTTGAGTAGTATGTTCTCAGGTGATACTTTGAATTAAAAAAAGTATAGTGTGTAACAATGAAAGAAACAAAATATTAAAAAGAAAAAAAAAAGGCAAACTAATCCATGACGTGAAAACTAATTTATTGTTTGAATACCCGATTTTAAGTAACAGCCAGCAAGACAAAGCCAGGTGCTCCAAGTTCAAGAGATGTTGGCTTTCTTGCCAAAGCTGACCTCTAGCACAGATTAAGTGCCTTTCTCCAGGGTTTTGCAACTCTGACAACTTGGTACAATATACCAAATGCTGAGCGATGGGGTTTGGTTACTGACAATGGTGTCACCATTTTACACTTCAGCCCCACATTTTGCTCCCAAGAATCCTGCCGTCTCATGAACAAGAACAGTGAAAAGTCAGGTTCACCTGCCAGTTCACGTTGCCATGAAATGAAGAGGGAAGAGGTTGACTGGGGCTGCCAAGGGGATTTATTGTTTCACAAAAAATGTTTTGGAATCTTTAATGTCTCACCAGAGGCCCAAGTCTCTATCGGAGAAATATGGCCTGCTAACTGCCAGCTGGATCTCCTGAGTAATGTTTACATATTTGGGGTGAGTCATCTGTTTTCATGGGCTTCTCCAAAAGGTCCCAATGTAGGTTTCAATGTGTAAAATTCAAATTATTTATTTTGGAAAGATAGAAGGACTTTGATTGACCAGGATGGGATTTGAGTCTACAGCTCAAAGGAGTTCGTATGTTTACAAATAATCTTGGATCATTAAATCTGCTCTGAATGTCAAAAAAAAAAAAATCAATATTGAAAAGGATCCAATAACTTGAAGCAAACACATCTGCCCAGTGTCTTACCAGTACTGGCTCTTCCAGAATTAGCAGAGGGGAAATTTTTTCTAGGGCAGACAAGATGACAGCATGAAAACACAGAAACCGTGGCTCCTGTCTGCAGTCACTTGCATTGACGGAAACAAGCACATAGCTTCGAGAAAGCTATCAAATGAGAAAATATCAACAAACAACCAAATCGTGATGCTACTGCTAGATTTCTTTGTGGCTTTAGATTTTGCACATACTGACCAGGTCACAGTGTGTTATTTGAGCAATAAGGTGGGCTTTCTATTTGCACTTGATGGAGAAACATTGGAAAATTGGGCACCAAAAAACTATTCATTGTTTTTCAATCTTTTAACGCAGACTGATGTCTCTCAATCCATGCTCTGCTTCCCAAGTCATGGCTATGGCTCAGTAGGAACATACCTCCCTTTTAGCACCTAAACCACAGCTTTACCTCTTGCTTTTGTTAGAGATAATTCTGTCAAATAATAAAATCGTTAATGGGTAGAAATATGCATTCATGCAGGGATTATTCACACTTTATCATGAGGTGATATCAAGCACTATAGGAGTGAATGACAAGAAATAGGCTTCTGAAATTCAGAGCCCTCCATAAATATACCATTTTTATTGACAACACATCTTTTAACCCTAATAGTAATGGAAGAAATCCAATAAATGAAACATTTACTGCATAACTTGCCTTATTTTCGGGAGGTGTCTGATTCCTTTCTAGCTGTCTCTAGAAGATGTTTTTAGCCTAATTTGCTCCCTAGAAATTTCACTCACTAGAGTTATACATCTATGACGTTTTATTGCCTGAAGCCAAGTCTGAATAAGAACTTTCTTAAGATATACTTATCCTAATGTCAGTCTACAAGAACTGAGCTGCTTTAGTTTGATTTATTTGTGCAACGGAGATATATGTGCACCTATATAGCTGGCTATTGCCTCAAAGTGGATCTAATAATCCAAACACAAACAAATAAGTGGAACCAGCAAGTTTAGCCATGGTTAGTTGTAAATAGACACTTTTAAACTAATCAGCTCAGATTTATATTTATATGTCTCTGTTTTCCAAACCAACCAAAGCAGTAGTCCATTGCAAAACACTCTCATTTCACAGGGAAGGAGTTGAGTGTATGCGTCTATATATATATATATGGTCACAGGCAAACATCAAGCACTAACCAGATGCAGTATGTTCACCTATCTAAGAAATACGACATGGCATTTAAGGACCTGGAGCACGGACGTCACTGGTTGAGATTGTGGACCACTGCCTGGCTGGTTCCCTGGGCTCTGGCACCCACATGGGCAGTGAGCGCTTTGGAGCAAGGGCCTTCCTTTGCTCAGTGCTTTTACTGGGATATTGGTCCCTAAACAGAGTTTGTGGATGATATGGTGGTACAGGTAATAAAATGGTAATAATTTGGCTTGCACAAATAGTGTCACTGAGGATGATCTTGTAGGTGAACCCTGGCTGAGAGCAGATGGCAGTAGGCAACAAACCCAGCAAGCTGTAAGGCACAAGCATGCCCTCGGCCAGAAATGACTGCCCTTTCAACTGACACACAGTAATTAGCTACGTTTGCATTTGTAGTCTGTTGCAATATGAGGTAAAAGGGATTAGTTTTGCAATGGTCTGTGAACATGAACATGCGCCAGCTGCGTTCCAGCTGTAGGGGTTCTGGCTGATGGATGGCAATAGTCAGCAGAGGGGTAGTAACTTCTTAAAACAATCAAGTTTAACAACGTGGGATTATTTGATCATACCAAGCAATCACAGAACTGCTCATGTTGGAAGGGACGTGAAGACACCTTCAGTCAAGCCTCCTGCTCAAAACAAGTTTTAGCTCTGAATTTAGACCCATTTGTTTAGGGGGTTGTCCAGTCAGATTTCAAAAGCCTCTAAGGACAGAGATGAGACAACTAGGAGTTAGGACTTTGCATTTATTCTTTTTGAATTTCATAACGTTCCTATTGGCCCATTTCTCCAGCCCCTCTAGGTCCCACTGGACGGCAACCCTGCCCTACAGCAGGTTAACTGGACTGTCCAATTTGATGTCATCTGCAAATGTGATGAGACCTCCTCCAGGTGATTGATAAAAATGTCAAAGAGGTCCTAGGATAGGGCCCTTTAGTACTGCTCTTGCCACTAACAACCAGGGGTTCAGACCATTACCACTGTCATTTGAGTTTGGTCATCTAAACAGTCTTTTATGCATTTAGTTGTCTACCTATTCAGACTGTAACGTTCTAACTCAGATGCTAAAGACTCCTCTCCTGAAGCCTCAGGTTTGTGCTCCACTGCTTGTCTTCTTCACTCCTGTCAGGCTCACAGTTCCTTTTAGTCACTACAGCCAAGGCTGCCTCTTGATTATCATATTCCTGCCCAATGCTTCCTTGTTTGTGAGAAGCAGATCCATGAGACCATCATCCACCCTTTGGCCATACACCATCTGTGTTTAGAAGTTTTCCTCAACAAAGTCCAGAGACTTTCTAAACCTGTTGTGTCCCATGGTCTTGTCCTTACAGCTGAAGTCAGGGAGGTTAAATTCTCCCAACAGCCCTGCAGACTGTTATCTGGAGACTTCTAATTGTTTAAAGACATGATTGACTTTGTCACCCTAATCAGATGATCTGTAACAAACTCATCACAGTATTACCTTACTGATTTGTCCTCTAATCTTGATCCACAAGCTCCCAACAGCCCATTTCCTCTTTCCATGTATCCCTGCTGCTCCTTTGTATAGAAGGTACACCCCTTGCTTTTCTTGCCTTCCTGTCTTTCCTAAAGAGGCTGTATCTTTCCATCACAGACTTGTAATCATAGAATTGATCCCACCATGTCACAGCTGACCTATCCTCAAACCACAAGCAAGTCAGTGCATTCCTTCCTGCTTCAGTTTTTCTCCAAATCAGTCCAGTTAAGTTTTGTGCTTTTCAGTGTACCACTGTCTCTTGCACCATACCTCAGATCTTCAGAGCAACGTATGGCCATCACCATAACGCAGTCAGTAAGGGTGACAGGGGAGGCTGACCAAGAGGACGTCATTTTGGACTAAGACAGGAAGTTTTAATGTAGGCTAGGAAGTGAATGAGTACTGTGTTTCCTGCAAAGCCAGAGTTAAACACCCAGCCCAAACCCCAGCCAGGTCTGCAGGCTGGCAGCCACATGTCCACAAGAGGTGTACTCTTCCCAGCAGCCACCAAAGGCAGAAATCTAGAGGAACATATGGGTTTTTTCTCCATGGAAGCAGTTGTTACTAGTATTTTGCACAGAGCCACCTCTTTGCCACTGCATGTGCAAAACAGTTCCTGACACTTCAAGCTTAACAATCATATTAATTAATAGCTGATCTATTCAAGCATAAACAAAATAAAAGGATTCTCAGGAAAATCCTTCAGAGTATTTTCATAGCTTGACTAGGCCATTTATAATAGAGACATTTACTGTATTTTACTATTTCCTAGCAAATAATTTTCTGAATAATAATTCTGCTTTAAAGGTTGTTTTGGCCTTTCCTTTTCTTCCCTTAGCTCCTGAAGCGTATGTGTCTTTTTTTTCCCCTTCTCAATTGGCAAAGGCCTCCCAACTACATCAAGCAGTTTCAAGTCAGCCAAAGAGATAGGCAGAGCCCTGCTGAAGGAGCAGAGCAGTCTCACTCTCTTTGTAAAATATGCTGCCATTTATCAACAGACTGAGGTTTTTCTTGCATCAAGGAATCTGAGCTAGCGCATACCAAAAGAGTGGCACTGGAGACTTTGTGGTTGGCTGTTGTTTCAGGCAACATGCAGCCTTTACATAGCCTGAGGGCATAAATAAGCAGACAAGAGGGAATGGACAGACCTTCCTACAGTACAATTAGGTGACAATGAGCTATCCAAAACAATCAGGATATCAACAACATCAAGTGCTTTGCCTGTGTCTCAGGAGCACTCCCAAGATTTATTGCATCAGAGGCTCTGTCTACTGCTGGCGCCTCTAGATAGTGTCTCTGGAGATGTGCAGTTGTCAGGCCCTTGGAACAGGGTCTTTTCTGGGAAACTTATTGCAGCCTGAAGTTTTGCAGTTAGCTCCAGTGTAGCTGGTGTCTGAGCATCCTGTCCTTACTTAATGCAGGATCCCTAGGAAATGAAACAGAAGAGATGGACCTGCAACCATTTTGGGAGGATTATATAGGGGGATAATCTACAGAAGTAATTCCAACCATCCTCCATCTACTAGACTGGGAAGAGAAGAGGCAAGAGGTCTCAGGACATTTCCATCCTGGGTCTTTAAGAGAGTCTTTCTTGACTCACTTTCTCCTTCAGAAAGCGTGCATATGCAAAAGGGAAGCCAGACAGGGAGCTGCTCTCCTGCATTTCTGCCTTGGCTCTCTGGATCCATTATCTCCTTTCAAGGACTCTAATCCTACAGAGTTCTGTTTTGCAGGTGAGAGGTTCCTGGCCTTGATCAGAAAGGACGTTGCAATTTCAAATCAAAAGGCAAATGTAAGATTGTGATCAGCACCGGTCTCAAATGTACATTTCAAATGCACCTTGTAGGGATTTCAAGGCATTGGGTAGATTTAAAACTCCACTGGAGACTGTTCTTTCTAATCTGGGAGACACAAAGGGCAAGAGTGGGTCCTGCATTCACAAGAAGAAACTCAGTGTGTTTTGTCTGCTATTTTACCTGAAGTACAGGTCCATTCACCTGCTCCATTCACCCTTTTTACAACATATCATGGCTGTACAAGAACCACTGTAATTCTTCGGGCAACAGCACCCTTAGGACATCTTCTACATCCGTGGGAAGACATAATCTGGCATTCATGACACTGTGGTAGAATTGGCACTACCACTGCTCGCCTGAGGCACTATCTTTTTTCTTTGCCTTGCTTAGCTTAGCTTCCTTCTAAAAGACAGGGAGCTGAAGCAGTGATTTTGCCAAAAAAGGATGCAGAAGAAAGCAAAGATGACATAAATCAGAATAACACTGGTCTCTAGGTTCCTTTGGTGGCCTAGACTGAAGAAGTCTGTATACAGAGGATCTGGAGAACTGTGCACAGTGTAATCGATATACACGTCCTCAGGCTTGTTCTCTTTGTCCCTCTGACCTAAAGCAATCTATGTCCAGGCAGGAGTGGAGAACATAGCTAAAATAGCACATGCAGCCCGTTTTGCATACTTTCCTGTGGCACTAGAGCTAAATGATTTATGACTGAAACATTCGCTGTTGCAGTATGAGACAATTACAGGAAAGTTGGTAAGGCAGCAGTTACCTACTTGTAGGAATATGAAATTCCTTCCTTCCTCCTGATTTCAAACCTGAAAAGTGGTGAACTACCACAGCTCTCTTTGGGAGAATAATCAAAAACTTGCAGAATCAGACTTCAAGATGTTCTTTTCTGGACAAATAAGTACTGTTGTCAATGACCATCTATAGCCACCTTAGGACATGCAGGGAGTTTCTATTTCACATCAGGTACTTGACATGCCCAGAAATCCTGTTGCACCAATTTGGTCATGTGTGCGTGAATTTGTTACCAAAATCCATGAGGTTCTTTCTGTGCACAAAACTAATTGTTTATATTAGAAAATGGATATTAGATGCTCTTTTGGCAATGACTGCTTATTTTTGCTAAGTGTATTTACAATGTTTAGCAGAATATAGCAATGTTAGTTTTGATTTAACACAACAAAATTTTTATGAATATGTTGGGTTTTTTTCTGCAAGCAGATGTAATTTGAATCTAAGCACTACTTTAATACAAGTAAATAAAAGTAGGATTTTTAGGAGATTATTATGATCTTCAGCTCTGAGGTCCTATATTACAGAGGTCATTGAATTTCAACAAGTGGTTCCTGCCACGAGTCTGCCATTTCTCGCTGAACTACAATATTTCATTTAGAAAGACATCTGACCTGGTTTTAAAGATTTCAAGTCAGAACCCCGCTTCCACTGTAGGCAAATTTTGTGCCAGCAGTTGTTCATTACTCTCTCTGGGGGAAAAAAAAAAAGAAAGGAAAATAAAGCACCACATGTCTTTTTCAAACTCATCTTCTTCTTGTTCCAATCAAATAATACTATAAAAGAGTATCATCCTGTATTGCCTTTTCATCATCAGTAGCTTTTGCTTGTTTTCCTGCAATGCTGTGGTCCGTAACAGAACAGGTCCTCATGCTTTCAGGTTCTCCTCCCTGGCAGCTGTGGGACACCACAGGCAGAGGGCTCTGCATATGTTTTTCAAATTGCAGGATAAGGCAGTGAAAACAAATTTGACGATTATCTGCAACAGTAACACGTCAGAGAATATTTTGTCTCCTCTGTCTTTAAGCTGGCCATCTGAGTGTCATGCAAAATTAATAAAGAGGCCCAAACAGTGACTTATCCCAGCTGGCTAAAACATCTCCAGTGTGCAATGACTCACCTGCTACGGTACCTGGCTTGCTCCGATGACTGCAGCCACTGCCTGAAGGACTGGCAGATACTATACATGAAAACTTTACATCCCTATGAGCTGAGCTTCACTTTTAATGAAGATGCTTTCTAGAAGGAAAAAGCTACTAGCTGGCAACAGCAAATGTCTTTGTATACCCTAAATTTATTGTCTGGAGTGTTAATGTTAAGCCAGTTTACAGTACACTCCTGTTTGCATTCCCTAGTTGAAATCTTGACCATAAAGACCCTAAAGGATAGGCATTTCCATTTTTTAATAAAGAAAACACTGAAACTCCGAGAGACAGACGCCTAGGAACTGTGGTTTTAAGGGAAATGCCAAGATTGTGACATTGGGGATACAGTCTCTTGAACTGGCACCAACATTAATTCAATAGAATATGTGATATTCTAGTATAACTTTGACCAGAACTCTTAAAAGTTTCTGTAAAATCCTTCTGGATTTTCTTCCCTTGACAACACAGAGCGCCCTTGTTTTGTTTTACTTTCTAAAAGATTTATTATGCTTGTTTTTCATCAGAGAGATATATGAAGTTTAACTTTCCCTAGTTTTGTTGGCTGACAATCTCACCTCTTTTATCTTGGCTTCTTGGAGAAAAGCGGTTCACCTCATCATGCTGTAGCATTTGTAACCATAGATTAACTTCAGCTGAATATGACAGAAGACTGAGAGATAAACAATATTTGTGTCCTCCAACTTAATGACTATTGGAGAGGTCCAACTTAGCACCCATTGGAGGGAAGGTCCATAGGGAGAGGGCAGTGTGGGTGGCAGAGAGCAGTAACCCACGAGCAAAGGTGCACAGAGAGGAGACTGCTCGAGCCCACTGCTCACCACGCTGTTTGTTTAGTGTTATTAATGCCATGGTCGCAGAGACTACACTGTGAACCCCTTCTCCCACTCACAAATATCCTTTTCCAGCTAAGATCACGTTATACCTCTTGCAAGTTACAGCCACTGGAAAAAGTGATAGGAAAAAAAATACACATATTGCTGACTGCCTTCAGCATTTCTTTTACTCTTAATTTTATATTACTCTCACCAGCTGCATTCCTCAAAAAATGGAAATAAACACGTTCAGACCCATCATCCTTCCACACACTTACCATTGGTCTTCTATGGAGAGTTTGGAAATCTCTGTGCAGGAGTTCATCTTGGAGTCTGTACAAGTTTGATCTGAGGATTGTAAAATATTTTTCTTTTTTTTTTTTTTTTTTTTTTACAAAAGCTTAAATAGAATCTCCCAATTTGCTCCAAATTGCCAGTGCAGACAGGGAAGTGATACTTAGCCTGTTGTAACACACACTTCAGCAGGACCAGCTAGTACATCATAAAGCACCACTTGCCTTATCTGCGCTGGAACAAGTCGCTCTGAATGCATGAACTATTCTAACAAAAATAGTGCAGACTTATCTCAGAATGCGCAGGGGGAACTCTCACACGTTGTAATGGAAGGGCACAGGGGCTGAAACTTTGACAATGATTTAATCTCAACTGCACATTTCACAAGGTTATAGTTTAAGGGCAAATAAGCAAAACCAGAGGATTTTAGCAGTTCCATGAAACGTAGCTTCCCAATTTGTTCAACTTCTGATCTTCACTTAATGGGTTGTCCTGCTTTTTTTTTTAGCACTCCAGTGGCAGTGTAGTCTGCTGTGAAAGATAAGACCTATACTAGCAATGCAAACAAGCAGCAAAGAAAGAGCTTTGACTACAATTTTTAAATCTTATTCCCAAATGACAAACAAGCACCACAAAAAACCCCCCAAATCAAACAAAACAAAACAAACATCCCCTCCCCCACAAAAAAAAAAACAAACAGAAAAAACCTCAACATCTAGAATGCAGTGATTTTTATGTCATCCAAAGAAAAGGGGAAAAGCCTGATTACAGTTTAAAAACCCTTGGTAATACTGAAAACACAGCAAAAGGTTCCTCGTGAAACAGCACTGTAGGAACAGGCTCAGTGGCTTCATTTGCCAGAAACCTTCAAATCTCCAGATCTCTGTGTCCACTATTCATACTGACAGATCTACCAACTGCCCAAGAAGAGTGGAGGTTAACAGTGAAGCTGAAAATTCAGTATCCCAGGAGAAGTTTCTGTCCATGGGGGTGTTCTTGGGAAGACAATGATCCTCTCTGTCCCTTGGCTGGCACCTTTGCCAATTGGAGGTATTGCTGGTTGAATGGGTGAGGGGTTTGCAGTTTAATTAACTTGTAAGGTCTTAGCAAATGTTTTCAGTCTGTGACCTACAGACTCCTGCTACCTTTACTAAAAAATGTTAAGGAAAATGGGTTCGCAGATGCTATGTAGCAATCTCTACATATGGAAATTCTAAAGGGGGCCATATTTTGATTGGAAATTTGTAGGGATCCAAAAATCAAAAAAGACTGAAAAAAATGTGGCTTAGATCTCATCTGTTCAGATGAAAGAAACTGCTGAAGACTGAAGGGTAGACATGTATTAACATATCATGATATTGTAACTAAGGAGCATTATACACAGCACAATGTTATAAAATAGTTCTACTCATTCAGTCTCACAGGAGCGTAGCAACAAAACCATAAGAAATCAAGCCACAGTGGGCTGTTTACTTCTAGCTCTTGATTTCTAAAAACCACTTTATTTGCAATAGGTGTTTGTTAGTCTTTTTAACAATTACATCCTTGGAATTTTTAGTCAGAGTTAGAAAACAGCTCCACACACAGGCTTGGCTTAAGAGTAATGAGTGTGTATGGTGGAGGAAGCCCTGAAGTCATGTAGGGCATCTTAATATGAATACATGTAATAGAAAATATTGCATTGGTGTAATGTGGCCCCAAGTGTAAAACTCACATATATTTTCTCCTCCTTCCTCTCTCTTTCTCTCTGTCTTTCACTTGTAGTCTCTCCTCACATTTGCTAAAACTAAAAATAAATCTGTTCGTCACTAGACCTACATCAAACCCAAAAAAAAAATGTTTAAAATTGTGAGGTCTAGTACAAGAGAATGAGCGCATTTTAAGGGAGGGACATAATAGGATTTTTTTTTTATATATCAGCAAAAAATATCAGAGGTAGATATCTGTGCAGTTGCTGGGCTTTTGTGTTCTGGGGCTAGGAGACTTGAATATTATTAAGGGATCAGTCACAAAGTGCATCAATCTGGCATGTACTAGAGCCAGATATCTATTTGCCAGAAGCTGAAAAAAAAAAAAAATCTCAGCAGGCTCACAGTTGAAGAATGGTGGACATTGCTTTGATTCAAGAAAGCTCTGGCACAGATATCTTCCTGGATATGGATAACATAATGGACTTTGGGGAACATATTAAGTCACCCCCCGCCCTGTGACTTAGTAGCAGCTCTGGATGTGAATTATACAACTCTGGATTGATATGTTAAGGATTTAACAATTTCTGTCTGCAGCATTTCCAACCTCTGAGTGAAGTGTTGGATTACTTTTTTCCCTTTCAATTTGATGGCAAATTGTGCTAAGCTGTGTAATTATTTTTTAGAAGACTGCAAATAAAAGAAAATATAAACTAAGAAGAGGGTGGGGAGAGTGACTGTGAGTGTGTGTGATGTACTGCATTTAATGTTTCTCTAGAACAAAGTCACACTTGAAGGCCTGGCTTCTTTATTTATACTGTTTGTTTATAAGACCCAGGAATGCTTGTTTTCAGCATGAAATAATTTTTGCTGTGGCTTCAAATGAAAATATGTATTTGCTAAAACCAGAATTCAATTGGGAGCTCACTGGTGCACTGAGAGGCCCATTCAGACTCCCAGCAACCCAGCACCCAAGAGCTCATTAGAGATGCAAGAGGAGCAAACTGCTTGATTGGCTCTGCTTTGACTGAGTGGGGGGTGCGGTTTTCCTGGAATTCAGATGTGAAGTACAGGTGTATGCAACAAATATGTTGGGTCTTTTAGTACCTGACATCAGTTAGGTATTGATGCTTAATGGCAGGTGTTGGCAGTCAGGGTGAGTGAAGACATTTGAGATTTTTCCTGGTCTTGTATGGTTTTAGTATCAGAATTTTTTCTTGATGACAGGACTTGGATGTGGTTACTTGAGCTTGACCACGTGTGTTCATAGTGAAAATTATGTCTTTAATTCCTTATAAAACCAAAGAGTTTTTATTGTTACTGAGTGTGATATGCACAGGGCAATAGAAGGCCATGTCACTTTCTATAGTATCATTTGTGGAAAATAATTTCACCAACAGATATAGAAAATAGAATTAATAAAGAATCACTACTGGCTCCCCAATCTGTGTGCAATGGGGAAAACTTCTTTATATTGCTGTGTGGATACTTTGCCTCCTGTCCCTGATTTCATGGGCTGTTATTTTTTATTTCATCCTGCACAAACCATCTCTTAGTCAAAATTACATAACATACGAAAAATACACTATTTGTTTTTGTGACAAAGTGGTGTTAGAAAAATATTGATGTATTTTAAACACTTTGTCCTCTTTTCTTCTGACAAAGAACCAGACTACCGGTAGGAGCATTGGGAAGTGACAGCTTGGCATTGGAATGACATGATAGGACATCTCCCAAACAGAACATCCATCCAAGCCCTACACACCACTGGGTTTCAAAAGTTGTGATTTTATAGCAATAGCCAAAACAGATCACTTTACAGATGACTTTTTAAAAGACATGATTGAGATCCTGGATAAGATATGTGAAGGTATTGATGATAGTAGTTTCTGCTGGAAAAGCAATGGATCAAAGAATGGAATATTTGGGGGAGTGAAAGAAATAGGACTGGAATTATGGGTACAGAGAGCATAGGAGGAGAAGTCTTGGCATTTTATGTTTCAGGATGCTCAATTTCCAGACAGGTGTGATTTACCTGGAACAACTTCCCATCAGCATCAGGGAAAACAGTGTGATGTGTGAGACAACATTTAAGAGATTTATTCCGCATGATTGCACATGTATCACTAAAGGGCTCAAAATTATATTGTGAGCAATTGCACTTATAACACACAACCTATGAGCACTGTGATTGTACTCAAAAAAAGCACTGGACAAGCAAGTTTCATCACTCACCCCTGGCTGCCATAATTTCTTTCTAAAGCAGTATTGTCTTACGTCACTCCACTTGGTCTCCCTTGTGAAACGCCTGGTCCATGGGGATGCAAACATCAGGAGAGATAAAGTGGTCTTTCAAGAGAATTATTTAAGGTTTTCAGGACTAATACCCTTAATTTACGTGAAGAAAAAAAAAGAACTCTAATGGATGCTTATAAATTCTGACAGGAATGAGGAAATCTGTTAGCAGCTGAAAGTAACTATCTGGCATTTTAAAAAGCAGCAGTTTTCTGTCTTGTTCTGTCACAGGGTCGCTGAAAGTCAGAATCTGAAAGATCTCATCCAAGTAGATTTTCCCCATCATACTGAAGCCCACGGGCCAAGAGGGATGGTTAGCAAGTTGGATAATCCTGCCCTCCACACATTATGCAGCCAGGGAGAAGGGCAAGCATTCCAGTGGGAGGGACACTGACAGGCAGCCTTTGCGGAGGTGGCTTTTCTGGTAATAAGAATGAATCAGAGGATAAAGTGCAGCACCTGTGATAATGGGTCTTTTAAATCACTATGTCTAAACATCCTTCTCAGCCTTTTAAAAACATAATGTTTCAGTTTAAGCCAAACAACACTATTCAGCACAGTATGCTTGAGGAAGAAAGCCGCATATTGTTCTTGCATTTTTCTTTTCTCCTTTTTACAGATACTTCATTTTTAATTTGATTTATGAACACGTTATGAAAGGCCCAATCATTAGAATAAAAGAACAAGTCCTGCAAACCTTCACACATGTGATTTTAATAGGTGTAGATATGTGAACAAGGATTAGTAACACTCAGCCCTTGCTTAGCATTAGTGTGTGGGCTCAAGTTATGTTCTCGCTGTGAATTGGCAATGAGACGCAAAGCCTTTCGCCTCTAGGGCGGTGGTTCAAATGCAGCCTGGGTCATTGGTGGCTCTACACAAAATGAGGGGGCTGTTTCTATCCACTTTCACCTTCTCACTGTTAAAAGACAGTAGAGAATTCAAGGTCAGAGTGATCTCAGAGTCTCTCATCTTATTATGAATTGTTATTTTTCACTTACTATGCTATACTACAGAGCCTGGAGGCTTCTGCTAAGCGTGGGGCACATTACACTGGTTACTGTGAGAACAGGTGCAGCTCCACTTATTTACAAACACACTCAGTGGAAGATGGAGATGGCCAGAAAGAAATGAAGTGACGTGCCCAGAGGACAGTGGCAATGCCTAAAGCAGAGCACACCTTTTCTCACAACCTGACCACACTGCTTCCTTCTTCACCTGCAGCTGTGGGTGAAACAGTGTCCTTGGACTTTCTCTTTTCAGCAGGTAACCTGCACGGCTGTCAACCTGTCAGGTTTTATGGTGTTTTTTTAGTAAGGTGGGGATAATATAAAACAAAGTGTGTGACAGATGAAATGCATTAGCCCCAACAATATTAATGGATGATAATGTATACGGTAGATCATTTTATCACACCATTTACATGTAAGTTTGTTTGGTGTATTATCTTTGACACAGTGGAAGATTCATAGATCAAGAGAATTGGTGTAACCCAATTTCGTATGTTTTGTTGGATCTTCGAACAAAAGTGGATGCATTTTGAGTATACATTAAGCAAGTGCTGCATTAAGAACTTCCTTGTGACTCCTGGCACCTACTTTTATGGCTTATTTTGTCAGATTGTTTCTGCTATTCAAAGATTAATTTTCCCACTTGCTGAATTTGTTAAATCTTTGAACATTTCAGCCAACGAAGAGGTTTTCAGATCTGAGTTTTCTCAGGATTAAACACTTCTGTAGCAGAAAAAACACTGCTCAGTCAATACAGACAGACTTGTTTGAAACCTAGTATTCACTAAACAAAAAAGGTTAAGCTGTTTATAAAGAAAAATCCAGAATCAAATGTGCCCTGACTTTCAAACACACTGTCTGTAACTAAATGGGCATTGAGCTAACGCACTTATAAAAATGTTATTTTATGCTAATTTAAAATTTAAAGCAAATGTTGGCTTATCATGTATGTGATTTAAAATCAAGGTATATGCTGCTCCTTAATGCAGAAGAAAACTCTTCACAGATGTGATGCCCCTTCTTAAGGGGTAGGTACCATCCTTGCAACACTTTCTTGGTGGTCAGTCCACTTGCTGTATCAGGTCAGTGCTCTGCAGGCCACTGAGGAGGAATCTTCATTCAGGTACATCCCCCTATCCATTTCAGAGCTTCTCCCTAGCACACGTGCACCCTTATACTGGGCTCAGCTTGTCAATTCACACCATTTTTATCAGTCACTTCCCTTGGCAATGATAATACAAAGCAGACTTCCCTGGGAAGCTTTCTATGGGCTTAAATTAGAGATGAGGTGTTGGCATCCTCAAAGTGTTCCAAAGCCCAGGTTGTACTGAGTGGCACAGTTGAAAACTGGCACAACTGTAGGACATACCAGAGTGCCAGGTCCATAGTCCTACCAATGAGGCACACAAACATCTGCATTAAACCCAAGCTTTCTACTGTGTGCCTGGTATAAACTACTGTAAGCTAACTCTTTGCTGACCAGATATGATGAAATCTCAAGGCTCAACTCAAACACCTACAGGCATTTGCTAAGTTTTGTGAAGTCCTTTCCCAGTATATTGGGATTTTTACCATTTTAAACCCGGAAGCAGGACTGTAGTGCCATATACCTGTCAGGGTTTTGTTTCTCTGAGACTTCCAGGCCATTCTAGAAAACCCTAAAGCCTCAAATATTTATTTGTGACTGGATTTTACTGGTTCCAAAGGGGTGCTGCAGGGGACTCTGGGGTGGGAAAGGGAGACTGAGCCAGGCTGCTGGTAGGGCTGGTGCCCAGCATGGCAGTGGAAAGACTGGCTGCCCTCCTGGCTTGGCTCTGCCTCAGGAGCACAAAAGAGCCTGCACACAATTAGGGACAAGCCTCCAAACTTCTTCAAGTTCACTCATTTAAAAAACCAACCAAACTCTAAAAATAAAATAAAGCCCAGACAAATGAACAAAAAGGCAAGACAAATGCTTAAAGAAAATGAAAGGAATAAAGGATTTTTTAAAGCTATATCCTTGTTACCTTTATTTCTCCTCAAGTAAGTGATATTTCTTGAACATCAAGATCTCCCTTCCTTAATAAAGTAAAACATCAGATTATGAAGAACATTTTTTAATGAGAATTCAGGGACATTTCTGGGTTGGTTGAGAAGTATGAAAGTATTTAACCTCAGTTCAATGGACTGCCCTTTATTAACATTTTTCTTCTACTGCCACTCACACAACTGCCCTTTCACAAACCCCGTCTCAACCATTTGGTACTTATAACTTGGTTTTAGCCAGAGGGTGCATTGCAGAATACAAATCAATCATTGACTTTATTTCTTGTGACTAAAGGATTTCATACACAGTATCTTTGTGGACAGAGCTACCTCTAAGAAAATAGGGCTTAATGATTAAAATGTGTCCATTTTTCTCTCCATTCAGCAGCAGAATTTGCCAGAAGAAGCCCCCAGAAACCTGTTCAGTGAGTGATTGACGTGGCATTGACAGTGCAGCACACCTCAGCTCAACTGAGCACATGCATTTGTAAACAACGCTGCTATCAAACACTGTACCTTTTCAAAGATTAAACGTGTGTTTAGGGAGTGGGAATGGTGCCATGCCTGCACCTTAGCAATACCGGCCAAGTGGCAGGACAGTTGGCTTCCCCATCAGTTTGTCACAAACCTGTCTTGGATACATTCTCCTGGAAACATCAGAGTCTCTGTCGTGGGTTCCTGTCCGTTGGTTGCTCCGGGTAAGCTGCCAGTGCACCACACATTGCCAATGCTAGTGGTGCTTTTGTCAGGTGGACACTTGCCCGCTAGGAAATGGATTGAAGCCACCCACGTACTTTATATGTGCTATTGTTTGAGCTCCAAGTGCTAACAAGAGTTAATGACACTAAGTCTGTTCTGGTCTGGAGTCTTGTAGGAACTGTATCCATGCTACTCACTGTAACCTTTGAGCTGCTCTGTCCTACTTCTCAAGATGTTTGTAGTACATCTTCTTAATGCAAGAGGAATATATTTGTATTTATACATTGCACAAAGGAAGCAGAGCCACAGCTAGAACAGAGAATGGCAACACTGTTTGTGTTTTAACTAAGGAAATTAGGGTGAAGTCTATGAAAAAAAGCTGATGAGATTTTGTTATTCATGTGGTGGAGCAGAGACTTATCCCAGAGACTCACGTTCAGTTAAATACATTTAGCTGGTTTCCCAGCTATTGGAGAGTGGAGAGCGGATACCAGGTGCACCTCTAATGTTTTGGAGAGCTGACACTTCCAGATCATTGTACAAATTTTAGCTCAACAATTTTGACAGGACACAAATTCTCAGGCACAGTGATGAGAAATTCTGCAACCCAGTGGACACGCACTAAACCCTGTCCCTCAGCCATGGGGTACAGAAGAACTTTTTGAAATAAAAGGCTTTTCTTAGGGGAATCTTCCCTTGCCAATCTCCTGATGCCAACATTCATTAACATCTCAGTGCAGACGCACTGTACCTGGCACATTTGGATGCATGGCCAGTGCTCACCCTGCTTGGGCACACCAGAAACCCTCAACAGTAGCCAAGAAAAAAAAGGAAGAAAGAACGTCCATTAGGAGGCACATTGTAAGAGTTACAGGTTCCTATAGAGCAGCACCAAGTTTTGAGGTTGAATCCTTGGGTTTCTATCTCATGTCCTATTTTACAGACTTCAGCACAGATGGATTTGCAACACTTGGCAGGGCAGAAGTCAGTAGATTCCTGAAGTCTTCGATGTCAATGTGAGTTTTGCTGCTGGCATTTCTGCAGCCAAGATTTATTTCCATTTCAGTACTGGATTAATTGAGGTTCACAAGGTAACACATATTGCAAATAAAGGCAGTGCTTTGGCCCCTGTTTTTCTGGGCATTTTGGTGATACGTCTCACGGTCTCAAAGCATTATATCAGGAATATAAGATTTAGAGGTTGCAGACTTGAAGGAATGCTGTGGGAACAAATGCCACAATAAGCACAGCTTATGAGACGTGCAAAGCAGGTTAACAATAACTGTCTTTATCAGAAGAGAAGACCCATCTGGAAGCACGTGTGGATATCAGCTATCAGAGCAGAGGAAATCTTGCAATCTCAAATACGTACAACACTCAGCTAAAAGAAATGTTAGCATTAACATAAAAACACTGTGAGAGGGGGTTGTTAATTTATTTTGTTGTTTTCAGTCATTAATCTGAACTACTTAATTAATTTTTTTCATGGTCATGTAGTTTGTTGACCAGTTCTTCTTCCTAAACCTTAGAGTAGTGTACAGTGAATTAAGACACACACACAGATGTGCACCCACAAACCATGCAAAAACCCACATATAAAATTTGAAGTAAATATGTCAAGGATAAAACTGGCTTCACCTCCAGCATTCAATCTTCCACTGTGTTTTAAATGATACAAAAAGAGAGACACAAACTGTGGTCCTTAGAACCAGCAGAATGCTTCACACAAACATTTTTGAGCATTTTTTTTTCACTTAAGGATTCACTTGTTTCAGCAGTAAAAAGAAAGGATGGTTTCATTTTGCCATTCATGTATGACATTATTTTACAACTCTCAACTAGCTGCATGCAGACTTTAGTCAATGCACAAGGAGGTGTTCATTACCTCAATGCAGAAGTTTAAGCAATCACAACTTAGCAGAATCTCTTGGCCCGGGTCTCATTAGCCTGGGAGTTCCAATTCCCCTGGAAGCACCTTGTTGAAGCAGACAGCTTGCCTCTTCCAGCACATCAGCTCTTCCTTTGTACAAAAGATGTTACAGGGGAGTGATTAGATGGAGGAGGATTTTTCAGCTACGAAAAGAGCTGGCAGAGGGGGATGTTACAGTAGAATATAAAATCATGAATGGTACATAGAAGGTGAATAAGGAACTGCTGTTTCGTTTGCTGCCACTGGTTATTGCATGAGAGACAAGCAAGTAGTGTGTTCACAAGAAACAGCAAGTGTTTGGTGGTACTCCTTCACACATTGGAGCGAGTTGTGAGACTTCTTGCCGCAAGATTTTGTGAGTGCTGAAAGTTTACACTGATGGAAAAAGGGACTAGATAAAGTAATGAAAATACAAACATTAAAAAAATTAATGCAGTAGTAAATCTCGATATTCCATTCTGGCTTGGGAAGACTTGAGCTGCTGGAAGCTGAGTGAATAAACTTCGGATATATAAATGCCATGATACATTTGCCCTGTTCTTCTGCCCTTATCTGAGCACCTGGTATAGCAAGAACTCAGACCTTTGGCCTGACCCTACTAGACTGGTCTCATGTTTGCATCTCTGCCTGGTTTGTGCTTATCTGCAGACTGCTGGTAAACTTCTGTGGAGCTTCTCTCAAAATGTCTTTTAAGAGCTTAAAGTATCATGAACTTTTACCTAGCAATTTGTGCAGATTTTCTGAACTTTTGAAGAAGCTATAAGTTATGACATTTGCTGAAGAACACAGTTCATAAGATACAGAGTCAAAGAGTGTGTGTGTGCATGCGTGAGAGTGAGAGATGGAGACAAAATATGTGCATAAGAAAGTAACTATGTGTATAAACCAGATATTTTCCATGACATATGTTGATGAATTGAATTCTGTTAATTTATAAACTATATTCAGAGCTGGTAGAATTTTTGTAGTGTTTCATGGCCAAATTCTGTGAAAGGGCTGGGAAAAATCTGTTCCAATTTATTTCACTCTCTGCAGTGATTTTCTAACTAACTGTATGTGAATTATTATATTTCAATCTCTATGCAGAGCACTGAACACTCTGGCCCCAGCCCAGCAAAGCAGTTAAAGGAAATGTCCTGCTGAATTCACAAAGACTGTTTGCATTCTTAAAGTTAAGCATGTGCTTAAGGGCTTTGCTAGATCATAACCAAAGATCTCAGGAGCAGTTGGCAAGACTGATACCACAGAGAATAGAAGAAGAGAAAAACAGCAAGAAAGATGTCAATAGATATATTGACATGAATTTGGAATGGTGCTTAGCATTTGAGCGCATTAAGAAAAAAGAGATCTAAAAAGCTCAAGAAAAGTATTTGAGAAAGTGTTCTGGCTTTTTAAAAAACCACCTCTTTCTTACAGCCATATATCAATCACTGACTTTCAAAGGAAATATTGCAATGTATGTTGCACCATTTTCATCATATTATTTTGCTAAGTGTAACACTGCTGCAATTTTAGCATACAGATTATTAATTTTATTTTGGTTCTAAAACGTGCAGAAATAAATCACTGAATGGGCATCTTTAGAGATCATCCTCTCAGAGCAGGGGCAGCTACAGCAGGTTCCGCAAGGGGTTGGCTACTTCCAGGGGTGAAGATGCCACAGTCTCTCTCGACAACTTGTTCCTATGTCCGACCACCCTCACCAAGAGTTTGTATCTTCTTCCAGTGGTATGAAGCTCCTGTAAGTACCCTCATAAATGTTTAGACCTTCTTCCTATGCATATGCTCTGCTTTATGAAAACAAGTATATCCCAAAATTTCAAAAGAATTAGCCACAGGAGTGTAAAATAGATGTAATTGAGCTTTCAGAACTTCAAGTGGCAAGTTGGTCAAAGTTATAATATAAATGGAAAAAAATTCAAACGCTGTTGTACTTCAGGACTCACAATTTCATCACACAGATATCACAATATGTGTGCACATTTCTCCCCCTTTGAAATTTAGAGAATTATTGTTCTTAATCCTGGGACAGGTTTGAAAATTTTCCATTTTTAGCTGTGGTACTTGAGGGATTTCAAGGAGTCACTCTCATTCTGCCCCCCACCCCCCTTAAATTTAAATGTTTTTTCTCACTGATTTCCCTAACAGTCATAATTTCACTCTTTCTTTTCAAAAGTACAAAGCTCCAATGCTGGTAAAGTGTATAGGGATAAGATTGAACCCTTGGAAAACAGTAAAACGGATGAAGGCAAAGGTGCATGATAAAATGATTTATCTGTGGCTTTGCAGTTATTACACAGATAACATTTTGATATGTGTATTATGTTTAGTAATTCAATATCTATGTGTGTAATACATAATTTTTTTACTTAGTAGTTTATCTTCCAAAACTGCATTGCATTTTTCAATGAGTCAGCTGGTTACAGTGACTCCTGCAATTTGTGAAACAAATGCATTTATGTATGAAACGTGCTTCATTCATTTCTGCGCCTCTGTTTATTTATGATAATACTTCACAGGACATGAGTGAATATTCTCTAATACCTTTCAAAAGGTCAATGTAGCCTTAACCATAGTGTCTTCACTCTGCATTGACTAGTAAATCTTTGCTGAGGGACGAGGTGGCTGGAGTTTGTATGCTCACCATGACCTGCATGGATTAACAAATAGCAAAGGTTCCAGTGAATGTGTATGTACAAACATACATCTACAGGAACCTCCGGGGCACACTGAAAGCTCATCTGTTTCCCTCAAGGATTTGAAAAGATGGGAAGGAGAATTAAAAGAGTGGTAAGCGGATAGAAAAAGAGGACTGTTAACTTCTAATTTGCTGGCCTCACTAATAAGAGAGGCATTGCTTTTGTTTAGTTAGCATGAAGCTGCTGTGGGGTATTTGCATCCTTCCGTAAAATAAGGCATCTAGAAAGTGAACAAAAAAATCATTATTTTGGTTCTGTGTGGATTTAAAGGCAGAAAACAATTGATCTGCCCTCAGGTCCACAGTTTCTTAAAGAAGAAAAACAAAATAGTGTCTATATTGTACATAAGTGGCTACGATATGATTTTAAAGTGAAATTAGGCCAACATCACTCAAAATCTTTTTCTGTTGGTGCAACTTTTCAAAAGATTTCAAGCACACAAAATCTATGCCATCTTTTCAGATGCTACCAGAGCTGCTATGGCCACTCAGCAGCTGTGCTGCTTTGCAATGGTGGGATCACACAGCACAGTGGAGTAGCGTGGACTTTCGGTAAATGACTTAGAGGGTTTTCCTGACACCAGTTCTCCTTCCTGTGCATCATGTCCCTTGCATCAGGCTCAGAATTTCTTTGAAACAGCCCACCACAGGGTAGAAAACTCAACTGGCAAAAAATGTGAATAGTGTTCCAGTGGTTGAGTGAGCTGAACAGCCTGACTGAAGAGTGAGAAGGGAGGGGGAAGAAAGAAGAGAGCAGCAAGCCACTATGTTAGAGCCACTTTCTCTTGAAGTCTTATCCTAAGAAAAAAAACTCTAGGTAAGTATACCCGCAGGCAATGAAACTCAGGTCTGTTTTTCTCAAGTGCTCAATGCTTCTGCTAACTCCCATGGCGACACCTTAACAGTCAGATTCTCAAAAGGACTTAGTCTTCAGTGAGCACCCAGGGTGCTGAGGCCTTTAAAATTTCTGCTCTCTTCCTTTGCTGCCTACTTGGGAAATGAGCTTTTTGTAAAATTCTGGCTTTACCTCAATAAGTAAAGCTTCTTAGTTAACTGCACTAGCTGGGGGAAAGACATGGATCTTTAATACACTCGACTAGTATTTGCTAGAGCAGTCCAGGTTGATCATAAAGTGTCTCTGCATGAAGGAAGTTGGTGCCTGTATATTTCCCTCCAAAACTGATGCTGAGTGTAGGGCATGATATGCTGTGAGATGATGGGTCAGTCTCCAGACCATGGCCAGGAAACACACACCTCTTCTCTGAAATTAATTTCTTTCTCTCTTCAAACATCAGTGCTCCAGTCTGAGTAGAGCTCCATAAAACCATATTCTGACTTTTAATAAGATTGTACCATGCTTGAACCCAAGAAGATTTAGAGACACTCTGTCCAAGGACTCCAGGAAATGATGCAACCTGCAAACCATTTACTACCTATATGTTTTACCCTTGCATTTTTCCAAGGTGCTTAACTCTGCTTTATGGACTTCCCATTAAACTTATCTCATTGTAAAACAGTGTTTCTTTAGGGAGGGGAAAACGTTTTAACCTTAAACGATCTAAATCAAAATCCCTGAGGATTTTCACATACTGGGAAGTGGCACTAGTTTGCTCTAAACAAACTGACGATGTGAAAGCAGGTACAGCAGCCTTGGGGGTCTGGCACACCCTGCTCTCATTGGGGTAGCATTGGCTAAGGAAGGCTTCACCATTCCTACCTCCATTCAGGACAGCTGGCAGGCAGGAAAATGTGCCAGGGCTTCAGCCACTCAAGTGTAAAATCTGCTATATTATCACAAAAGGCTGAGAAAGGTACTGGAATATAAATTGTGTAACTAAAGACAGGATGCGGACTCTGTCACTTTGGTGCTTTGACATCCTCTGATGAAACCTTGACAGGGAGACCTTTCAATGTGGTTTAGCTGAGGAAAGAGCAACCTTACAGGCAGCCGTGTTTCTTGGGTGATGAGTCCTCCTCTGGCAGGGTGGGGACTTTGGGGTGCTACAACCTCTGCATCCCTCCGCTTACGCCCAGCCACCAGACCCTCCACACTTTCTCCTCTCTCTTTGTCCTTGGCAGCTAGTCAGAGGGAGGAGAGCACGTGGGTGAAAAGGCAGACACAACATGTTGAGGCTTAGCCTCCAGCACCTGCCTCTTGGAGGTGGTACAGTGGTGCCATCTCCTTGCAGTTCTTGCCTCTCCTCTCTGTCTCCACGCACTCAGTGTCCTCCTTTTTCTTGCTCATTAACAGTCCCTGACTTGGTAATGAGCATTAAACTGCAATTTAAAGCAGACAAAAGAAAAGCATACAGAAGAGTGGGAGGAGTGGGACAGAGAAGAGAAAGTACTGCTCAACTGATCTCTTTGACCCCACAAGCTCCTCCTGGACAGCTGACACTTCAAGTTTGGGAGGCACTTGGAGCTTCACAAGCAGCTCCAGGCCCAGGCAGGGAGCCTTGCTGCTGGCTGCTGCTCCAAATCTTGCCCTTTGTGGTGAGGAGCAGTCTGCCCCATCACCTCCAGTTTTGACCCACCAAATCTGTCGGTCATGGGGCAGGTTTTCCAGAGTGGTGGGGAGGTCCCCCACTCAACTGTCCTTGCCGAGCTGTGGCACTCAGGCCTCCCTGCTCCAGGGCTGATTCTGTAGCCAAAAGCACTTATAAAATGCATACACATCCTCAGTTTCGCATGAAAAAACCCAGTGTTGTGAAACTCTCTCTCCAAAATAGGATCCAATAGCTCCGTTTGCATGGCTTCAGACTGATGCCGGCTGGGCCATAAATATCTCACAGCCTAACCCATGGGCATGCTGGAGCCTGTTTTGGGGAGGAGGGGGATGTCTTCATTCCAGGCATTGCAAACCAGCACAACTTCTCGCTATCTAAACTTGCTGCTCCTTTCCTAGTGTTAATTTGCTCCTTCCTGTAGCTGATTTGTGCCTCAATTTTCCTGCTATCTTTTATGTTAATTCGTTGTGTTTTGTGTTACAGAATGGTGTTTAAAGACTGGTTCCTGGTCTGGCATTAGCTAGTGAATATCGAAATGAGATACATGTATCTTTCCTTCAGGGCTTCAAAGGGTCTGGGTTTGAAAAATTAGCTTATTAGTTGGTTTTTGTTTTTGGTTTTTGGTTTTTTTTTCACTTGAAAATCATGGAGGATAATGCAATGTGGTCACAGCATTCGTGGATAGATATTCCTGTCTGAGAGAAAATAGGGACAAAAAGGAGACTTCTGATCTCAACTTTTCATTGAGAAAGATTCACCAAAGATGCATGATTAGAGCACTTAACTAGAGCAGCAGTTTTGACCTCCAGTTAAGAATATTTTTGACATATTATTTCAATATAGTTAACCAAGGCTAAGCTGTGTCGAGAAAATGGACTGTAAAAGGTAAGTGTAAAATCGGAATGAAGGCAGATTGAAGAACATGACAGGGAAACAGGCTGAGGGGACACATAAGCCCAGAGTCTGTCCAGGTGGTAACCACACCAATGGCTGGATCAGGGGACAGGACACAATTAAAAATCTTCCAGTGGATCTTTTATGAGAAGGTGTGAGTGAGAGACAATAGCATTTCCTGACCGTGCCGATTCCTGTGAACCTGTGTGGTCTTAAGCTCATTTATATGGAACACTGCAAGCAACATAACCTGAATTAATGCTATGAGACAGAAATGAAGCCACTAATGGACAAAAGGAAGCATGAGTCTAATGGTTCAAACACAGAGCTGGGGAGTCAGGAGACCAGAGCAGTTTTACCTGATTTAGCTACTGACTCATCTTGAGAAACTGTGAGGAATTCACTTGTATCAAAACTGTTACTGCTTTTGGTTTGAGGTCCATTTTTTCTGAAGTTATGGTCATCTTGAGCACTTTGATCCTCCTGTGTGCCACGGCTGCCTCATCTGGAGGCTGTGAGCATTCACTCATTCATGCTTGTGCAGCCCTATGAACCTCTCAGGGGAAAGGGCATAATATTATAATTTAAATAATTTACTTTAAGCCTTGGCTCAAGGGACAGCATAGCTATTAAGTAATGGCCTTTGTAATCTAGAAAGCCTTTCCTGCCCTTCCCTGAGACAGATCCTGTATTTAACACTTCACCTGGCCAAACACAGAACAATTTTCCCCCACTTACCTTAACAAGGCAAGTCTTTTACTCACCACACCACAGGCGAACTGGGCACTTTGATTGAGATGGCCCTACAAGGGCTATACAAAGGATGACTCAGGAAAAGTTTTGCTAATCCTGAGAGTCTCCATCAGGCAATTCTGTGGCATCCAGGTATTGACACTGGTAGCCAGCTTGGGGCTCCTGTCTGCCCATCAGGGCTTCTGTTGCAACAAACACCAGGTCACACATAGTCATATGTTAAAGGCTTAATTACAAATGAACTGTCAGCTTGTGCAAACTGGTTTTTGGGTAATGCTATTGAGGATCATTGGGCTTCCAGGTGTCACTTGGGTGGATTTGAGTTTTCTAACTTCAAAAAAGGCTGTGTTTAGGGGCAGGTTTGGTGCCTGTCATATTGTCACGAGTGCCACTAAGAGCACTTGACTAGCTTCAAAATAGAGGGGTATTTATACAGGCATACAGCTTATACAGTGGTTTATGGGGGAAAAAAAAACAGAAAAGGAAAACAAAATGAAAAAAAAAAAACCAAAGTGTCTCTTTGTGGATAAACAATTTGCTTTCAGAGGTAAGGTGAAAAAAGGTTCTGACCGAAAGATACTTATTGAAAAATTTCTTGTGAGGCAGGTTTGCAAGGTATATGTTGCTGAAAACAACCAAGCTGACTGAAGCCATGACCTCTGTCCTCCTTGCATTTTCCAATGATGGGCATAGTCTGGGACATGCTATGGAGGGAATTTATCAACACTGTAGATGAATGCCAGGATCTTGCCAGCAAGAATACTTTTGAACAGACTAATACCCGCTATAGCAGAAGAACTTCTACCTGAAAGCCAATGTGGTTTCAGAGCCAACAGGAGTACTATAGACATGGTATTTGTTCTCAGACAACTGCAAGAGAAGTGTAGGGAACAGAACAAAAGTCTCTATGTAACCCTTGTTGATCTCACCAAGGCTTTCCATACTGTGAGCAGAAAAGGTCTGTGGCAGATTTTGAAACGTTTAGGATGTCCCCCCAAGTTCCTTAAAATGATCATCTCACTCCAGGATGATCAGCGCCAAGTCAGATATGACGATGCACTTTCTGAGCCCTTTCTAATATCCAGTGGTGTGAAACAAGGCTGCGTACTTGCACCAACCTATTCACAATCTTTTTCAGCATGATGCTCCAAAGGGCCACTGCAGACCTCGATGATCAGGACGGTATCTACATTTGATACCATACTGATGGAAGCCTATTCAACCTAAGGCGACTGAAGGCCCACACTAAGACCTTAAACCATCTTGTCCAGGAGCTGCTTTACGCTAATGCCGCCGCCCTCGTTGCTCACACAGAAGCAGCTCTGCAGCATTTAACATCCTACTTTGCTGAGGCTGCTGAGCTTTTTAGGCTGGAAGTCAGCTTGAAGAAGACAGAAGTTTTCTATCAGCCTGCACTTCAGGAAGTCTTCCATCATCCTCATGTCACCATTGGCGAATCAGAGCTCAAATCAGTCCAGCAGTTCAATTACCTAGGTAGCCTCATCTCCTCGGATGGTAAGATTGACGGAGAGATAGACAACAGGTTAGCAAAGGCTTATAGAGTTTTCAGACGACTCCATAAAAGAGTCTGGCGAAATAAACACCTGAAGAAAAGTACAAAGATCAGTGTTTATAGAGCCATAGTGCTGTCTACTCTTTTATATGGGTCCGAATCATGGGTTATTTACTCCCACTACCTGCGACTTTTAGAACGCTTCCATCAACGCTGTCTCTGTACAATCCTAAACATCCATTGGTCAGATTATGTGACTAATATGTCTGTTCTAGAACAGGCAGTAGTTATAAGTATTGAGGCCATGTTGCTGAGAACACAGTTGTGTTGGGCAGGACACGTCTCAAGGATGAAGGACCACCGCCCCCTCAAGATCGTGCTCTATGGAGAACTTGCCACTGGCTGCTGCAAGAAAGGAGCCCCGAAGAGGAGATACAAGGACTTCCTGAAGCAACATCTCAGCCTTGGCCACATTGATCTTCATCGCTGGTCTAGTCTGGCATCCAATCGGGAGGTCTGGAGACACACCATCTATAACGCTGCTGCTTCCTTTGAAAACACACACAGGATCACCATCAAAGAGAAGAGACAACGCAGAAAGAATCGTGTCTTGCTGATACCATCCAAGGAGTCTTTCTGCTGTGCCTTTTGCAACCTTTGTCTGTCTTGTATTGGCCTCTTTAGCCACCAGCGCGCTTGTAGCAAATGTAGGTAGAGCTCTTCCCAAATCTTTGTTCGCGAATCCTAGCCATGATGATGAGATGAATGCAGCCCCATCCTATGTCTTTCTCCACAGCACTGGGTGCTGATTCCTATGAGAGGGCGCACTGAATGAAGTACATCCTATCTCAGGCATGATCTGGCATGGCACTGCCTATATTTTCCCTCAAGCAAAACTCCCACAGTCATCAGCAGAATTTTGATTCCAGAAGAAGCTGAATTTCTACTTAGTTAATCTGGTTCAAGCCTTCCTACGTGAAACACAAGGGACTGATACAGCCTCTCCACCTTGGGAATTGTATCTTCTCACACCACAGCTGAACTTGCCCCAAGGTCTACTGTGGAAAATCTGAGCAAGCCTGAGCCATTTTCACAATGTTGGTGAAGTTTCACAGCCTCGAGCAGTCATTATTGCACTGGGTCATACCCCTGAGGTAAATTATTAATAATAATAATATGTTATTTTTGTTAAGCCTGACATCTCCTTTCATCTCAGCCCCATGCTTATCAGGAGCTCTGCAAAAACAAAAAAGGAAAGTTTTATTTCCACATTTCCATCCCTTCGTCTCATCATGCTGCGTCTGCTTTGGGGACTGAAGAGTAATCTGTGGAAAGCTTTCATGCTCTCAAACCTACCAAAACATGCAATATTAATTGGGATTATTAATTGTATTTACTGCACTAGCAAGTCTAACCTTGTTAAAGGCCAGTGTGAAATGTGGGATCATTTCTGTCATTTGGAACATCCTGCATGCTACCTCCTCTCAGAAATCAAAAGGAAAATTACCTCACTTTTATTAATCATCCCTTTTCTTACAAGATTTTGCCTTTTGTTTAGCTGCACTTCACAAGGAGAAGGTGTGTTTTCTGTGCTGCTTTGAGATCTTGGCAGTTAATGGAACTCTTTGATTTTTAAATAAGAGTTATTCCTCTGAGTGTACAGTATAAACCTAACAGGCAAGGGACTGTGCCTTTAAGTTCATCAGTTTTCCCAGTGCTGTACTGGAAGGATTGGACTGAAACTTTAAACATTTCTAGCCATACCTAGCATATGTATAATTTATAAGCCACACACCGTTTTCTGTCAAATAGGCGATTGATCTGACTCGGATCTCGTTAATTATCCTCCACATACATTATACGTTAACAGATCTTCAGTATACTGTGTATCAATATTAATAAGATTATAAAACACTATTGATAATTAGGAAGAGAAAGAGACCAGGCCTTTGATTCACTCTGTTACTAACGCCCCTGCATCTCTAGATTAAAAAGAGACCACTTTTCGTTTAATAATATCAGATCAGTACATCCATCTTCTAAAAGGCTTTATTAAGAGAAAGCTAAGATTTGCATCCCTATGCAAGGGGCTATTTGAAATTGATTATGGAGGCATCATTGATGTGTGAGAAATTTGTTTCTCTGTCTTGTCTAAAGGGGGACCTAATAGGTGGGAGGGATTTAAGGTGGAGCACTGCACTCTTGGATCTTTGATCAGGAAATTTCTTTTTTTCTTTGTCAGGCTATATTTGGTAAGCCAGATTGTCTTGTTTCAGAGGAAATTAAATGAGATGTCATATTACTTCCTTTAAAAAATAACAACATCTATGTTATCACACTCCAAAAAAGAAGAGTGGAATTAAATAACAATATTTATCTTTAAATTATGAGATCCTGATTATTTTTTGATTACTTTTTACAGTTTTTCTTTTCTGTTCTGACCTGCCTTTTATGTTTCCGTTAAGCTCATTTGTAACAAGCAAACCAGAACAACGAGGTGCTAGTGAGGGCTCTGAAACATTCCATATCCAAATTGAATCAGGCAAACTTTGCTTTCTTAGAAATTTCATACTAAAGGGGAGGGCAAATCATTGAAGGATGATAGGGAACACAGAATAAATTCAGGTTGCGGCACGACTGGTTCTCCACTGGGATGCTGCATAGCACCATACTGGCTTGGGAACCACCACCATGACCAAGCCCTCAGCTGCTTTTCTGATCACCATAGAATAATGATTCAAGCATGAGACCATGCTGCTTATGTCCACTAATCACCATAGAAGCCCAGTCGTTGTCTTCATTGTGTCTCACACAGAGCCAGTCTAGCAAGGCAGAGAGTTCTCAGGCTCCCTCCCTGCTCTGGAGCAATTCTGCAGGGCATCCTTCCCAGGATGACACCAGTTTGGTTCCCTTGGGCTGGCCAGAGTTAGGAGACCTCATTCCAGCCACCACAGATATTTTAAGCATCATATCCCACAACCCTATTGAGTTGAGATTTCTAAAATGCCATGTTCAGGGCCCCAGCAGCTTCTGTGTGGCACTCATGTTGCTGTGCTGAACAACAGGCTAGAGTGGAAGACACTCGGTGAGTGCAGCAAGGGGAAGCTGAGGAAAACTACCCCGGCTTGGACAGGGCGTTTGCTCAGGGAAATTTCACACATGTATTTCCCTGCGAGGTAGCCCCCAGCAGATCCTCATTTCCCATGACAATTCTGCTGAAAGCCTAAATAAAACCATCAGTCTATGGCTTCCAGGAAATCTGCCCTACATATAATCTTCCCATTCCCTAGAGTTCTCTGATTTTCAAGCATGCTGGGAGAGATCGTAATTTGCAGGAAATGTGGAAGAGACTCCGAGATGAGGGAGGTCCCAGCCTGCTGTGTCCACTGCAAAGTCTTGGGAAAGTCCCTTCATCTGCCTGGGACATCCATCGTACAAGTGAGGGGTCACAGGGACCACTTGGGTACAACTGTGGGGTACAGGACAAACACCCACAGTACCTAAAATGCCAGTGGGAGCCCTCCAGCACCCATGCCAACTGGAGCAAGGCCACCAAATAAGGTCATAACATTTAAATTGCTCATTTTGCCTCATCGCCTTCTATCTGAAACTGGAGAGGGAACGATCAGCTGAGGCATGCAGGTGGGGGGGCACAAGGAGAGATGGTGACCTGCCGGGGGGAGGCTAAGCTGGGACCAGGTACATAAACCCAGATTAAAGTTTATGTACAGGGTACGTGAGCAAATAAAGGGCTTTCAGAGGACCTGAGGTTGCTACAAGAGGAGACAACACAATGTCAAAGAATTGTTCTGTTTTAACTTCTCAGGTGGTTGTGCCCTTTTTCTTTCTGGAGGGAGCCTTGAAGGAAACTGTAGAAAGAACAGCAAGAGACAACAATGTGAAATGGAACCTAAAGGCTTGGAAAGGAAAACAGAATAAAGCAACAAAAGTGCAGCGAGATAGCACAAAGAACCCTAATTTTACTTCCTGATCCTGGATGTACACTGAGTGGCGGATTTTTGAGGGATTACTGCAAAATGAGTGGCTATCAGGGCAGTAGGGCCTGTGCCTGCCAGCCTCTGGCTAAAAGCTTGCTGCCCTTTCTCTCTCCAACAGGCAGCTGGCCCGGATACACTGTGGTGCAACTTCCTGAGCCAAAGTTCACTTCTGGTGGCAGGGCTGTTCCCAGTCGCACCAGGCATGAGCCTGGGACACTGAAGACCTATCTAAGCCAGGTCATATCCATTCACACTAGTTTTTTCATACAGTTCAGGACATAAATAACTTGCTGTGTATTCCTGGAGACACACCACTGCTGCAAGCCATGTATGCTGTGTATCCTGTGCGTGAGCACAGCAGCATTTGCATGCACAAGGATGTTTACAAAAGGCAGCAGGGAAATGCCTAAGGTGTAGCTTTCTCACAAAGGAGGGAGCCCCCTTAGGTCTAGAGACATTTCTTTAATTTCTTGTGTTGTTACACAAAAAAACACGTGAGGAAACAAAACTACTTTTATTAACAATGCTGAGAAGTGACGATATTCATGACACTGGAAGCCAGCTAAAAAAACCCCTGAAGATCCAGTTCATATTCTATTGGGAATATCCCGAGTTAATGCATTCATGTGAACATATTTCCCAACAGAAATCCAAGACAAAGAGAAAGCACCCAGAAATTTGATGTTTCATCCTGTCTTTGACATTTGTTCTATAATGACCACCAGGCCATGATCTGCTTGCTTCTCCTCTTGGCTGCTGTGCATTGTAGAGGCTCAGCAAGCCTGGCAGTCAAACTTCATTCAGTCTCTGAAATCTGGTGCTGCACCACAGAAATCTTCAACTGACTTGAACCAGGAAATGATGGCCAGAAAAAATCCCTTGGCTGCCTGGTTAATGTATGGGACAAGCATATGCTGAGAACAGGATGAAATACTTGCCTATCACCTTGTGCAAATGAAAGATCTGTTGATGGAATCAGGGCCATAGATGAAGCTGCCAGCATAAGAGGCAAAGGGTTTTGATGATCAGTTTTATCCATCAGGTGGAATGGGTGTTGAAGCTGTACTACCCCAAGTCACGGGTCCTGCCAGCTTCGAGCTCAAATGTGTTACAGGAAAAGCATGGAAGATATTGCTTATTCCACGGCCCTGCTGTCTATATCTGTACAAAGTCTTTCTGCCTTTCCAGCTCTCAGGCTGGGACTATTAATTAAGAATCAAAAGAGGGAGGTGATGAGAAAATATGTATGACTCTTGGTATCATCACAGCACATGCCGAAAATGAGATCCTTGGAGGCGATGGTAGCTTGTATTTACTCAAATTAGGACAGTGTTTTAATGCATTGGTATCTTTCTGATGGATCATAGAATCATAGAATGGTTTGATTTGGAAAGGACCTTAAAGATCATCTAGTTCCATCCTCCTGCCATGGGCAGGGACAACTTCCACTAGACCAGATTGCTCAAAGCCCCATCCAACCTAGCCTTGAACACTTCTAGGGATGAGGCATCCATAGGTTCTCTGGACAACCTGTTCCTAATATCTAATCTAAGGCTACCTTCTTTCAGTCTGAAATCATTCCCCCTTGTACTGTCACTACATGTACTTGTAAAAAAGTCCCTCTCCATCTCTCTTGTAGCCTCTTTAGGTGCTGAAAGGTGCTTATAAGGTCTCCCTGGAGCCTTCTTTTCTCCAGGCTGAATAGCCCCAATTCTTTCAGCCTGTCCAGCCCTCTGATCATCTTTGTGGCCTCTTCTGAACTCAGTCCAGCAGGTCCACATCCCACATGTTGGTGGCCCCAGAGCTGGATGCCATACTCACAAGAGTGGAATAGAGGGGGAGAATGAGAATCACCTCCCTTGAACTAATGGCCATGTTTCTTTTAATAGAGGGCAGGATACGGTTTATAGTGTGGAACGATTATGGTGGAAACGATGAGAAGGATCCATTGTCACAGAGATGATGCTCCAGGTGCCTGTGTAGCCCAGAGCAATTATTCCATGGCCCCTTGACATGGTACCTCCAAACAACTCCATTGTGCCAGGACTTGCATGTTATTAACCTGCTCCAGCGTTACTACATCAGAAGAAGTAGAAAATAAAAGGAAAATAATATCCCCATTTAAGCTTGGGCATGATAGATTATTTTTTAACCCTGGCAACATTTTAGTTTCTATCAAAGAAGAAAATTTGCTTTTGTGTTAAATGGAGAAACTCTGAAGATGAACACGCAGCGTGAATAAAAATAGTAAAACCTTGGTAGCTCCGCACTTAAGAAAAACAATACTTGGGCCACTTGAAACAATAAGGGTTTGCTCCCAGCTTGAGATTTTGTCTGACAAATTTCAGAGAGAAGGGATTTTTCTCTCCCCCTCCTCTAGCCCTGAGACATACTGCAAAAAAATGCATGCACATGAGCCGTTGTCACTGGGAATGTACCAGCCTTCCATTAACATTGCTCTCTATAGGATGGCGGTTGGCAGGAGTGCTCATTTTAAAATCCAAAGGCTCATGTCTAGTGCTCCAGCCCTTATTCCCCGGAGTTTTTTCAAGCCACTTGAGCCACTTGTCTGGAGCCTGCTTGCTTTGATCTCCTTCTGCATCGAACGTGTCTGGAGAGAGCTCTGCAAGGGGAAAGCATGAATCGAATTGTGCGCTCCCATCTCAAATCTTGCCCATTGCAAAGCCATACCAGGAAATTGAGAAATGTTCCAGGTTTAAGCTTTCTTCCCTTAGCCAGAAATTAAAACTCCTTCATTAATCCAATCTTAAATCTCAACTAGCTGCTGCTTAAAGCGGTAATAAATATTTCATACCGATTGTGTTGCGTTCCTTGCTGTGTTTATTAAATGGAGTTTCTCATAATTCCAGTTATTCATTTTAATAGGTCAGGACTTGGCTGTGATTTAAACAGACCACTGAGGAAACAGCCGTGGTTAAACATTGTAACAATATGGATTATTAATTTAATTGGCCAGCTATTACTTGTTTTGACTCTGTGCTAACACATTTAGCTCAGTCTCTTGTGGCCTATAAACCACAAAGGTCATGACTTCAACATTCAGAAGAATGGGAAAAAGAGAATCAGGGCTGAGATTATGAGGAAAAATAGAGAAACAGTGTGGGGAAGACAGAGTGGGGAAGGCTAAGGGCTTGCTGGAGGCAGTGCAGGGCAAAAGGGGATTTATTTAGTAGCTCAGCAATAGAACATCCTCTAAACCACCAGCCAAACTAACAGTTTCTTTCAGTCCGCATCCCTCTGAGGTGATTTCAGATTTTTACCTGTAGGTATAATGATGGTATCCCCACATATTTAAAAAAACCTCTATTTTATTTCTGACTTTTTATAAAACGGTTTAAAATATGGCATGCAGAGAGCTCACATGTGAATAATCAGCAGTAATATTTATACATGTGTTTAAAAGGCCAATCAGGCACCCCCACCTTGGATGGTTTCCCTGCACCTTTATTGAAAACAATCTCATGATGCTAGTTAGATACAGTGGGGTGAAAAAGCACATTCCAAAGGGCATGATAGCAAAAAGGGATAGCCAGGAAAAGATGCCAGGTTTATCTTCTGTGCACAACAAAGACAGTACAATTTGTACCACGAACTGTTCCATTTGAAAGTGGTCAAATCTTTCCACTGAATTTTTATGCACAACTCTCATTGACTCCTAATAGGAGTTCTGTGCATTGAATAGCAGCAGGATAAGACCCCATATTTGTCTTGGCAACTGTGTGTACATATGTGGTGCAGGGCAATGTTTCCACAGTCATGCCTGTGCCAAGTATGTTCAGCATTCAACTTATACAGGTGCTAAGACCCTACCATGAAGGAAACTATATAAATACAAAAGGTAGGCAGATATATTAGGCAGACGAGCAAGCAGGTATGAGTCTCTGTTTTCAGTCTATCTTAGACCTTTAAATCTGTAGCTGTTCCTGTAACAAAATGCACAGGCCAGTAAGCTGGAAGAACACAGACCAAAACCTTTGTCTGCAACTGCAGGCTCCAAACCATGCAGCTAACATGGGAAATGTAGCATGCATGAGTACAGCATACATAATCAGCAGTAACAGCTGCCCAGACAAGTTGGTGGGATTCCAATGCTGTAAGACTTCTTCCATCCTCACTCTCTTATCCTCCCTCACATAGCTCAACCCAATTTTCCAAGACACGGGGACACTGGGAAGAAAGACACAGGCTTGAAAGCTTATTCACTGTGTAGAAAAGAGCCAGATGGAGAAAAATTCCTGCATCTCTTCTTTCTGGCTTTTTCTTTTGCCTCCTTTTCTGCCTTTCTCCCCCTCTCCCTGACCTAACTTTGGCCCTGCTACAAGCCTTTCCTCACCTTGCCATCCATACCATCACTCACCCCCGCTGCGCAGCAGAGTGACCTTGACAGCTCTCCTGCCAGCAGAACGCAGCCCCATAGAAGCTCCCATCTTCCAGCCCATTTTCCCTTGTTCAGGAATCCTCACCACTTTTGGGTTCTGACACCTCCTGCAATGTCTCCATAGGCTTCAAGCCCACTTGCTTTCTATCATCCCATCCCCTGTCATGCACACCAAGTCTAGGCTTCTTTCCGACAGTTTTTATCCCATCTTTGAGCACCATCTACTCCTACAAAAGAACAAGTTTCCAGATTCAAACTCTCACTTTGCCCAGCTGGTGACACCAATATCAACACTGTGTAATACAACTATCCCCCTTCACCAGTTCAAGATACATCATTTTTTTGCATGTGTAGCAATGCAGACCAAAGGCTAGGACCACACTATATTCGGCCTCTCACAGAAATTCTTTCAAATCACCTGGGAATTTCTTGCCCCATGTCTGTCAGGCTGTTTATCTCCTGGATTCCCCTCCTGCTGTAGTCTAGCTTCACCACTCCTCCTGGATCTGCGTGGCAGGCAGGAAACCCCAGCCGCTGGTACACAGCTACTCACCCATGGAGTCATCCTTAAGCTGCTGCAGGTGCCTCATGCTGGGCCCTGTATCTCTAAGTGTTGCTGACAAACAGGGCTTTCTTTTGTGGTGCCTAGCACCAGCAGCCCCTAAGGACAAGATACCCTTCCCTTCTTCTCCCCCACCCCCAGCCCTCGCACACAATACAGTATTTGTCATGGACTTGTTTTCCAGCACATGAAGAGCACAAAAACGCGTGCTCTTTTATGATAAGGTAAGCAGAGTGACCCTGTAACATTCCACATCTGAACTCAGAACGGCATCTGCCTCACAGCTGTCCTTGTAGCAAGCATTTCAAAAACACAGACGGCAAAAAACAGCAACAATATCTCATCGCCGATGTAGCTGCTTACAGCTCAGTTCTTACCGTCTTCCAAATACCCGTGTTTGAGAGGTGACCTACAGCTGTGAAATTTGGATGCAGATTCCGACACCACCCCTTAATTTCAAGGATGTTCCAATATGAGTTTTACACAGACTTGCAGGCCAATTGCAAAATCTGTGGCTGGAGCTACAGATTCTGAACACCCTGAGTCACAAAGATTTCCAAGAGTTTTGGCTTCGTTGCAGTATTCATATTCCCTCTTACTTGAGTGCATTGACATATCCTCTAGGAGTCATGGACTAGGAGCCCACAGAGAAAGGCTCTGCACAAGCAGAATAAAAATAAAGAAAAGAGTTACAGAGTCAAGAGATAGCTACAGAGGAATGTGGAAGCGCAAGGAAAGAGTTAGACCATCAACAGGATGACAGTGGCCAAAGTACAGTTGAGTTTTCAGTGGTCATCTAGTCAAAGGAGACCTCTGAGGGAGATTTTAGAAGGTGAACAAGTCAGCAGCTTTGCAACATGCATGCACAGTGCTCCTCAAGCACTGTGGGTATCTGGCATGAAAGTACAGCTATGGACTTGGACACCTTGGACCACCTGGAACAAGAGCTGCTTTTGAGGAAATGAACAACAGGAAATGGGTGGAGAGGGAAGAAACCTTGAAAGGTGAAATTAGTTTTCAGAGGCAGTTACATGGCAGTTGTCAGTGTCCTCATGCAGGAACAATATAGTTGTTCAGTTTGTGAAAATCAGAGCTGAACAAAGACAGATTGGATTTGTATGGAAGAAGTCAGCCTGGTCACAGGATTTCCACCAGAGAAAGACTGAAGCATGAGATCAGGGCGGAGAATCTTGGGGCACTTCAGAGCAGGAGACTGTCAACAACCTTATAGCAGGAGGGAAGAGCTAATGGTCATGCTGAAAGAGAGTGGTACATCAAGAGAACCAACAGTTATCTAAAGGGGACTGAAGATATTCGACAAAAAGAGAAGTATGACAGCTAACAAGAAATTATCATCTTTGTAGCTGGCCAACTCAGGTTTTGGTATTCTGGAACATGACTGAAAAACTGAAGACTCAAGTGCAAGTTTGCTCAGGGGTGGACACATTGGTAGCATGAGAGCAAATGAGTTGCTGGAATAAGGGCAGGGCATGGGATAAGGCAAAGAGGATTGGTACAGGAGGGAGCATGGTGCACAGTAAAGAACGACTGCAGGTAGAAGACCAGAATGACAGTGCTATTCAGAAAAGGAAGAATGGAAACTGAAATGGAAACTGAGGGCTTGGGTGGGTCCTTCTACAAGTTATAGCTCAGTTCACTTCTGCAGTCCTTCACACAAGCTCTTTTTTACTCAACAGTTCTGCCCTATCTTGTTTGCTGAGTCTGAGGTTCTAAGGCAGGTATTGCAGAATAAGATCACAAACTCCTCCTCATCTTCTGCTCTCACATGAGAGATTTTACAAATAATAATGTGGCTGCAGAAAACCAGGGAAATATTTAATGTATCTTTTTTTACCTCTCTCTACAAGATGTTGACAAAACCCATCATTCCTAACATCACAGATTTTTTAAAAGAGGAGTGACCATTAACTCATCTGCAGAAAGTCCTGTTGAAAGGTATCAAAAGGTTTGTAGTTGCTCATGTGCAACAACTCCTTCTTGGATGTCTTTGGGGGACTTAACATGGGTACTTCAAGTACAGGAGCATGAGTAAGTTCAGTCAACCTAAAAGAACCAATTACACTGTCTTGTGTTTCTGCTGCAGCCCAGATGGAGATCATGCAGTAAATTCTTTCAGGGTGAGAATGGTCCCCTTTCATTTTGGAAGATAGGAGAGGACATAGAAAACATTAGAGAGTGCAGCAAAGAGCAGGTGCTGGCACTCTACTTGTGCTAGGAAGAGTGACATAATACTTAAATAAAAATAATTAGGTTGTTGGACACAAGGCTTCATATAAAAAACAACATAGAAAACACGTTTTCACATGTTCCCAATGCAAAAACCACCTGTACCCAGTTGGTTTAATGAATGTTCACATGGCTGTGAAGTTTAAATGAGCATGCAGCATGAGTAGCCAGCACACAGCAATTCAGTACGAGTATGGCTGTGGGTGAGCAGCAAGTAGCACATTCTGCATGTCCTGTGATGGGCCAGGGGAACACATGGAGGAAATGCCTCATTTTGTGCTTCTGCAGGAGAAGGAATGAACCCATTGTCTAGTCTTCTGGGCAGTAAGTACCCAACTCTGAGCCCAGTAAAACTAGTGGGAATAAGACCTCAGGGTCTTGTTGACATTCTGCACATTCTGTGGTTTCTCTTTTGTCAGGATGCACACTGCTTTGGTGAGGCAAGAGGCAAAGGGAAGGGAAGAAATGTTCAGAGTTCTCTCCAAAGTCATTTGTGGGAGCATTTATTGGTTTTGTTCTCTGTGTGTAAACTTGCATGAGTAGTCTTGAGCAGGCTGGGTCAACAGTTTCTGCAAAAAAGTTTACTAAACTGAGAATAATCTTTTGTGTCTCATGATAACTTGTATTTTGAAAATGATATTCAACAATGTTGGCTTTTTTTTTTAAAGAAAGCAATTGTTCATTTGAAAATATGACACTATCAAAATATTTTACAACGTAAGAACAGATAAAAACGTGTTTTGCAAATTGGACATCAGTTGACCATATCTCTTGACAGATACATGTTAACTCTACCTTAAAGAAGAGACCTAATCACCTGAAACTTGCTAGTAGTCTATGTTGTGAATAACACTAGGGCTTTGTACATTTAAAAAATTATAAAATTTATTAAATCATAAAATTAGTTAAAAATAAGGTTAGGAAAAAACCCTAAAGCATGTCGAACATATTCTGGAACATAGCATGGAGCTAGTGTACAATGCTCTTGCGTTTTGCTTCAAAAATAAGCAGCAACAATGGATTGTTACTCAGTTTTCAGTCTCACCTGTCTCTGATTTAACCCACTATACCTTCCTGAAACTGTTTTGACCCCTTTTCACTATGCATTTGTAGCACCCACACATACACAATCTGTAGTTTTGCAAGAAAAACACATGGATATATTATTATATTTTCTTGCCTAAACAATTAAAATGGAACTGAGCTGCTTCGTTAAAATAAAAATCTGTGTTTGTAATTTCCAATACTTAGCCTTCATCATATGCGTAGAGATGTTTTCATCCTTTCCTTTCCTTCTCTACCAGCTCCAAGAGTTACGTCTGTACTGTTTAAAAAAGGTATAAAAATCAAAAAACTTTTCCTCTTCTACGTCCATTAATCAGGTTGAAACACTGGTATTTTCTAAATATCCAACAACCTTTGCAGTTCTCAAGTGATCTTTTTGAGTCTCCAGCTTGCCTCACGAGCTTAGGATGTGTGGATCTGCAGACTGTTTCCCTTAATATTCATATCCATAGGAAAGAGTGACAGGCTTGGGGAAAGACCCAGAGAATTATTCCAGACTCTCCAACTCAGATTTCATTTTGTTTCTTGATTGTCAGCACCTGACTGTAATTCATTTTGAAAAGTTTAAACAGAACCTTCTATTTTTTGCTGACTTTGGAGCAAGGGCATTTGTCTATCCCTCATTAATCTTTATGTCACTTGCAAGAAACATCATACCTTTTCCTTTTGGAATAGATTGCCTAAACAGAGGTCCAATGCTGCAACCCTTGTCCCCATTAAGGTTTTGCTAATGACCTTACACCACTCAGAACAAAGATTATTAAACTGGGCCAGATGCTAGCTAGATGAAGAGAAGACGAAAAGCGGCACTAAACCAGAAGGTTTCTCCTTTGACCCCCCAGCAGAGTTTAAGGCATCAGCTTTCAGTGGGATTGACTTAACAGAAGCAGGGTGAGTTTAATGATGAGTATTTTCCACAATCCTGCCTAAGCATTTGCTGGTGTTGCATGGCATCATCAGTTAAGTGTTCCTTAGCACAGTTTGAAAGGTTATTGAGCCCTTTAGCTGTCCTACAGATATAAGCTGTGGGCTTGATAATATTGGTAGCCATTAGCCTACTTGATATTGCAAGAGGATAAGAATGCATTCAGTCTGAGGAGTAACTTCCAGCCAAAGAGTGAGACCTTGTTAATATATTCCAAGACTATCTCAAGCCCCCTTTTTTTCCCTCCTTGGGCTCACATATTATCTTCTCGATCCTCTTCACCCCCCAGAATTAAAGGTAACTGGATATGAAGGGCAAGCCTGCACTTTATATCAGAACTTCTCCCAAACAAAACAGAAGTATTTTCCATGAAGAAACACAGAAGTATTTCTTCCCTTGCCATGCCCCACCTCTGGTAATCACAGAAAGAAACTAGGAGCAAAGAATCCCCCAGTCAAGGCTTGGAGATTTCATAAGAAATGACATTAAAAAATAGTGGAAAATAAAAAGGTATGGAGGAATGGCTGAGGAATCTGTCTAATATTCTAGTACTGGAGAAGGGCAATGTTATTTTAAATCTCCAAAAACCTGAGAAAACATGTAAAAGACAGGACTGGGTTCACAATTACTCCCAAGTGTAATATTATAAATTCTTCCAGAAAAGATTTCACTGTAACAAGAAATGTGTTTGTTTCTCCATTTCACAAGTCTGTCTGACTTCATAAGTTCAATCTGCCTTTCACACCACCACTGAGTTTGCTTATTTCTGGATAACCACACTCTCTCATTGATACAGGCATGTTAGAGTCAACCCGACACACAGAAATGTTTCCTATCTGTTAAGCAGTGCAGTGCCAGAATATGACTCAGGGTATCACTGCAATGCACAGTGTCCTCTGAAAAAAAAAATAATTCAAGAGATACATGTGTTAAGGACATTGCAAAATAAGGGAACTAGCTATTACTAGGGATTACCTATCCAGTTCATCAACTAAAGTGGACATTAATTCCTTCAGCTGAAAGTCAAGACAACTCAACTCACTCAAGCAGTCCTGAGAGGAAAGAGGGAGGTGAGGAGAAAAAAGAGTTTTAAGTAAAGGCTTCTCAGTTTTTTCACTGAAACACTGGGAGATTTTTGACAAGTTAATACTGCCCCTATTTTCAAAGGGGCTTTTAATTTAAGATATCCAGCCTTCTGGGTGTCCAGCTGCAGAAAGGGGTAGGCTAGCTACCGAGTGTCAGTCTGAGCTGCCGGGATGCGCAGGTGGTGCTGGGGAATCAGTCAGGCCTTCCAGGAAACACAACATCAGTCGAAAGTGCTGACCTCGAGTGCTCCACGCAGCATCCTTCTGCAATGATACCGGATGGCAAAGCCTTGTGTAATTATGCTGCTGCTTGTAAAGCGCAGTGGATGGAATGTGCTACATCAGCGCTCATTGCTTTTATTTCTGAGGGGGGGAAAAAGTCTCACAAGGAAAGGAGTGAATGAAATTCCAAGTGCTGTGTTACTCTGGTTAACTTCTGCGAATCTAATCATTTGAGAAGAGGCGCACTTAGGAATCATTCCATGCGGCTGTAAGAAATTGCTAAAGAACACCCTGCCTCCCCTCCTCATATACCTTAGCCTTAGAAAATGAAGGCAGGTAAGGGTACATTTAACATTCACAGTCTTTTATACTACTAAGTAAAATCAGAACAAAATATGGTAATTAATCCATTGTGCATTCAAGGATTCAGGTTTGAGCAGCAGATGGGAAAAGTTGTGGATCATAACCCCATGCAATATTTGACAGAATATCAGTCAAATATAGTTCACACATCTTCATGTTTCTGTCAGTCCCTCTTATCTAAAGTTAATTTAAAGTGACAAGAACTACATTAGCACTTTTCAAAGGGTAATGCAAACTTCAGAATATTCACCTCAAATCAATACCTATCCAGACTCCTAAATGGCCAAACTGGCAAGTTTCTGAAGGTGATTTCACTTTGCTTTTATGCTAAATTTGTAATATGTTGCTGAGGTTTATGCATTAATCTCTAAACAAATCAGTTGAAAAGTGGGGTAGAGAGTGTGGCCCCTGTTTATTCTGCATAATAGTGTCATGGGCACATGTGCACCCACATGCAGAAAAGTCAAGGCAATGCTGACAAATCTAGTTGTGCAAATACTGTAATACAGTTTGGATCTTAGCCTGTGGGTTATTTTTGAACAACTCTTTATAAAAGTGGTGTACTTAGGTGCCCTGCTTGTGAGTGGAGCACCTACTTCCATTTCACCACTGCAATAAAAAACAGTCCAAAGCAGAGACCTCACACTGGCTTCCACAGAAAGTTTCATTCAGTGGCCCTGGTGCTTGCAGCACACTGCAGCTTTCCTCAAAAGTGGATTATTTGATAGAAACAGTAATTTGTCTCCTTTTTTCAATCAAAACGGCCTTTGGAAGCACATGCACATGCACATCTGCAAATGTATGCTCATGTATTTTTGTGTCTGACTTGGGCGTGGGAGTACAGCTAAGTCCAAATCCCCTGATCTAATGCTATTGCTGTGCTGGTTGCTTGTGCTTCTGCTCCTTGTGTTCACATTACCAAATAAGAGATCACACCCTGCAAGACTCCACAGAACTCATCTCTAGGGAAGGCAAAAGCACTTCTTGGCATTCGGACTGCACACAATTCCAATAATGTCCCCCTTCATCCCCCCCCTGCCCCGCCGCCCCTGTTACAAATGATTTAATGCAGGCTGTGAATGAGAAACATAAGGTAAACACTATTTAGTATTTATTGCCTTCCATCCCAAGCATAACTTGGCCTTGCCTCTGGAGAGATGCCCAGCTCAGCCCTTCTGGACACACCATCACCGGCTGGGATGTGTGTGTGTCTTCTGGAGAAGGTACAAAAGGGAATGAATCTCATCTGCTGAAGGACTCCAGCTTCTGGATTTTGCTGGATCTGAGTCACTTGCACTGTGGAAGGAAGCACAAAGCCCACTAGTAGCGGGTGGGGTAGGGAAGGGTGGGGAGAACATCCAGTCCCTTCTCATTCTCCTCCTTTCTTTTCCATAATGGAAACCCTAAGATAATAATTTCCCTGACAAAACAGACTCCACCCCTCCTCAAATCCCTCGCACAGGTTGAGCTCCAAAAGGAGCAATGAGACAGAACAGTAGGAGAGCCCAGGCTATTCATCATCTGCAGAAGGGACTCAGATATTATAAGATAAATGGATCAAACTCAAATGTGTGCCTGGCTTGTTTATGGGACTGGGTGAAAATGCAGCACGAAAAATAGCCAACAACAGGATCCCCAAGGAAAAAAGTTAAAATAGATCAGACACACTTTTTCTCATCATTTCAAACATCTGATAACTTTGCCAAGCTGTAGCAAGACACTTCAGTTCTCAGGCAGGTTGTGGGTGATAACTTGCTAAGATGCTCAACTTGCAGGACTCAGTTTACTCATTCTGGGCCGCATAAATCCCTACTAAAAACCCACTGCCACCAGCATCTTCCCAAAGGGCTAAACTGGATCCTCTTGGTGCCTCAGGCTGGAAAGATCATGAAAATGCTTCACTGTGGTGACTTTCTGTGTACAATAATTTAACCACTAGAATAAATAAAATGTTTTTCCTCTACTTCTTGACAAAAAGGCTTGACTGGAAAAAAGGTTCTTTTCTTCCAGAACCCTGACCTATGAGTATTTTTAGGTTCACATGAGGGGATTTTGTGCCAGTTCTTCCCGCCCAGTGCAACCAGGGAACCTTTTTTTTTTTGTGTGTCTAGTTGCATACACCGAGGTGACACTGCACAGGTTTTTTTTTTTTCAGCATAGCATTGTGTTTGTGCAAATGTCTATATTTAAAATAAAATAAATATTAAAACCCACAAAGGTGCAAAACACCTCCTCCAACCTGACATACCCCCCATTCTTCTGCTTGCCCTCCTCATTGCCCATAAACCCAAAATGGGCGCTGCTAAACAGAGGAAGAAATGAACAGCTGGAGTTGTGCCACACACATTCTTCATGGTTGGACTCAATGATCTTAAAGGTCTTTTCCAATGTAAATGATTCCATGATTCTATGATTCATAGACCACTTGCTTGCAGCACAAAGTGGCACCAGCTGCCAGGTGCCCAGGACAGAGGAGCTCCAAGGTGAGAACCTTGAGCTTCTTTTGCCCTTGGTGGGGTTTCCAGATGAAACACAGACACACAAACCAGCTTACCCTCTTAGTTTTTACCCAGATGTGCTCTGGCAGAGGTTGCTTGCTCCTCTAGGCTGGCCAAGGGCTGTCTGCCATTCACATGCTTTGGAAAAACTGTCGTGTGCTGCAGCTGCTCCCCAGGAGACTGGGAGAATGGCCAGGAATAAAAGGAATCTCCTGCAGGAATCCAGGAGCCAGTCCACACCTGAAACCTCAGGAAGACTCAGAAAAAAATCCCTGGTGCTGCTGCCACTGAGTTAAACAAGGAAAGTTTGCAAAGGACTGACTTGCTACTCGATGTTGGAGTTCATGTGGATCTTCTCTTCTGCCTCCTTCTTCTGTACTCATCGTGATACCATCTGATGAAGCTGAGGTCAACACTGGCAATCTCAGACACTGGGAGTTATAAGTCTCTCCTCATCTTTCTTGTTTCTCCCCTACAGGTGAGGATTTACTGAGGGACATGTTAGAAACAAGAAACACATCCCAAACTAGGGGTTACACACGGCTTTTCCTTTAATTCAGGAATTTGTGCTAATTTTCTATACTATTCTTGACATCAGAACTACAGTGATCTGTAAAACAAGACCAAAATTATTCTTCTTTTCCCCTCTGTAGGGGAATTATTTGTATTTTCTGCAAGACACTGCCTCCATTTGAAGTATGTACTGAAAACAGTCATACAAAATGCTACGGAAAACTGCTCGCATTTTTTCTCTAGTCATCTCTTCCCTAAGATACATGAAATCAGTGAAAAAATCTATGTGTTCTCCTTGTCCTACATTTTCTATGCGATTTCTGAAACTTTTAATGCCTGCTAAGAGAACCACACTGCAGGAGGAAAGCACATCATCCTGAGAAGACCGGTATTGCCAGCAGGGCTGGCAGCAGAGTTGCAGAGCCATCCGAGTAGGTCACCCCCTGGAGCGAGAGCCGTGAGCTCCTCCAGCCTCTGGGGCTGCCCAGGAATGGAGCTGGCACACTCGCTCCTCTCCAGCAGACCACGGCAGCAATTAATTGCATAGTAATGCAAGGATGCAATTAGAGCCTGGCCAAACACAACTTACCCCCTCTTGGGGCCTCCAAATTTGGAACATTTTCACTCAGCAGCTCACCCAGACACGCTGGTAAGAGCTGATCACGGATGAGGGTCTGACACCGTTGTCAGCATCACTGTGCTGCCATCCTCTTTCTCTGTGGGTGAGAGAAGTTGGGTGCTGATGCTCTGAGCAGGCACTTGGACATCTTCCCACTTTGTTTTGCCAATATGCTTGCTCGGTTTTGTTTTCCTGACACCCCAGCAATCTTGCTCTTTCTTCCAGGAGGCCTTTTAGCCAGTGTAACTCCCTGAGTTTATCCTTCAACATGCTGTATTTCAATTATGCCACTTATAAAGACTGAAAACTACTTACATATAATTTGCTTGTTTGTTTTCCCTGTGCTCTCTCCTAGTTTTCATCCTCAATCAGTGAACTCCCCAGACCGGGGCAGTCTTCCTTGGTTGTCTGGAAATATGCCAAGTATATAAAGTCTTATGATTCTGGGTCCATTATCTCCCCTTCCCCCCACCTCACCACAAATGGACTCTATTACTAATCATAACTCACAGCCAACATCACTTTAGTTTTAGAGAGGAAGATATTTTCAGCCTCAGGCAAAAGACTTCTAGTCTGATCATGAGAGATGCTGAAAGCTACGGGGGTTGCTGGCTCATAGCATCACTGAGGATGCAGTCCTTGGGGAGCAGCTTCCCTGCTCATCTAAGTTTTCTTTCATCCAAAATTCAGGCCTGCCCTGTCCCAGTTAGCTGAGTAAAATCTTTAACAGAAAAGAATGGTTTTAGGTGCCTCTGGTGGTTTTGTTTTTTGGGTGTTGAGCACTGTGGAGGACCTGCTTTCCAGAGATGGCTGAGCAACTTACTTTCTGAAGAAGAAATCTCCTTACACATCCCAAGCAGAGCACCCTGAAGTTCCGGAATCTGAAACATCAGGGAATCTTTTGAAAATTGTCATAAAAAAACGCAGAACAAAAAATAACGTGAAAAATCTGTAGTTTTCATCAGATATAGTACTCGGTTCCATCTGCTATGCTACAAAAAAACCTTTTATTTTGGTATCTTGCAGCATTTAAAAATATTGAAGAAAGACAACGAACATTAGAAAGCAAAATTTTGCTTTGGTTGAGGTAGAGGTCTGCTACCTGTACTCTGCTACTCTGTCCACTGCTTCCCCTTAAAGTCAGTAGAGGAAGCTCTCCCAGCACACCAAATCTGTGTGTTTGTGTACGCTTTACAGCTATATTTATATTCTCTTAATTACTTTGTATCACATACAGTTTTAAAAACTTTTTTAGTAACAAAGCTTACTAGCTCACTTTTGTCTTTCTTTTAAAAATAAACAACTTAAAAGAAGGCAAGATCAGAGGATTAAGTAAATTAATGAGAAAGATACTTAAAAGGCTTTCAAAGTCTCCTTCTTGCAACACTAGTATGTAGATTTCTTAAATAAGTAATCATGAGTTCGCAACTCAAATTATCACCACCATATATGTTGGGGAGGTCAGGCTCAGGATGTATGAAATTTGAACCCATCTCCATACAAAGAGAGAAACCATGTTTCATTTCATTTTCTTTTTCCTTTCACTGCATTTTCCCCTCAGTAGCTGGTGATGGTATTTCTATTTCCTGATTCAATGTGGCAGGCATGCTTTGGGTTATTCAAAGAGAGGGAAGTGGTGCATCTTTATGCACAAGGTGTAGGAAACATGGGGCGACATGACACTGAGCTGTCGGGAAAGGTGGGAAGAGCTTGGTCTCCGCAGCAGCTGGCAGGTGCCCACGTGTTGCTCCACAGGCACGGAGGGATGGGGAGACAGGGAAGGGATGCTCGAGATGGAAAGAAACAGAAAACACAGATAGACACAACTGAGGCCAAGATTTGAAAGACAGACCATAAAGGCTACAGACGGATGTCTTAGCCAGGAGGCACGGAAAAGTATGAAAGGAAGAAGCAATTAGGAGTATTTGTCATAAGGAGCGTTAGGAAAGAGAACAACTTTGACAACCTAACCTGTGGCATGTAGGCAACTTGCAGCTGGCTGTCACTGAAGCCAAGGTGCAAGAGGCACCATTTTACAAGAAGACCCAACTTTTTCCCAATTAATTGACTGGAGAATACAGCACCTCTGCACTCTGCAGTGCAGCACCTCCTCTCCTTCATGCTTACTTTTTGTTGGGCGGAAATACTCCAGGTTCTCACCTCTGAGCAGAAAGTAGGTGCCCTCCAGTAGCACCCAGTGAGCACTGCACTTCACACACCAGTCACAGGGGAGTGGTGGGGCTGAGAAGTCTGCATTTCGACGTCGGACACAGGTAACTATAAATGTTCCCCTCTCAACAAACAGGACAAAGTCTAAGGCTGGATGAGAGTTAAGAGCACGCAATGTTCTTTCCCCTGATTAGCAAAGGAACCTGTGCCCCTCATCAGTGGCATCCAGACTCTGCTTCCCCCTGCAGAGTAACCCTGTCGGCTGCGTTCATCCCTGTCCTCCTTGGCAGGAGACTGACAGGGCATTTCCTCAGTCTAATTTTAGGGATCTTGCTCTTGTATCTTTGATGCCTAGAGAAGAGATCTCAGCTCACTAACCTTCTAATTTCATTTCCCCAGATAAGAACTAAAGTTGTGTGGGACAAGTCTGGGCCCAGATGATGAAGCCCAGTGCTCCAGTGTTCATGAGCAGAGTTACATATGCTCCCAGCACCTCCCCTGAATTTGTCTGTGTGAATACCCTCCACTCTGTGAATATCCAACGTCTTCAAGTTGGTGTCTTAAAGAAGTGTGGAGTAACATCCCTGTTTCAGCTGATGGAAACATCTCCCAAAGTCCTCAGGACAAGGAGGCCCAACAATTGGAGAAAACAATTTTAACAAAATTTTTAATAGCATTTAGAAGTTCAGTTATCTAAGATTTATGAGGAGGGTTTAGTCTTGGTTAAGAAAGCATAAAAAAGAAACCATGATATTCCCAAAAATATTGTTGAAAAGGTATAAAATAAGATTAATGGTGAAGTAAGTGTGTGTGTGTGGGTATGTGTATATAAGCACACTACAGAATTCTTTTATCTCATTGAAAGACATTTGATACTTATTAAAAGATTATTGCTTTAAGGCATATTTTGATTTTCTGCCTAAGACTGTGGAGAGTCTTGCTACTGAGATAATAACAAAGAAACCTTAAACATGAAAAAAAGTACCCACATGAAAGATAATATGTTCCCTATTAGTAGTGGTATCATTTTCAGTGGGATTGCTTGTCTCCAAATATAACAGAAGTTTAAAAGTAAAAGCCCATTTCCAGTAAAAAGAGACACCACACAGTAGTTTTGAACCTTTTTTTTTTTTTTTTGTATTCAGAACTGCTGGTGTGTGATATTTCATTAAGCAGTTATTGTGACTATTTACTTCAAAAATTTATTTACAGTTTCAAGATCTGTGCTAAGGAGAATACAATCAACCATCCTGCATATATCAAGACAGAGAGAGTTGGACAAATCTATTAGACATGCCCCAACAATGCTTTTAAAACTACACTTTTTTCTGCTCTTAGATGAAAGCATTTTGGGGAGCCTAAGAGCAATCATGTGCAATTTTAGAGTGATTGAAACCTTTTAGAAACTTGTATATGTATTTGATGTACTTTTATATGTATATATTTGATGTGTATGTGTTTTTACTTCGGTGTTTCTAGTCTTGGTTTACAGCGCCTTGCCTTCTGCCTTCAGACCTTGCAGAAAGCTGGAGAGTCAAGCCCAGTGCGGTAGAAGAATATTTCAGTCAATGAGATGGCACAGCTGTAAATATAAGCTCATTGCAGCTGCAAAACTGTTAGTTTAGAGGAGTAATTTAATTTTTATGGAAGATAACTAAAGACCATTTGAATTGATGTAGGTGCAGAAGTTGATAACCTTCTTTATGGGAAAGAAAAACAATTACAGCACATAAAACTAAATAAGCAGCATGGAAGCAAAAGACAATCCCAAATTTACAGACCTTTCCTAGTGTACAATGTACTGAAGTTTAAATACCACATTAATAACCTCCTGAGTAGGGAGACATTTGAAATACATGCCTGATTAGTGAAATGACACATATAATTCATTTTCCTATGAGGATGTACAAATATATTATTTACTCAGAAGCATTTGCACATTAGGATTTAGACAGATATTTTCTGTGTTTTGACCTACACCTATTTCAGCAATATCCATCACTAGAATAACTGCACTGCCTGTATGAACATGTATATACTCATTTGTACGAACATTGATGAGCACGTTACGTGGAACACATTTAGAAGGAGAAAAATAAATAAATAAATGATTTCCCCTCCCCCTCTTTTTTTTTTTTCCTCACAGAACAGAAAGGTTAAGAGATCACTGAGTGATGGAAGAAGTGCTTTGGCATTAGAGGAAGGCTGTAGATCAAGAAAATATTATTTTAACAGCAAAATAAAATCTCTTTTACATTCAGTACTTCCTTTGTTTCATTCAGGACAGTATACATTAGAAAAGGGACACAGCCCCAGGATTGTAGCAACTCAAACTCCATTAAACATGCATGGGGAAGATTTCCAGCCTGCTGTGCAGGGAGTTACATGCCCAGGCTCTGTTAACAACAGTAATTGTGCATATAATTTCCTCTGCGTTGCTCTGAAAATTCACCCTACAGACTTTAGCTTCATGTCAGGTAACTCAGTAGCCATTTATTATAGTCTGAGGGTGGAAACCAAAACTTTGAAACTGCAGAATGGAAGTGGTCACCTTTGCTCCCCTCCCTTTCCCCCACTTTTTCCAGTCTCCACGAACAGAAGGGAAGCTCCAAGGACCAGGACCCCAGAAAAAGTGGAAGTGCATCTCCAAAGGATGCAGGGTATCCTGTGTGGTGATGGCTCCCTGTCCCTGGTCTGGGCTCTGCAGATCTCATGATGGTCCCTGTTGGGGTCAGCAGATGTCTGCTTGCAGTCAGATCACCCTGGACCTTGGTTCCAGCTCTGGGGACCTTGCAGAGGCCTGGAGGGTGTAGTGCAGGTGTGGGTGGCCCATGGAGGAAAGGTAAAGCTGCAGTGTGGTGCAGCTTTAAAAACCCACAGGGCCCCAGAATGTGGGAGAGCTGGCAGCTCCCACATGGTAGGAACAAATAAACTCGCCTAAAGTGATGGACTGGAGGTGCTTCAATAGTGGCTCTGAATCAGGCTATTAAATCACAAGTGTCTGACCCCAGAAAAGGGGTTGATGCTGAAGTCCTCACCAGGACAAAAGGTGCAAGTGAAGCTCTGAGAAGAAAAGTTTGCAGTAGGAAACTCAGCTGAAAGCACCCCAATACCAGGCACAACTGTGAGGCATGCCAAGCACCCGGCGCTGCCCTGGAAAACTCAGAGTTTTATGGGGTCAGACCAAAGAACAAAACTTTCTGTCCTGGAAAAGCAGTAAAATGCCAAGCTGCCTTCCCTGGTAGACAAGCAATTAAAAGTTTGGCTCTATCTGCTTACAAAAGAGCAAAAGCAGAAAGTAAAATGGAAGCTAGATCTAAGACACTGCAGGGCAAGCCATGAAGGTAATTTGCTGTAGGAGACCACTGGGCTCCAGAAGATCTTTCAGTGAATTATGTTGAAAAAGATCATGCCCTGTCTAGTCCTCTGAACTTGGATACTAATTAAAAAAGTATACAAACTAGTCATCCACATAAGTACGTACACACTCAAGCATCCAAACCACCAGCCTGACTATGAAGCTGAAGAATTCCACCTTGTCCACCATGCTTCTCACCAAATCACTCCCTCAGCCGCTCTCAGCACCAGGAGGAAAGGACAAGAGGAAAAAGCAGAACAAAATCAAGATGTTCTTGGCACAGTGTGCCCACAAGGTTAGGCAGTGATGCACTAATGAATAAGGTTCTCCAGGGAACAATCCCACATCAGTAGGTGGAACAGCTAATCTAATAGTTTTCTTCCATATCTAAATTCTATAAAGGTGTAACTTGCAGCAGGGAGCATGTGATCACTCTTTGAATAAGCAGTGGGAGGGGAAAGGATATGTTTAATGGCCAAAATTAGTTTCCTTACACTGGTTTCCTGAGCTATTGTGTAGAATATGCAGCCTAAGAGTAGTGTGAGATTTTTTTCTTTTTTCTTTTTCTGATTTTTGATTTTGAATGGGTAGACATCAAATACACCCATCCCCCAGACACAAGAAAATTCTCGCCGCATGCTTCTGTCCTCCAGACTTACACAGCATTTTATTGTATGGAACACATCAAAAGGGTTTGGTTCCCTTGTAAAAGTTTTACAGGAAAATCACTGAAGAGCACTGTAACTTTTTTTTTTTTCAAATTCAAAACTAGAACCAATATTCTGGATTCCCACACTTTGGTGTGGACTCAGAGAGAGCTGTGCTTTTCTGTACTGTAGAGCAGAAATACAGACCCTGTATAATTAGAATTGCAGTCATGGCCTGTGGGATCTAGTGATTTGGACATATTTTATTTAACCAGCTTAGTAAAAGGTAATATTCAGCAGCTGTGATCTATAGCAGAATTACAATTTTCAGGGTCAAGGAGGGATTTTGATATTAGGAGGTTGGGCAGAATTGCTGTAAAATCTCATGAGCTGTCGTTAAAAATAAATGAGAAAATAGGTTATCCAAGAGTCATTGTAAGGGAAAAATCAATAGGCAGTGTCTATTCACTTGGGCTATCAAAATCCTTGAAATTTGAACAAAAGTTTCACGTTTAGTGTGCTGTAGGTTTTGAAATGTAAGTGGTGAATGCTCTGTGGGTACAAATTCATTGTGCTGTGCATTCAAACAAGGAGAAATCCTTCTGAAGTTCTGGAGTTCTCTATTAAGACAGTACAGTTCCTTCGTCACTAAGGCAGACATGTAAAACCGTTGCCAGCAAAACTTCAGAAGCAATTTTAGCGAACTGATGACAAACTCTCTCTTGGAAATATATCGCATTTCCTTATCTCACCTTCCTCCTCTGGGGTTCCCTCCCACCTCTGGTTCTCAGTGGATGCAGGAAGGGGCTGCAGCCCTGGAGCCTGGGCAACTCTCTGCAAGCACACACGAAACTGCAAATGATAGAGTTTGGAAATGAGCATTATTGGTAATTTGGAGCAGTACACATAATTGATATGGAAAGGGAGTATCATCCTCATTCAGAAACAATTAACTTCCCCCTCCAACACAGTAGTTCAAAGAAGACTCAGCCTTTTAAATATGAATGAGGAGAACTTCAAAATATGCAACTATTAGCTATTACAATATACACATGGAGTAGGATCTTATTTTTAATATTCTCGTAGCTACCAAATTTTAAGTGTGACGTGTATGCAGATGTGCAGGAGCCCAAGTCTTGTGGACTCCAATCAGTTAGAAGTGGGGAGGGGAAAATGAGAAGTTCGCACTGCTGTCAGATTGTATTATTTTATTTGAGCCACAGCCTGATACAACCCAAAAGTCCAGTTATTTCTTGGTTCAAGACAGACAACTGAGACTTCACAGAACATACAAGAATTAGCAGAAAACACTCATTGCAAACTGACATCCAAAAAGAAAACCTTTGCCCAAAGCTCAACAATGCTGAGGAACTCAACAGACTCTTCTGCAGCAGCCCGATGAAGATTTGTACATTGTTAATTTGATTGGAGAAGGTGCATGTTAAATAGAAAAGAACTGAGTTTGTCACTGTCATCTGAATCCATTCAGTCAGTGCAACAAAGGTATATTTAACTAAAATATGAAACAGACTTGCTAACACCGCATTATTTTCTCAGGCTTACAAAGTTAAAAAAAAAATTAAACTGAATATAAATGACTTTGAGCATTTTTTATGACACCCACAGCCTAAGTGATCCAGATAATGTAATCTAACCATCATTAGAAACCATGAAATTACAATTCCTCCGGGATGGATATTTATCTCTCTGTTACATACAGAAAGGCGATTAATTAGTAGCTCTTTCAGTGTTTAACATTACTGTGTACCGAGGCTGATTAAAATCTAACTATAGAACAGCTATGATAGCTAACACGTAATCTGAGGAAAGTTTAGCTGGGGCACAAAGAAGCACCTTAAAAAGAAAACTTAAAAAATGTCCTCTTAGAAGTAGGTAGCTTCAAAGCCAAAACCCAGGCATCCTTCTAATTTCTATTACACATAGCAATCATAACAATTACTGAGATTTCAAAAACCTCAACACTCAAAACAACTAATCCACGTCAAATATTTTTGCAAAGTGGTAAAATTCACAGAATATCCATTCATTTTCAAGAAGTGTATACAGAACACAGTCATGAAGGGAATCACACAGGACTGTCTTGAACGGCTTATTCTGAAATTTAAATGGGAGAGTTTGCTGGGGTGCATGTGTGCCCTGTATGGACAGCACAGCACACACATACTGTGTGGGCTAAATTCATATTTCTGGTGTAATTTCACTGGCTCGTGTGGAATGCACCAAAGATGTGTCAATGTGTGTGCACAGACAGTTTCCTCCAGGATCTCACGAGGGACAAGAGGACATGGACAATTTCACTTTGGGAGGAATAAACAGAGGTAACTAGCAGGTTTGATTCCCAGAGCATTCCTACTGTGAATAAAAATATTGGAGGAATTTCATGCAAGGGCAGTTGAAAAATTCCCAATTCACTAGTCCTTATTTTGAAAATAATTTCTTACTTTGACATCAATGTACCTAGGTATGGGAACCTATAGGCTTGGACTGGTTGAGAAGAGGGAAGAAGCTTTAAAAGCATATGTGAACAGCTCAGCAAAAAGTCCAAGGTAACCCTAGTTATATTTAATTTTTTGAAGCTATCAGCTGAGACCACAAAGCAGTATTGGTCATAGATGTATTTTAGTAAGGGCACACAGAAAGAAATTGAAAGTACTTTTAAAATGTAGTGTAAAGAAAGGACACTTTATCACCCCCACAGCCCCCCAGTTTAGGTCCCAATGAACTGAGCCACTGATTCCTAATCCTCTCCATTGCATCGAGTATTGTGTAGATGCTGCTCTCTTCTGGCTGCCTACACAAATTTTAATATGCAAAATATTAATAAAAAGTGAAATAAAAGGCTGAGAATAATCACAGATGGCTTCAATGTGCTGAGAGCAATGGAGGTACCTCTGAGGCCTCACTGGGGACATCTGACCTATACACAGCCACCTCATAGTTCTGATCCTATACCACACTGATCAGGACCTTCTCCAAAATTCCCCCTCCGTTCTTCCTCAAGACCTCACTCAGGATGGCCCAAGTTCATGTTTGGAGGCCAGGGGAAGGCACACTTTTATTTTTCAGGCTGGAGATGGGCAGCACTGTCTATGGCACCTGCCAGCTGAACCACATGGGGCATGGGGCACAACTGGTGATGCTGTGGGGGTTGTGCAGTTGGCCATTTCGTACTTCGTGACAACGTGAATATCAATAGCTCAATTCTGTATTCTTATAAAAACAACTAAAACCCAGCGAGAAGACTTAAAAAAAAAAATAGAAAAAAACGAAAAAACTTTTAAACTCTCAAGTGACCATTGCATCAGGACAAGGATCTTTGAGCCTACCCAGCACAACCAAGCTGCCAAACCAAGTATATCAGTGGTCACACCACCCCTGCTCTGGAGAGAGCAGAGGAGGAGCAAGATTCCTTTGAATAAGTTGGAGGCAGGAAATCAGAAGTCACCAAGGCATCCCACTGCTCCACTGCAGGATGCAACAGGATAGGACATTACTGGGGTTCAAGATGACCTCATCATAGTTGACTTCTTTCTGCTCTCTAGCTCCATGCAACACATGTGTCCCTGTCAGGTACCTCTGACCACCCTTTCTGCAGATTTCCTCGAGCAGATCTAATGGCCCTGAAGGGTCAGTCCTGTGCTTCAGAGAAGGTGCCACACTTATTGCTCCCTCCATTCATCTCATCTGTCCATGTGGTAATGTCATGTAACTGTTGTCTGTCTGAGAAAGAGCTGCTCTGAGGGCAGCTAGGACCTGTGGGTAGTGCAAATTCAGACTGTCTAAGTCACCAGTCCAAGCTGCAGGATAGTTCAGGCACTACTACAACACCTCATCCTAGAGACAGAGGAAATCAACCAACACAGACCTAGACCCACAATAATTGTCATCCTTCTTAAGGTTTCTTCTTAAAAGATTAAATTATTCTTCAATTCAAAGGACAACATCTGGCTATGTTCAATGTCCCTGGAGCTTGACTGATCACGCAGACGGACACAAGTCTGGGGATGAAGCCTTAAGAAGGTAAGAAGTGTTGTCCCTGCAAGATACCAGCTGTTTTGGTGGCTGGGAACGTGCACTCTGTGCCTGGTGTTTGTGGTGGCACTGGTTTGCTTCTGCTGTGGAAAGGGAAGGAAGTGCAGTCCTCACAGCATCTGCAGAACTCGCAGGGATATCTGTTACAATTCATTAAGTAGTGCTCTAAGAAGTTACAATAATAACATTTCAACACAGTTTCCAGAGGGAGTCTCAGAAACTACAGAAAAAGCTGACAAGTTTCAATCCATTTATCAAAGCACTCCAAGACAGATGAAACAGCAGAGCTGCTTAGTGAGGAATGTCTCTCCTTCTGGGTGTCCAGAGCATTTGAGTAAATAAAAAGCTCTTTAAAAATAAGTCAATACAATGGAATCCCTTTTGCCTTTTGCCAGCGCTTGTATTACACTTACACCCAAATGACCCTCCTACCTATAATACTGCAGCATTTACATACACATCAAATGGGTGCTTTTCACTTACATAATACATTTAATCCAAGGATTACAGAGCACACAATATATTAAACATTACAACACCTCGTGAGGTAGGTTAGCATTAATGAAGTTGTGGTGGGTAAACTGAGGCACAGACTAACTTTATTACTTGCCTGTGGTCCACAGCCCATCAGTGGAAAAGTCATTAAGACGCTGTTCAAACAGTAGACACACATATGCACCTACTTGTGTGGGTAAAATAGACTAATCCATGTGTTCTAAAGCAACTTTAACTGCTCATCCGGAGACACTCGGGTCTTGATTTTCTGAGGGCAGGAGAACAAAAGGCAAATAAGGAGAAGACAAAAAGAACAGAAAGCAAATATTTGCTGTTAGAAATATTTTTTTTTTGTATGCCAAACCGCGTATACAAAACAAGAGGCATCCGAACCTGAAGGAGGCTTCAGATGCTGGTCTCCAATAATTTGATTTTCTCAGTAAAGATTTTTCTAGACCTGCAACAGGGGTTTTGTTAGGTTTTTGTTCAATAAAGTCGGTTTATATTTAGCTTTCATATAGCAGAGAAAAAAAATAAATCTTTGGTTAAGGTCTTTGAGCCAAGCATCTAGGATGAAATTTTCAAAAGCACTCAACAGTGGCTTTTGAAAATAGAATTAGGCTAGTTGCTGAGACAAGCTTTGAAAGCCACCCCCTACCTCCTTTAGCATTATAACTGAGCTGATTTCCTCCGTGATGGTACTGTTCCCTGTTTTAGTCTCCCCACCTCACGGCCTTCACCAGTGTTGCTAAGCCAAGCTGGATTTAAAGTCAGGAAGGCAAGCAGGAGACTGGGTGATGCGGGAGCCTGTGGTCATGACCTCCCCAGCGTGTCTGCTGCCCCAGAGTGGTGCAGCTGGACACAGGGATGCTCCTTGGGTGGCTCCCACTTTGCAGCCAGCCTTTGTTCTCTTTGTAGGAGCACTGGCTAATAGAGGTGTACACCCTTCGCCTGATGGTTAGGTGAGGCTATAATTACCTCAGTAATAAGGTCTGATTCTTCCCTGCTCTGCACCTCCTCGGCTGGTCAGGAATACTTGTCTAAAGTGGGTGCAAAATGCTACCAGATCAGAAAGATGACATTTTACATCAATGGAAATGACCAGGTATAAGGAACAAAGGCCTACATAACAATGCTCTCAACTCTGTTGTCCTTTAATTAAGTAGTTCCTCCAGCAATGACACTAATGAGGCCTTGTTTCCTCGGGGTTGGATTCTCTAGTATCTAAATGGGATGTGAGCTTTTCCTGGGGAGAGAGGCATTTATAATTTCTCCCTCCCAGGTAGTGTCCAATTTGGGTGGATGTCACACTGCAGCCTTTCTCTTGGTGGGGATGCCAGTGGGACGTCTCTCCCCTTGGCTGCTTTTTTTCCTGAAACCAATAGGAATTTTTGAGAGCTCTGCTCTTCTATTACATATGCCTGAATTTGGTCAAAGTCTCAAAGTTAGCAGGGGATGGGAAGACAAATTCATCAAATGAGACAGAGCAAAGGCATAAGCATGTTTCTACTAAGAAGAGAAGGCTAAATACTATTTTTACTTACAAGCAATTTTCTAGTGCTGTGGTAAACTCATAGGGTATTTTTTTGCTGCTTTGGTAGGCATGCCTGGCTACAACTCCTTCAAGCAATGTCAATAAAAGGAGAACATACAGACAAATGCATGCAGGCAAGGCATGCAACTCAGGCAAGAGGCAATGTTACTTAGCTGGGTGCAGAAGAGAACTGGAAAGTTCATTAAATCCACAGAAGCAGATTATGTTCACTGGCGACAGTGCTGACTGGACAAGGTCATGGGTCTGAACGGAGAATGCAACTGAACAAAGAAGCAGCAATAGAAGGTTTTCTTTGGGTTTGGTCCAGGAGAGCAGTCACAACATGGCAGCCAGTAGGAAGCACGCACCATAACGCTGGCAATGCAGGCTTGGCAGCATTATTGACCTCTCTGGCCACAGGACAGCAGGGACAGGCTGCTTTCCTGTAGAGTTTAATGGTTCTGAACTGCTTAGGACCCTTTAAAATGTGTAAAACTTTCACTTTCCAACAGTGCTCTCTGGCAGGACAGACATCCACCTAACCCTTTCACTTTGCATGCTCCTGAATGTCCCATTAATGAACAGGCACTGGCCCCACAGGAAACCTTGGCTTGCAGACTTTACATCCTTCCTCAGTTATACCACCACCACAACCCAGTATCTCTTCTTGTGATAAGGCCAAGGCTAAAAGCAGTGAGGGAGCACCTAGGCTGCACTCCCAGAATTGCAAGATAAATCTGCAGCAGTTCACCAAAACACTGCAGTGCCTGGATGGTGCGGAGGTACCACCTGTGGATAATACAGCTCCTCACTCTTAGCCTACCCCACAGAATAAGAAGTATTTGTAGGTTATGTAGAGTTTTTAAAAAAATTTTTGCTGCCTGGGGAAAAGCAGACTGTTCCCAGATCCACTCCAGGATGCCTCTCCAACTGCAGACACCATTTTACTTATACTTGGGCACAACAGTCCCTCAAGTAGGTTTTCTGACATGAAGAGGTAATCACATCTATGTGTTTGTGGGAAACAGAGAGCTGCACAGACCGAGGGCTGGGAGCTCCCCCTTTCTGGGTCCGTCCCTGTTGAACTTGTCTGGCATGAGATGGAGATAGAAGCATAGGTCCCAACAGTACCGACCTGTTATGGCCCATACCTTCAGGAAAAGTCCAAGGAACTACCAGCAGACCTTCCTGAGCAACAGATCAATATGGAGCTTGGTATCAGCTGAGCCGTTATTCATGCCAAAGGCAGTTGTTCGGATGAAGGGATAAAGAGTGCACAAGTTCACTGGTTCTCAGTATATAAGCTCTTTTTTTCCCTTCCCTCTCCTGTAGATGCCTTCATTATTTATGTGTGACAAATAAAGCACGGCTGTTGAGGATGCTAAAATGCTTTTCACCATGCACCTCTGTTTCCCGACATGCACAGAGCCGGGACAGTGCACCCACGTCAGGCTGTGGGTACGTCAAGGAGCCAGTGTGCTGCTCTGGCCACTGTAGCCAAAGGCTGCTCAGGGCGTATGATAACATCCATTGCCAGGCAGTAGTTGATAAAATATTCACCTGCTACATGCCTCTTCCCCCACGTGACTCCAGAAGTGACAAATTATCCCAAGGAAGCGCGAGGGAGCTTTGCCTACTAGGGTTTGCTCTGCAGCATCCCACTATACGTCATCGCACCTCGCTCGCCGTCTCTGCCATCAGCCCTACATAGGGACCCACCGTAAATGCTGAATGCGAACTGCATTCAGATGTATTGAGTAAGAAAAGATCAAAGACTGACTATTATAAAGCAAAGGAAGACTAACATGTACCCTGCCTTTGACTGTTTCCTTTTTTACCATCTTAAAATTCTCCTGAAGCTTCTCCTTCTGTAAGAGGATTATTTACAACTGAAACTACACAGAGAAAATATACTTAGAGATAAATACTTCTTCTATAAAAAGTAGCAGCTATTTTTATCTGTTTCAAACCAAAACCTTCTCATGGTTTTGTACAAAAACAAAAAAAAATGCCAAAACAAATGCTGTCCCCTCCAAAAGGAAAAAAAAAGGAAGCCTGAGCCCACATCCTCCTGAAGTTTATCATAAGCTGTCAAGTTGCTAGAAACAGAACCATGCAAGTCATTACCGCAGCTAACAACTTTACTGGGGATCCACATGTAGCTCTTTCCCCCCCTACAAAGTCCGACCAGATTTTGAAATGTGAGTGGTGCAGTTCAAAACAAAAAAAAGAAAAGGACATGGATTTTTTTATTTAGGATGCATGCAAAAGTGGTCCATTTATGACTGTGTAAAAAAAAAAAAAGTGGACATAAATATTTATGATTGGAAATTTCATTATTTAAAATTATTCTATAAATTTGCTAGTAACTCGAAGATGAATGCCTGCTGTACAGTTTGCAAATTAAGTACCATTATTTTTCTCTTCTGCACTTGAATATTACTCACAGCTAAAGTCATTTAAAGGGGTTAACATCAGCCTTAATTAAATATTAAAGTGTGCCTGTACCTGCTGCTATTGTTGCCCTTAGAATAAGATATAACCTATTTTTGACAAGTTTTCATCTTTCTCTGTGGAAGACGCTACATGAAACCAAATCAGTGGCAAAGAGGAGGGTAATGAATAATCTATTTCATATTCCAGCAGTACCCAGAGCTCTGAGTGGAAAAATATTCAGTCAGATGATAGTATGAGGCTGCTGAGGTACCACATGACGCAGCTAATGTTTAAATAATAATAATAATAATAAAAAAAAGCGATAAACAAATCATTAGCCCTTAACAGTTGTTTAATGCAATTTGTTAATGAACGTAATGGTGGGGACTAATAATGAAAGAAAATAAAAACGTCTAAACAGGCGCCAAGTTGCCAGTGATGCTCAATTATTTCCTTGTCAAGTTTTTATGATTTAATGAGCTCCTCTGGGACTGACGGCTGTCAGTCAGTCGTGACTTTTTGACACCATTACAACTTCAAATACAGCAGCAGGCAGGCTGTTTTCCTCGGATTTGAAATACTGAAATGATCTGACAGGTTTAAAGAAAAGATGTGCAAAAAAAAAAGGAGAGAGAGAGCGAAAGAGAGAAAGAGAGAGAGACACAGTTGCTTTTTCTTTTCTTTTTTTTTTTTCTTCTATGGGGCAGACAATCTCTGGATGCTGTTTGGTAATGAAAACCCAATCACAGAGGTCATTATCTGATGAGGTTTTCTTGGAACTGGCAGGGTTTTTTTTCTTTATTTCTTTACTTAATGATAACCCTCGATGGGTTTGCCCCGCATGGGATGGTCAGAGCCGCACAATTTTGTTCACCATTAATTTCAGCCTTTGAAGCTCAGAGCTCTGAAGCAGCAGCAAAGAAAACCCCCCACCAAGCTGGCTCCAAAATAAGACAATCCAGCCTGCCTTAAACAGAATAGCAAATGGCCTCCCATCCCAGAGATGAGAACTGACGTCAGTCAAGCTACATTTTCTGATATTTCCCCAAAACGTATAGCATTTAAAACCCTTTAAAACTTAAGAGTCTTTAATTAAATTGCTTTTGATTTTGTATCAGTGCAGAATTAGTTTATTTATTCTGTGAGCCCAGCTGTTTAGCAAGGATGAATTTCGCACACAGCACCGTGCATGTGTTTTTTAATTTGTCATTTCTCCACAAAGGCTGGCAACATTAGAAACATTTTGCTCTTTGAGGTTTACATTTGTAAGCACTTGGATTCATTCAGAGATATGCTATAGATGCAACCAAACTAGTTCAGGGGAACCGTGGACCTGGGGGTGTCACCCTACCTGTGGGTGGTTCAGGCTGTGTTCTCGGTTGAAGTCACTCAGTCCCCACCAAAATGTGTGGATTTGGTACATCTCACCCCTACACTTCCTGAGCTGGATGAAAAGGGGAGAGTGAAGAGTAATATTGTGTTTTGAAGGGTGCAATGTCCACTCGAGCACTATTTTACATGTGGGGAGTAGTCGAGGATGCAAAGCAGGCACAGAGGAGTTATTAACAGGTTAGCAAGAGAAACATAGCGATGGTGGGCTCATCAAAAGTGAAGATGAAGGCTTTGCGTGGCAGTCTCTCTCTCTCCCTCATTTCTATCTGAGTGGATGTATCTGATGTGACACTATGCCCTAGATTTATACTGGGATAAGGAAAACTAGCTTCCTTTCAGCTTTTTGCTGATTCCAGCAGGTGGCTAGATAGAGGGCAAAACCTAGTCATAGGTCACTGTTAAGATCAGTAGTCATGAATCAATTCCCATGATAGTTAAATTATAGAGGCAACGTGGAGAATGTCTAGGCAACAGACGGAGTTTAAGATTTCCTTCTTGACAGTTTTCTGCTTTACAGAATATGCATCTCCTAATTTGCCGAGGAGAGGATAAATATCTCCTAATGCTGCCAGGCTTCATCCTAATTTGTCTGAAGTCAGCTCAGTGCCATCACTTGAAGCTAACGGCGAGAGCTCTGCTTACACAACCCAAAGCACTTAGTCTGAGTGCACATTGTGACTGAAGGCTGGTAGCTGAACACCCAAATCTTTCCGTGTCTGAAAGCCACATGGTATATGCCACACACTTCACAAGGATGAAAGGGGAGGATACCACAGGAGGCGGCCAGGAGGGTCCCAGGACCCTGTGACAGTGCAGGGCCATCAAGGTGAGGAGCCGAACATGACTGAGCTGTGCTGCACAGAACACCACCTCCTGAAACTGTGGGTCTGCATTACCCGGGAACTTTTGCACCAGCACAATCCTACAGCCACTGACACGAGCTGGTAGGGAAACCTGGCACATAAACCACTTCTAAACTTTGTTGTGAGCTGCATGTAATACACAGACACCAGAGCTGACCATACATGCTTACATTCGTTTCAATGAATAACATTTTTCCTGTGCATCCTTTCATTCTACATTTATCACCATCTTTCTATGTCTTATATGTGGCATCAGCACCACAACCTTTTAACTATTTGTTTTTTCCATGTAGAGAAAACAGGAGACATATTTAGGGCTAAAATCAACTCCCAGATGTTTATCTCAAAACCAGCTCCTAAGGAGCACAGCAAGTCGGCAGAGACGACAGGGATGCCAAAACCCCAAAAGTACTAAGGCACACATGAGAATTTGGTGCTACCTAATGTGGGGGGGAATTTAAAACTCAGCAGCTTTTTGTTTCTTTGAATATCTTTCTGGAAAGAATTCATGGCTGGAGTTCAAGGGCTTAAAATTCCACTTAATTTGTAATATTTGTAAGGGATTGCAAATAATGAATTTAAAAGTTATCATGAAAATTACTTTATCATATCACCAGAAATAGACCTTTGTTGGAATTGTTAGCTTAATTATAAGCCAAATGACCTTAACCTGTCTATAGGATAAGCACAGCCAATAGGAAAAGAGAAACAGCTCATTTACACACAGGTAGATGAAACTGTGATATATTATATTAACTAAAAGCATGTATAAATTAACATTTTTACAGTTTCTGTTTAAAAAGGCAAATATCACATCAGAATTTAATACACTTCAAATATTTCCAACATGCAGTCTTGACATAGTCAGGCCAATATTAAAAATCTAGATTTTTGTTTAATGCACTATAATCACACATTTGTCACTGAACTATTACTTAGGATTTCTTTTCAATCAGCAACAAATAGATAAGAATCTTTATATGTCTTCATTTAGGGCCTAGTGTGTATGCTTATCAGTACATATATCAACAACGGAAGATTTAAAAGAGATTCAATAGATGGGCTGTGGTCACAACTACATTTTAGGTAAGTGATGCATTTTCATAATCTTGATGAAAGTGGAATTGCTTTGAATAAGCAGAAAACAAAGCCTAATTTTAAACAAAAAAATTGTTAAATTGAGTATTGCATTCACATCATATTTTAAACATCATCCTAAGGTTGCTCTCTTTCTAAAACTGGCTACTGTTCTTAACCAAGTTACATCTATTACGATAATGCATGATCAGGAGTCAGTCACAGGAGACAGGTTCACTTTCTACACCATTTGGTCTTTGCTTTACTTATATTCTATATAACGGAGAGTTAGATACTGCTTGATAATCACACACCCCTCATAGCACAAGAAAAGTGCAGAGACCCCTCTTCCCTTGCTAAACTCTGGCAACTTACAGACTAATTGTCTGGGCTTGAATTCAACACACATTAAGTCTTTTTATACCAGAACAAGCCCTCACTCCAACAAATATTAATATCCTGAAAACACTCAGATAAAGACAAAAAATGTAAGAAAATAATAGCCCCACATGCCATCAACTATGCCATCAATAATACAAAATATTTTACACCACTTGCACCTGAGTTGAAGAGTGGAAAAGAGAGGGAGACTCTGTCAGTGCAAGAGAATGATTCATGTGACCACTTTGTCTTAATTACTGAGAACAAGCAGTTTGTTGCTGTTTAGTGAAGAACAAAGATATCAGCGTCCCCTGACAGAAAAAAAAATAGCCATCATGGTGGTGAAGATGACGATGACTGCCAGGACAACAATCAAAATCCGGTTTTGGATGATCCTGGAAAAAAGCAGAAGAGACAAAAACCACAGTGAATAAAACAAAATAAAACAAAATAGCAGAATATATAGGTAAAATCATAAAACAAGGAACACAAACATATTGGAGAAAAGACATATGCCCACAAATTCAGGATTTTCTCTACTATTTTGTGTATCTTGATTATTTTTTACTTCTCCCAATTTCCACTGCTTCCAAACACTTCTTTATGTAGCTTTTAAATCCAACTTTTTCATTCAGGAAAGAAGTAGACTTTTCCTAATTATGTATACACTTATACACATATTAGAATAAATGAAATACTTTATGTTCAAATTTATTAACCTTCTAAGAACAAATGAAATAATTAGTCCTCAGTCAATGCAACCCAAGCAGGGTGGTCTGTAATAGTAAATATCATTATATTTTTTAAAACCATTCTGAAATCTTCACGGCTTTTTTAATCTGAACAGAAACAATTCATTAATTTTCAAGGGATTTTACTATTAAGGAACAAGATTTCAAGGAAACACATGTCAATGAGATACTTACTTGTACTAAAATACCAAGGGAAAAGTACAAAAGATAGTTTTGAAGAAAAGGATGATATAAAGAAGCAAGTGTCAAACTGTGAAGCTTATGTTGTAAAAGCATCTCCTGTCTCTGTAGCATACCTTTACTTATGGTAATAGGCAAATGTTACATTTTCTATGTAGTATAAAAAAATGGAAATCAGTGAAAATAAAAAAGATACCAGAAATATAAAGTCCTAATATTTTTCAATCATTTGTTGGAAGAAATCCCTGCTTCTAAAATCAGACACCACATCACTGTAGGTTTTTCCTGAAATTAAAAGGTTAAATAAAATTACTAAATGAAGAAACAGTAGAATTCGAGGCATTTTATGGAGGATTTTGGATTGTAAGAATTCAGCATTTGTTATTCCATTCTCACAGAGAAGGAAGAATATTTTTACAGGCTCTCCACAAAACAGGAACTTTTGCAAAACATATTTGTACATGAAGCTTACCATCAGAATTGGAGAGGTATAGCAAAAAAAACTCCAACAACCAAATGCAACAAAAGCACTCCAAGTTATATTTATTTTTATTTTTTTTCTCGTGCTTCTGTAAACCAAACCAAACCAAACGAAAACAAAGCCTTACCAACCAAACAATGGTAAGAAGAGGTAAAACTGTGTTTTGTGAAACATCAAATCGAGTACAACCTGAAGACAGGGAGTGTAATGTGTTAAAATGAGCATATTTCACCACTGAAAGAAAGAAGAAACTCCAGAGAGCAGAGGGGAGTTTTTCTTGGTAAACGTTTTTCATTTGGATGTGGGTGGATATACATATAAATTATATTGGAAAGTGTAAAGAAAAATGCAGTTTTAACCAACTCCAGCTCTCTCCTTGCTTACCCCCCACCTAAAGAAAAAGCAGTAAATGGATGGATGAAAACTGTCACATCAGACAGACACCCTCCCCTGTGACACTCTAAAAGGACTAGCTCTCTATCCTCCTGACAGGTTACAAAATGATCACATTTGCTGACACGTCTTCCGCAAAACTGCTTTAGTGTTTGTGTCCACTTTCCTAGCAGGAGATGAATGGGCTGCTTTGTCCTCATTTATCACTTAAAGCTGAACTAAGATCTGTCTCGTTTATTTTTCCCTTCCTCACTAGAAAGGCTCAACCACAGCATTAATTCTTTCGCGATGACAGCTAATTCAAACTTAACAGGCAATATTTACTCTGCCAAAAGGATGAGGAGGAGGGAGGGATGTTTCTCACTCCTTTTTTCCCCCTAAAAAAAAAGTGTAGCAGGCTAACAAAATAAAGCTAATTAAGGGCTTTTGGTTCTTGTTGGTTTGCACTTCAATTTAACACCTGAACTTACAAGCTTCTCTTTTGTAGCGGGGTGTGACATTCTCTGCAAAACACCTGATAACAAACGATTTGCCCAGGCAAATGCATGAAAAACAGAATATATATTTACTCACTAGCCCTCATCACTCCTGAAAAGACACTCAGCAAAATTGAAACTCAGCAGTGAAATAGATTAAAAGCATGAAAACTCTTAAAACATTCAGCCTTAAGTAATACACAGTGCAGCTGGCATGACAACCATTTTATTTGTGGGATGTGGGCCCCAAGGCATCCATAATGCTAATTTACAAAGGATTAACTGTGAGTGAAACTCGCTTAATCTAACACATAGTTAGGCAAAGGCATACATAACATACTGAGTGTTTAAATCAGCTCCTCCTATCTCTGGCCCACTGAAAAAATCATTGTTTTGGCTGAGAAGCAAAACCAAAGAAAAATTAAAAAAAAACATCAAATCCCCCAGATGCTTTATTTTAATACCCTGGCAGTACACACCTGATTGTAAGATTATTTAGTCAGTGTCCATGTCTCTAAAATCCCTGTCAAGAAAACACTGAGGCATGCCACCACCTGTATCTGCAAATTGAAGGTTCACTTATGGTGTGAATCTAGGAAATACATATCAAAGTTCAATTTCTAGGAATCTGAATTAGTCTGCACAGTGCAGCAAAGAATATCATATTAAAAGGAACAAATTAATCATGAAATAGGATGGATGTTATCAACAGAATCTACATTGCAGCATTATATACTTTTAATATTCAAGCCCACAGTTAAAGATTAATTTTATGTCTTTAAAAAAAAAGAATAACATTGAGTTTTACTGTTTTTCTTTCAAGTGAGAAAGTAAAATTAAACTAACTGCATACTGCCCAAAGGATGGGGCTTGGAGAAGAATAACAGAGCTGTTTGGCAGCAGCAAAATGGTCCCAAGGTGGACTTAATAGTGCCTGTTAAGTCCAAGTCTGGGAGCTGCTGCTCAGACAGAGAACACAAGTTCTAGGTGTCAGCACATTTCAGATCTCAAAGTCAACAGGCAAGGGTGACTCTTCAGAGTAAAGAACAAATGAAGAGGAAAGGAGGTTTTAAGTGATCCAAGACAGTCAAGCCAGCTCACAGTTGTAGAACAATGGTTGGCATTGGCAGGACCCATCTGTAGGGAAGCCTATAGTACTGTCACAGCCAGACACTGCCAGTGGGTATTGCTCTAGGCAAAGCATCAAGGAAGTTGAGTGGGGGAGGGAGAGATAATACCAAAGGAGAAGAAAATGGGGCCTAACATTCACTGCAAAAAAATCCCAAAGGCTAACATGCTTGCAAGAAGCAGATGATAGGCTTTTATCTCTATTACACCTTAAATTCAACAAAATCTGGTGAATGAGGAAGCCCAGATTTTTCTTTAAAAATGCAAAGCATGTTTACAGGGTAAATAATTTAAAAAAGAATATATACTTGAAAGAAGACACCCATTGAAACATCCATGGCTAAAATGCCTGAAGGCAAAAACTTGTGCATTTGCATGCTGCATTTTATTAAGTTAGCACACTGTAGCTTTAAAAGAATGCATGGCCAAATTAAGAGGAATGTGTGACTGAAACATCAAGGATTCCTCAAGTTTACATTATGAATCATAGTGCTGTTGATATGAGATGAATTAACCATTTAGTCGATGCAGCTAAGGCACTGAATTCACAACAAGTTCTGCTGGAGCCCTGTGCGCAGGATCTCGTTAACAGCCAATGTCTACTGTTCCTTTCATACTCGAGGCTCTAGGAGCACAAGGGCTCATTCTACTTTGAGTTAGAAGAGACGAAAAATCTGTGCTTTTAAACCAAGTTCCATCTAGTTTATTATGGACAGCAGCCCGAAATATTTGGGTGCAAAACCACATAGAAACCGTAACTAAAGCAGATGCAAGGGTAATGTTAACTGACTGGAAGAGCACTCAGGACTCAAAATGCAAAAAGCACATCCCACTCCTCTTGAGTTTCCTTCTGCTCCACCTTTCTAGATGCCTGACCTCCAACCACTGTTGTGCTGGAGGGTCCCTCCAGCCAGTGCCAACTTTATGACACCGTCCACTTTTGAGAATCACCTCCTTGACACACACGGCAACCTCTGCTTTGCAGAACAGGTCCCACATCCATTACTGAACACTGATGTTCCTGGCAAATCTGTTCCCCTCACTCCTGCCATGGCAGAAATTGTGCTGTCTTTCCACATTTCAAAACCCAAAATGATTCACCCCTTCTCCATAGCTTCACACACACATACACACAATGAGTCTAACTCTGTTTGTGCCATGTTTAGATCTGCTCCGTATAAACACAAAGCGGTTCCCAAATAAGCTTTTGCAAACCTTACATTAAGGATGCCAACCGTGTTTAAACCTTTTTACAAAACTGCATTCATTAGCAGGGGAGTGCACGACATCTATATGGGTTCAGCCTGATGTCTTGCACATATCTTAGTGCCTGATTGACCAGCACTGAATAATGATGCCTTGCCATTAAGCACCGATGGCACAATAACAATTGTCATGAAAATTAGCAATCACAGTAACATGTTAACAAAATACGGGATATAAACGAACCAGTGCAGACTCTGGGTGCATAAAGAGTTTTGTGTTCTTAACTTGAAATAATGAAGACTACAAATAAAATACTGCAAAAAATTTCTTACAGAAGCTCAACTCTGACACTGATACAAATAAAAAAAATACAAATGGCTTGGAGGATCAGTTAGCACACATTCATTACAACACAGGGCTTTATTCTTAAAGGAGGCATCTTGTAAAATAGTGTCCTCAAGAACACAGACTGATTGATGACGGAGCACTGTCCAACACTGTCTCACTGTAACATGTATTTATGATTTAACTAGAAGTGATTTCTGTCAGTTTACTGGGCAGAAAGGCTTGTTTTCTGTATACAAGACCAGATTTTAAATGGTCACTTTGAATACTTGGCTATTGCATTTTTTGTGCCCTTTTATTTCTGAATGACAGTTTTTGCACACATGAAAGAAAATAGGTGCATGCAAACCAGTGGTAAGAGATTTTTTAAGAGTCCAATATTCATGTGCAAATCAGCAGATTCAAGCAAACACAAAGTATAGGTCTAGTCACATAGGCAAAAACATCCCAGGCAAAACTAAATGTGAATTTAAAGTAATGTAGCTATACTCATGTACCTTCTGGACAGACACAATTATTACTGTATTTAAGGACATCCTTGTTACAATGAGCTTTCAAATGGAAGCACTAGACCCCACACAGGGGAATAAAGTGTTATGATTGGTAAAGCAAAGCCTTAGATACATAATGATAAATCTCAAGTTCAGGGTATCTGGGGGCTGTTCAAGTAACTATTCATCTTTCCCATCTTCAAGATTAAGAATGCTTTTCTCAAATAAAAGCAACTGAAAAGAATGAGACAGGCTGTGGCAAAAACATAAAGACACGGCAACCTACTGTAATAAAAGAGTAAGAGAACCCTGCCTAGAAAAATTACAGCTGGTTGGAAGTATCTGACTTGAGACGCTTTTCATCATTAACAACTGAAATTAGCAAACAGAAATAACAGTGGGAAAAAAATCCCTGCATAAGTTGCATGTGACTCCATGGTTCTCTTCTAGCTGACCCTGGAAAAAAGTGAGGAATTTGGAAAATACTCAAGTTTCTTTTCCTCTCCCACATCCCAAACTCTGAAAATAAGTCCAAACCTTTGTGTTCTCAAGCCAGAAGAACTGATTATATTGCAATTGACATTGTATATTCAGAGGTCAAAAGGCTTTGGGGGTGTGGAGATGGGATAGGACTCCCCATGACCTAACTTCATGACAAAAAGGCCACACAGCCTAAGGTCTACCTGCAGTCTGCAGACAGACTGTTTCCAGCAGAAGCCTCGCTCATGTTCTCTGAATTCCTTTCCAAAGGAGCTTTTTCTTCTGCTATGGACAGGGGCTCTAGTTCCCTATGTGTAAGACCTTGGGAAATTCCATTAAAAATTGCTGAAAACTGAGCCAATAAGGAATTGAAAGCCTCAATAATGGAGGACTGGAGAATAAAAAAGGGTGGCATTTTTCTAGCTGACTAGCAGGGTTTTTTGAAAAAGTCAGGCCATACAAGGTGCCTAAGATTTTGTTGATAGGGCTGAGGACTTGTGCAGTGCTACATCCTCTAGCTTCAAAGTTCAGTCTTAAGGACTGGAGCTGTGTACTTGTAATAACATGGATACCAATCTCTAGCTATAGTATTACACTCAAACCACATCAATGTGTTTCCACCTGGGCCCTGAATGAAAGAATGAGTCATGTAATAACAGGTGCAGGGAAGTAGTCACACTATCCAACTTTAAACATCCAAATTATATCTAGCTAATCTCTCAGCTCCCTGTATATATAAGCTTGAGTCCTGCTCTGAACTGCCTTCTCTATTTCCTGGCCATATATGCACCCAGGAGAGCTGGTCAGTTAGGTTAGCTCATGAGGCTAGGTGCCTACAGTACAGGAATGAATACCCCTAAAAGTTTGAACATGAGACCCAAGCAAGAAAGCTTACTAGCTCTGCAGGCAAAATCATACAGGAAAGGTGCTATCCTATCGTAAAGTGTGTGTAATCTCCCACTCACCAGAAATACTGCAGAGATGAAACTCACCAGTAAAGCAGAAGATGCTAATCAATAATTAGCCACCAAAGACCTTGATCCATCATCTCCCTTTAATGGACGCCATATTTGCACAATAAATTCTGACCAGAATCAAATATACTTTTCCTTTGACAGTTTTCCTGGAGGAATGAAAGATAGAAGAGACATCCCTCTCTGAGATGAGTGTCTCCTGAAACACATTGGCCTTCCTTCCTTGCCTCGGAGAGAGATGTCTCTTCTGTCTTTCACTCCTGACAATCTTGCCATTAAGATTAAAATTTAGAATTATTTTTATAGTATCTGATAGTTAAAATGTTTATTGGTATATCTAATGCATAATGCAATCTTTCAATACATTCCAAATGTAACAAAACCATATGAACAGCATTGGTGTATAGTGTTATATCCATCAGGGTTACCATGGCTTGCATGAGTCCTCTCTCAAGAAGTTGACAGTCACAGGAGGTGCAAACGGTACCCAGGTGATTAGTAGAGTCTGTGGGGAGTGAGAGGGGACTGACTGGCCTAGGAAGGAGAGAGATTTGCAGGAAAGATTAGGAGTCAAACATGGGAGAATAGGGAAAGCCTGACCCAGGACCTCATGGATGTGGGACCTAAGATAAAAAGGCAAAATGGAAAGGTGCTGAAAATCCTCTACTAGCTCATATTTTATTCACTGCTTATTTTTTAAACACATGGGAAGGCATTTCTGAAGGATGAAAAGTATCTTTCTGCTACTGAGAGACCCTAACAGGGAACTTTTGTCTACACAGTTGTGGTGCAGCTTCAGTTTTCTCCTGTCTCTATGTCCACTCCTTCCACAGAGGGAATCAATTAGGTTATGACTGTCATTAGGAGGCACAGCAGGAGGCTTCTGGGGCCACGAAAACTCACCAACCAAAACAGCAGGGGGATTAACTCATTTCATGCAAAGCAGAGGCAACACCAGATCCCTTTGGCAAGTCTAAATGAAGATCATGTGCACAGTGGCAACTGCAAGTGGAAGGAGTCAAGGTTGTATTAATCTTCAACCAGCCTTTCTCAGGGTACTGAAGTATCAAGAAGAACAAATCACACATTTAGTCACCTGAGCATGACTAAGAACCATAGGCCTTAGCAAACATTATGAGAGCTTTAGAAAGAGCTCTGAGGGAGGGTGGATAGCCCAGCTGTCAGCACAATGGCATTCTCTTCAGCACATCGGGTCCATGAAGCCCTGGTCCCCAAAGGGTTAATAGGAAAAAAGCTCCAACCCCAACCCCCTCGTCAGCACTCAAAGCTAAAGCAATTATTTCCCCAGTAGAAGAAATGTATGCAAGCTCTTGCAAGAACATACATGATCTCATATTGGCTTTTATGATAAATATAGTTAAATTTACATTCTGTGCAATTTAAAGAAAACAAAAATGTCAAAAGTCTGCATCTTATCAACTTCCATGATAATTAGAAACCACTAAAAGATATATCTTAAACAGATGAAAGGAACCAAGTCTTTCGCTCTGCCTCAATTTAATTAATGGCTCATCTACAGCTTTTAGGTGTGATGAAGCTGGAGACTGGACATACATACTTTTCTTGCATTATTTTCCCCTTATCACACCATATTTGACTGGACGTCTTTTTGTATGGCAAGTTTTCTACAATTGTCTTAACAATGTTGACCTCTTTTGTAAAATCCTGAAGGCATCTGCAGCAATTGTTCCTGAAGATGTGCTATCCAAAACGTTACCATTTCATGGCACTTCTTGAATGATAGAATAGAATTTTTTTTGGTATATATTCATTTTTTTTCGAATGCTATAAAAGAAAGGAAAACAATCATGGCTAAGGCCATTTGTGAGATGGCATTAAAAGAGCCTACTCTGAGACAGATAAAAATAATGAGAATCTTTCTGTCAAGAAGGATTTAGAAAATATCACTAGCATTATTAAAATTTAATTTTTTACTGTGCTTTTTGGTTCCCCCTTTTCCAGTGATAATGAGCAGGACTGCACACCTCCACAATGCTAGTACTTGTTTTGAGCAATAAATTCAGCCTTCCAGTCTGAAGACATTTCAGACAACAATTTTGACTGCTATAGGCTTATTTTTCAACCTTTTCTGTGCTTTGAGTCTTCCTATAAAAACCAGTTCATAAGCTAATTTTCCACAAGGCCAGTGGAACAAATAAAAATCAATTTTTGCCCAACCGGTTCAGAGAAAACCTGGGAACAGTGAAGACAGAACAGTGAAAAATAAAAAGAATCGATGTATTCACAAATGGTTTACCTGATAGAGAACTATCAAATTAGTTGACAGGGGATACTCGCCACTATGAAAGTATTTTCTTTTCAGCATGTTACAGTATTTCTATTAGGGGAGCAGAGAAGCCTCTACTTTGTTACGACCTCAGACACCTCAGTTTAATAACCACCCCAAGCCTCCAAGCATTCGGTAAAACTACAGGGCACAAAGTCACAGTGCAAGAGCAGTCGCGGGTCTTGAAACCGGAGGGACCTGCAAGCCCAGCCTGGCTTAGAGTGGGTGTAAGTTTTCATGATCTCCTGGAAGGAGCGAAGATTCCTCGTTCAGTGAACACAGGGAGACATTCATGACCTCAGGCCAACCTTGTCAAGAGGAATTTGGTCCATCAAGAGAAGAAAAAGTCGTAAAACACCGCCCAGACTTCCCTCCCCTGTTAAAAATCCAAATGTTCAGGAGCACACTGAGGACTAAGCAGTTTAACGTCTTGGGCAGCAGAACACAAATCTCTCCAAAGATGGGAATCCCATGCGTAGACTTCAAAACTTTCATAATCCCAAGGACAACTCAGGGCACAGGCTTTAATATTGTGGTCCAATCTATTTCATCAACTTTTCCACTAATTGGGCAAGTGTTCCTGAAACTGAGATACCGAGAAGGGGTGGGATAGGTGCTCATGACTGCCTGTCTGCAGCCAGAAAAATACCTCTGGAGAACTGATTGAACAACAGAATCTGCTTTTTAACACAAATTAACCATCACTGCTGTGGAAATAAAACAAATTTATAATTTACAAGCTTAAATATTAAGGAAGCTATTTTTAAGTAGCTGTAATCTTCACCCTAGTATGTAGCATTTTATACACTATATTTTCATGAGTTGGCATTAAAATTTGACTCATTTTAATAGAGAAAAAAAAGGATTAAGTACGTTACTCTGAAGTAAAGCTGCCTATTACCTATTTAAAATATTATAACACACCATGGAGACATCATTTCTAGGGCCAAACAAAACATTACCCAACATAGAAATAGCATGAAATATAAAATATTCAGCAGAGGAAGGGTATCTGGAATTAAGCAGTTTCATTGCCAATAAACAGCATCACAATAAATAGCGTGCATGTAAGAAAAAAGTTCTTCACCATTTGAGATGTAATACCTCAGTGTGGGAAACTAATAAAGATACTACTCTTCCACTAAGTACATACAGGGAAAAACTAAAACAACCACACATTTCGATTCTGAATCTCTTACAACTGATGCTAATTTGCTTATGATATCTGCCTGATTTAGAGCTAATCTTCTGTAAATTAACTCCTAATGCTGTCTGAAATAATCCTCTTAATGCTGGTCTGTCTTGAGTACTTTATATCAAACACCATGAAATACACAAGCGTACACAAGGCGTACAGCATTTGTAGTGCTGTTGGCTGCTCAAGAATATTTGCTCTGCCATGAAGACATGAGGATGGTGCAGAGCTCTGGGGCCCTGGGGGGGCTTTGGGACAGCACAGTGTCGTGATGCTCTGACTGTCCCCTTCGAAGGGAGCAGAGAGTCAGTTCTGTGTCCCACCACCTCCTATCCTACCACCTCCTGGCCACCAGGGAGGAGGCTCTTTGCCTCCTGACAAAATGGTGCAGGGAGGTACAATTACGTGCTCCAAACCTCCCACCTCCGGCAGCACATGATAATGAGAAAAAGTAAACCGCTCAGGCTTTGAGATTTCTGAGCAACAAGATCTGAGTTAAACAGCACTAATTATCAGCTGGAAGCCTAATCTGATAACTGGTTTGAAAAGATAGAGACAGACCATTTTGTCTCTTCAGTGGAGGAAAATATTTTTAAGGGTGTTGCTTCAGCATTGGCCAGCTTAATTGTTATTGTCAGTGTGCTAACTCTGTATTCAAAAATATATTTTTTCCACCAAATCCACTGGAACAATTTTCTCCCCCAACATTAATTTAATGATACAGATGAAAATCTAATTGATATTGGTGAGCCATGCAATACCAACATATTATTTTCTTGGATTTTGAAACATAAATGGCAGGCACAACTTTGACTGAATGGACCTCTTTATGTTTTAACAGTCGGTTTATTGGCCCAGACTCCAACATATAACAAGCACAATTGCAAAAGCAATACATTTTTAATTGAAAAATTCATATATTTTTACTATGAAAGTGACTCAAATAACAAGTAACTTTGTCAGGTTAAGGGCTTTTAAAACAATTTTAATATATGGAATGTTGTTTAGAAATTATATTCTCACCATAGCAAGTGCTTATAGGAGGCTATTAAAAGAAAAAATACGTATTGTTTAAATCACACTTTATTGGAGCTTGTTTTTTTAATATATTAAAGAACAGATAAAGCACAGTGATCAGTGAGCCCTATGTGTCCAACAGCCCTTCAAGAGCCTTGTGGAAATGTATAAAACAAGCAGTGATACAATCCTTTGCCAAACACTGTCATAAATTTTTTATTTGGCAGCTAACATTCTCACTAGTTTTCTTGGCAGCAATTGGGACCTTTAGCAAGAAAGGTGCAGGAGAAAAATACCTTGTTTAGAGATGTTTTCAACACTTTCTGGGATTTTTCAGAACTTCTGCCTGCAGCACATTTTACAGCCACAGTCTCCAGTCACCTGATGAGTAGGTGGTGGTTTTAAACTTTTTTTTTTAATATAGACAGCCTACTACCTCCCTCTGGCCTTCAGCCTAGGCTGTCAGTGTGGAGGGGGGCTGTATGTTCCACAGAGATACAAGTGGTTGCTCCTCTCTGTCTAGACAAAAAAACTTGAAAATAATATCAGAATGAACCTTTCATTGCTCCTGATACTATTCCCACGTGACAGAGATAAATGAAAGGCAAACGTGCTGATTACTTTTGCATTTTTCTTGGGAGATCTCTGCAGAAGAGCTGGTCACAGGTGCAGCTGCCCTGGCCAGACAGCAAATTGCTGAGAAACAGAACTGAGAAATAGATTTCTGTAGCCAGGTCTGCTCTTCCAGAGGATTTTTTTGTTGTTTGTTTGTTTGTTGGTTGGTTTTTTTTCTTAAATATAGTAAACTTAGCATCTGATGCACAGCCTTGCTCTGTGCACCCAGATATGCTGATGTATTGTATGTGTGAAAACATGGCTCCAGTGGTACAGTGGTTTGGGATGTACAGGGCAGAATTAAACAGCTCTTACCAGTTCTCTTATGGAGCAGATCTTTTATATTTTGGTATTTCACCGTTTCAGAATAGAAACGAGATGAACTTATTTTACATCTCAGCAACTTCCTCCAAAACTTTCACAACAGTGAGATACATTTCAGTTCTTCATGTGGACCTAAAGGAAACAGTTTGTCTTCAACAGAGGTGGACCACAAAAAGCACCTTTTCCTTATCTGCCTCAAATGAGAAAGGCTGAAATTTAGTTTTAGACAGCATAAATTGCTTTAAACACAGGCTTAATTAAAGTAATGATGTTACATTTATAAACACAAACTAATAGGCTTCCCCACAGCTTGTGTTCCAGTTTTGCCTCTCATGTTTACCAGGGGCATCATCCCCTCGAGAACTTTTCAGAGCCCACACAGACATCTAGTGGCAGGTGAAAACACTGCACGATGTCACAGCACCTGGCACAGCTCCACGGGGGACGGTGAAGGTGTGAGGTGAGCTAACTTGGTCTCTGTTAAGACTATGGATAGGCAATCAAATAGGGAGAGAATTGCTCCCTCTGTGCCATCCCAGGTAATCATGGTGAGAGAGTTGCTCTCTTGGCAACTCTGGCTTCCCAAATTTCCATTATTATTGATTCTTTTCAATTAAATTGGAGCTCTTTTTGCCTTTCCAAGTACCTTTAAGTTTCTCTCTCCTTGCTACTATCTTATTTTACTTAAAAACTGCAGAGGTTAATTATGTAACATCATTGGAAAGGTTCTCTGAATGTGGCTGCACGCAAGGAAGCCTACTGGAACATGCCAGAGCAACGTGATTTTACAGACAACAAAACACACATGATGAAAAAGCGCAGTCAATAATAAATTCTAAATGGTTGGAGGAGGAATATGACTTGCTCTACAGTCTGCATCAATCAATGGAAAGTTGCCTAAAACTTCAGTGGGGTTTGAATCCCACATCTGCAAAGGAGATCAAGAGCCACAGCTCTGCACAGTTGTAAGAGCTCAGTGCCCTGATTCTGCTCTGTTACACCATTTTAAATCAAGCAGTACTCAGTGGTGTCATAACCCTGTACATCTGTGTCAGACCCTGTGTTGCAAGGACAGACCTGATGCCAAGAACGCAAAACAGATGTTGCTTTCCTAATGTTTTCTTGTTGTCATTTAAGTTGTTTTCATGGGGTTCTGTTTTCATTTTGGGGAGTGAAACAGGTCAACAGGACTTTTCAGAGGGCAGACTGGAGGAATGCTTCTGCATCTTCCTTTGTATTTTTTGTGCATGTGTGAATATACAGAGACTTTGAGTTACAACTGGGAAATTTTTTTTTTTTTTTAAGCTTCATTTGAGCTATGCTTAGTTCCCTTGGGGCAAAGTAAAAGGTAGCTATTTGTGGATGGGAAAAAGGGCTTTTGTGAACAGCAAAGCTGCATCACCCAACAGCTTAAGAAAAAGATTTTTTGAAGTTATTTTTTACTACTACTTTAAGAGGAAACAGGGATAAATATATCTTTTTTGCATGTTGACTCATTAACAAATTTAGCAATAAACACCTTGCAATTAAGTCCACTAGTTTACTGCTGTCCAGAAATTTCTCAATACTCTTTGCACAGAAGGTTTTGGAAAACATACAACTAAGAAATGGTGAAGGCAAATCCCAACAGCTCGCTCAAGCAAATCTAGCTGAGGTTTAAACTCACTTCTGAACACTGAAATTTGAGATGCTGTATCAAATAAGCAGCTCTTTTTCCCTTAAGAGAAGAAACTGGGTGTAGCTAACCTAGTGCATAATAGGTTTATTCTCATTCACAAAACAGGAATTATTTTATGGCCCCAAAGTAAAACTAGCACAGAACTATACTGGCAGATTTGCTGCAGATGTGTGTTGTGACACGTATGCAGGGAATCTGCTATTAATCACACGCTAAGATTTTAATATTATGTAGGGTAATGCAGGCAATCATTATGGTGAAGGTTCTGGATTCATAACAGCCTAACCCACAAATGGGACTTTTAAATTTAACTCATTTGAGCTCACTCTCGCACTGCACCAGTTGAATTCCCTGATTCACCCTCCCCATTCCCCATTACATACATTTATTTCAATATCTATTGTGCCTTCTTTTTGTGCTTGTGCTCCACTTCTTTTCTTGCGACACATGACAGTTGTTGGGGAAAGTGCAGCTTTTCAATTCTCCCGTTTACTGGACTATGACAGGAATGTTCCTGTTAGAGGGTCTGTTTGTGAGACCCTTGGACACATCCAGCACAGGAAACGGTCTGGCTCAAATGCTGGAAAAGCCATTCTTCACCTGAATCCTTCAAAATTTGTGTCTGAACATAACTAGAACTTATGTATCCATACCCGGACTAAGATTACTACGGACAATTATACCGTGGAAATGCATTATTCTGACAAAGCAATCAATCACGTTATTTCTCACAATTTCAGTTCACCCCTGAAATTTTCCTTACCTCCAAAGCCAGCTGGATATTATATTACTGAAGCTGTTGAAAGGGTGTAACACTAACCATGAAGCCAAAGGCCACTAAAACTATGCAATGCATAAATTTTTATTGTTTGCTCAGCATTGAAATCTCATTAGGGCTCATAACTCATCGGCGCACTGCAAACATTTGCATCTGCTGATCATGAGAACTTAGATGGAATGTACACCTTTGGCTAATTTACTTGTTATGTTTTTAGATGAGACTGTTTGTGTTGCTTTTTATTTTCTTTTTTAAAAGTCCTTATGCTGTTGTGAGGCAAATGTCCACTTTTTAAACTAAATACATGAAAACTTTCATTTGCAGTTTCTCAAGGTTGTTCTGTTGCTGGCAATGTTCATGATCATCATTTTACAAAAGCTTCATTTGACTTAGTATTCAGGATAATCATTGTTTGAAAACTGTGCCCCATAGAGCATTTCACTTCATTCATCCTCTCTGTTTTATGCAGTCACATTTTAATTAGATTAAAATTTGTCCTCCAATTAGCTTTCATTAAAGTTTATAGATTACAGGAAAAATCTCCACTGAGTTGTGCTTCAAACTGTGCCTAAAGTTTAAAATGAAATAACTGTGCAAATGAAGCGATTATGAAGATTATTACTATGCAAAAAACATCAGTCGTTTCTTGGTTTACTTATACATTTAACTCTGTAATTCATTTTGCCGACTTCAATACCTCTGTGTTCTCCAGAGTAGTCATCATAATAATACCTTACAGTTACAGGATACCTTTCATTACCAAGGATCCTTAGGGGCCTGATTCTGCATACCAGTAGTCCTGTTGAAGTGCTATCTGAGCAAGTGCTACTCGCTGCATATGAACCAGAACCCAAGTACAGGTCAAATCCTGCTTTCAGATACCCACGTAGCATTACTGCTGATCTGTGCAGCTTGGAATGCAAACCAGATATGAACATTATGTAAAAAGTCCTTCTGGGTGCGATGTGGCAGCTGTTTAATGGTGCATGGTTACAAGACTCACCTCTTTAAATGAGAGTGTGAAGACAGATACTTCCCCCCCCAGTGAAAACTGCAGAGAAAGCTGAGAATGTAATTATCCAAAGAGGAAACAACTCAGTAGGACACTGGGGCTGGGGCTGCATCTCCTCTGTCACTCACGTCTTCAAATGTGACATTGCCAAGTATCGGATGCCCAGTTGCTAATACCTCCTGCACATGCAAATCTACTATGTGCTGAAGGCAATATAAAGTTTACAGTTCACCAGGCTGATCGATCCTACAACCAGAGCAATCTCCTGGCTGAACACAAGGGACTCCACATCGGAATAGAGCCCCACAGAAATGGATCTGTTTGCAGGAAATTCTCTTCCAATAGCAAGAGCTAAAAATATAAACATAAAATTAAATTAAAAAAAAAAAAAGAGAGAGATGCAGCCAACATCTTAAAACTAAAAATAGAGGCACTTGGGTTACAAGAACAGGGACCTGTCTTTGCTCTAGCAACATATTTCTGATTGGAGGAACACAGTCGAAAACAACTATTTTACTACAAATGAAATGCAGCTCATTAGCCTGATAAAATGATTTCGGCAAAAAGCAGGAGTGCAACAAGCAGTTTTTCCTATTTTCCATGCACTAATTGGTTGAACAACCATTAGTAAATCTTCACATCCCTGAGGTAACTAGTGTTATTCCCACTTAGCAGTTGGCAAAAGTGAAGTTTAAGGGCGTCAAAGGCTAGAGGGGAGTTTATAGGTTAAATGTTCTGACTCAAGCCAAGGCCATGCTTCCAAGATGCAAAGCATCCAGCAGCAATACTAATTTTGGGAGTCATGCTCAAGTCTGTCCCTTCCTCTCCCTGTACTCCTCCTCTTGGTATTCATGTCTGCCATCTCGTTGCAGCATGCCAACCTCAGTTGTGTTGATTCAACAGCCACATCATGAATCAGATCAAGCAATTGATCCAGGATAAAAAAAGAAAGAGAAAAACGAAAAGGGTGGAGAGGAGACCTATTTTGCACTCGATCAATGCAGTTTGAAGACATTGACTGGAAAACAGAAGTGCCCATATAAACAAGAAAGCAGCTGGATGCAGCATAAGGGCAGGAGTGAGTACTTTTGGGTGCAGGAGACCCTGTTGATGATGCTGATGGTTTTACACCACAGAACTGAGGTCCAAACCATTCTGAAATAATTCAATTTTTGTCTTTTAACTCTTTTATAATTCTCCTTCCTTTTACCTCCCTTTGCCTGCTTTGTTCTGAGGAAGAGTGCAGCTACTCCATCTTACCTTACCACAACAAATTTGCGCAAGGCAATTCAGACTCTGCAAGTATTTGACTTTCTGCAGTTAAAACCTGGAACATCAAGTTTCATTTCTAAATTACATTGACTATATTGCAGAAATACTCCTCCATTTCCTCAATAGAATTGTCATGTTTCATAAAATACAGACAAACAAGTCACGCTTTATGTCAAGGGTGCATTTACAAATAGTTTATAAAGGATTTAGATGATTAACCATATTTTAAGACAGTTAATCAAATTTAAGAGGCTATTTTAGAATTCTACATATCAAGCAGTTATTTATAATCCTCATTATTGCTTTCTACCTTATATCCAACCCTAATGCACACCATTAGAATATTCTGCTAACTCTTTATCAATTATTTGTGTTAGCAGAAAAAAACCCAAACAAACCACCCCCAAATCCTATCATAAGGAATAGGTTAGATAATTAGGACATTGAGACTCCTAGACTAAATGAATCAGATCCAAGAATCAAATCTTTTGAGGTAGTTAAACAGCCTATGCCATGATTTAGATACTTCAAGGCCCCTAAAAATCTCAGGCCTCATCACTGGGCACATGGGATTTAGGCAATTTTAAAAAGCTGGTCAAGTGTCATATGAAAAGGCACAAATGCTGAAGCAACTGCAACAGCTGAGGAACACATATTTTCTTCAACAAAACATCAGCATCACGACAGGATGCTTAAAGCTTCAGTGCTTCATGCTGGTTGGGAAAAAAAAAAAGCACAACAATGGAAAACTTGAGGAATGTTAAATATAACTGGTATCCTTACAAAACACAGTCTGCTCAGAATGAAAAATTATTTCTTGTGATTTTATTTGGTCATTTGAATCAGTGTCTTCTGTTTTTCACAGTTTTCACTTCACTTGGTACTGGACATATAGAACATTTTTAATGAAGAAATAACTACTGATTAATTTTTATTGTGGTATGATTTATATAGTTAAAAATCTATTCTGGAAGCATAGTGTATTTAGTGCTATTTTTGCCTAGGAATGGAAACTCAAACTGGAAATAGAGTCATTCATTCACACTTACAGGATGACATCCCGTTGACAGGCATGCAAACTTGGAAAAGTGCTACACAGTCACTCTTAAAGTACTACGCTACAATTTTTTACCTCTAAGCTTCAATTAAGAAAATGTTATAGAGGGATCAGTACTTTGTTAAGTCTAAGGGTTCAACATTTGCAAGAGATCATCTTTCAGAAGCACAAAGACAGAATAGTCAAGGCACTAACTACTAAATAAACTGTTTTCACAACAGAACTGGCACCTTTAAGCCCCTCTGCATAGAGGTGCTGTGCTGTCGGGAGTTCTGCTTGTTCACATCGTGATCTCAAAGAGCATTCCCCAGTCTGATCACATGGGGAATCCTTCCTGCCAGGTAGTTGGTTGTTTGCCTTGGTTCCTGGTTTGTTTGTTTCAATTTGGGGAGAATGAAAATCACAAAAAGCATGAAAATATGGTTGAGGAAGACATACTCAGAGATTCTAATACAGCTGGAATGCTGTCGGTGCTAACGAGCCCTGAGCAAGTGATCTGTGTCTGGCACACTCTGACAAACAAACTGCAATTACAGAAGAACCAAAAATAAAACAAGCAACTTTAAACCTCCTGGACGTGTGAGCCTCGGCCTGAGAATTATATTTGCACTTGCTTCCACACTCTTGCTTCCAAAAGGCACCCAAAACTGGAAAGGCCTTTCTAATGGGAAGGAAGGAAGGAAAGTTTCCATTTGAGACCTGGCATTTCAGAATGGCAGAAAGAGCAGCTGACCCCGGAGGCTGTTGCCTCTCAGTGTCAAATTCCTACAAGAGCAGCTCGTGAGACTTCAGCTCTATCATACCTGAATCAAAACGTCAGGGCTCAAATCCACACCGTAAGTCATGCCCTCTGAAATTGAGGGACATAATCCTCTTGGCTTTGCTTTCTGTTGGGCTTCTCCAGCCTTGCACATGCCTCTGCAGTGCCAATCGGGATGTGCTTCCCTTTTTGACTTACAGAGAAAACCTCAGCTAGCCTCAAATTTTAATGATTTCAAACGACGCGCTCTGTAACTTCCTTTGCACCAGCTTCCTTGTTTTCTGCTGGTTCCAAAAAACCCTTTGACCCGCTTGTAAGAACACCATTTCTATTTCTGTCATCCCAAATTAACAAATGAATGAGGAGAGGGGAACCTCCCCTGTCACTCCAAACCTTCACCCTTCAAGTACCCCCGCCTCATTGCAGCCCTGGTGCTCTAAAATAAAAGGAGCATTAATGGGCTGAAGTTTCAATGGGACATCAGCACTTGCTTAAATGATATTCTGAATCATGGGCTAACTGGTGGTGGGTAAGAGCAGGTATTTACTTGGTGCAGTCTCTTAGGATACAAAGGATTTATGGCCGTCAATTCTGAACAACACCACTATTGTTTCTTCACATTCTATTTGCCTCCATTATTCATTTGTGTTGATTTTGATTGATGAAGACACTTTAAAAAAGGAGGGGAGAAAGGAGGAGGGGGAGAGGAATACTTCAACTGTTTGGTCTCTAATTCCTGTAAATCTACAGTTCATATTGCAACAGTACTACTGAAAAGAAATGTCAATCCTCACATTTTGGGAAGGATTTTTTCCTTTTACCAGTCTCTTCTTTCTGAAAGAAGTAGGGTGCAAACAGCGCTTCCGATACATACCTAATCACCATAGAGGTGGCACATCACACTTCAATCAGCCAGGAAAACCAATGTTGGCCTTTTTAATGAAAAAGTGTTAAGACTTCTGCGAAACCTCTTTTACATATTTACTTCCTATGCCACAGCTAATTAAGTTTTAGGCTGGTTTGATATGTCAAAAATTGCTCAGATCACAGAGTTGAACCCAAGCAGAGTAGATATAAATTCTTCATTCAAAGTGAAAGCATCTGCCAGAAAACTGACGGTGTTGAAGTCACAAAGAAAAGGCCCAGCTTTAGCTTGTTTTTTTTCCCCAAATATATGGTATTTACTGACCTCTCATTAAAACATCCTGACGGAATACAGATTATGAACCATCCGACACATTTCTTTACATTGCAGGCAGCGTCTGAGTCCTGGGGGTAAAGAGATTCCTGAGAGTCGTTTAAATTCAATTCACTCCTCTCAAAGTTTTAAATGAGCTTCTGAGCAAGCACTACAAACTTGCCAAACTCTCTGCTTACTTATGGAAAAAAGAGGGGAAAAAAAAAAGAAAGAAAGAAAAAGACACATTCACCACATGTTTGCATCTCTCCTGCTCAGAGATCTGTCTGGTATATGCTGACTGCAACATTCAATGGACTGCCCGTAGCCAAGGGAAGCCCAACACCCTCCTGAATTTTTGGCTTCAGGATTTCCTTTCGAGTTCCACCCCTTTTTGCACTTTAAATAGTAGGAGTTATAATAAAGTGAGAGAAGCAGCGAAAAAAAAGGACAGATAAATTGTTAATAAACTGGCATCAGATGTCATAGTCACCACCACATTCAAAAATCAACCCCTCTGTTGAGATTTTGGTGCCTAAAATGTTAGTGTTTTAAAATGACTGCAGTCTCAGGAAGAAAGCTTTGCTCTTTCCTATTATCTCTGAAAACGTGGGGTTAGAAACGTTATTTGTAAAAAGGAAAATCTGACTTCCAAGAAGAAATAGGTGAAGGGAGGAAGCGTCTGTGGAACTGCTGAATACACAAAAGCTTGCTGCTTGACCACTCGGTTCGTTTTACAAAGCATAATTACATCTGCCTTTTTTTAATATAGTGTGGTTCATATTATTACTTTCTGTACCATCTTTCATGTTTCAAAGGAGTAGGCTGCTACTAACTGGTGCTAGGAAGAAACTCATTCTAATTACTCGGCATTTCTGCAGCTCCTGGAGATGGATACAAGATGTGTGTAAAATCATCCAGTTCTGGTTTTGAAACTCCCGTCTTCACAATTTTGACTTTTCAAAATGATCCGCTCTTAACACAACGTGAGTTGTCAAAGGCTGTCAAATAAACGATAAAACTCTCAGGAAATAAACATCTCTCCTCTAGTAGGTTTGTATATATTTCCACAAAAGTAAAGTATTCTAAAAGTAAATAAACACATGGGAGGATTAGAGAAGCAATAAACAAAAGCATTTCCTCATTTTGAATTTAAGAAAATAGGAGTCTCTTTCCAGCCATTGCCAGGAAACATTAGTGCACATAGGTGAGGTTTGTGCTAGCTAAAATATTATTTTGTGCTAAGGCATATGGACATGCATTCATGCATACATGCACACAGACGCACACACTACACGTATATCCCCAACCAAAATTTAAAAAAAGTTTCTACCATGCCATGATGAATTGATGGACAGAAGATTTTAACACCCCTTTGGACCAACACAGGCACAGGGTCCTTGTTGCAAGATGATAAAGATAATGCTGAAACCTTTTAGTCCTAATGAAGGAGTTTACAGGACTCTTAATCCCTGCACCCCACCTCACTGCGGTCTGCTGAAAGCTTTAAAACAGTCCCCAGCACTAACATGGTACAGAGCCTGTTGAACATGCTGATCTGCTCATGATTACTCTTTGCCACTGTAAAACAATCTAACTCCTCAAGTGAATGGAGTCTGTAGCAACAATGGTGTTATTGACTTGTTGCTCCAGCTCTATTTAGTTATTACCCTCGAGGCCACAATCAATAGACTTTGCACCAAGTCAGCCTAATAAATCCCAGGCTTTCACTGGAGCTTTGCCAGGAACTGCTAGAAAATCTATGGCAGTCAAACACTTAGAGTATGAATAACATAGAAAGCTGTACTGACAGCTGTATAAATTAATTAACAAGGAATGTTCTTACTCTTTTAAGAAGATCATAATGCACGTTTACCATGATTTAAGGAGTCACAGGTAGAGCAACAGAAAAATTACCTTTGTGCTTTCATTTAAAATAAAAATCAAATATGATTAAAACAAAACAGCTTCAGACTACTTTTTCCTCCCTTTGATTACTGGATGTGCAAAAAACTGCATTAGCATTACTGCTGTGGCTGTTTAATTATTCCAAGTTTGATTTAAAAAGGAACTGAGCCCAGCAACCACCGACCACTCAGTGCAAACGGTGCTGGCATTTTAACCTGATAAATGTTGACTGTTGTGTGCTCGTATTCTGTAGCCTGCATCTGCGAGGGGGACTTGAATCGCGTTTGTAATGCAGCGATTAAAACAGAAACAAAAGGAAGGGGGGAAACAGTTGTTCAAGAAGTAAGAGGTTGGTCACTAGTGAATTCCAGGTTCTTTCAGTTCCTCCTGTAATAAGCAAATATTCTGCAGACTCAGCTGCGAGGCGCCTGATCGCAGTGTCCGGAGACACGCTGAACCCACCGGAGGAAGAGCTTGGTGCCAGGCCTGGAACAAAAGAATCTCCTTTTTGCACGGAAACAAATGTAACAGATCAATAGGCTCTTACAGCTGATTTGCTGCCTGCCCCAGTGGTACTTTCTGGGTGCAGTCAGCTTCCCTAACGAGGGTCACTACTTTGCCGGGAAGCGAGGAGTGGGCTTGGGCCACCTGCCAGGCTGGCACTCAGTGCTCCCCATGCAGTGGAGGTGTGCATTTGTGGGCACAACCTGGGGCAGAGACCCATGCTTGAGTCTGAGTTGTGGCAGCCTTTGACTTTTAGGGAAGGAAAGGAAGGTTTGGACGGGAAGGAAAGGAAGGTTTGGACAGCAAGGAAGAACTAAGCCATGAATGGGAAAGATGAACGTAATCTGTCCCAGGCCTTGACAGAACTGATCTCATGTGTGAGGTGAGGGAGGTCAGACCAACCTGTCCCATCTGAGGAGGGGTAGCAAGCAAATAGAGGTGGAGGCACAGACACTTTTGAATGGAAAAGAAGGTGTGTCCATGCCCTAAGGTATGTTTTACCCTCCACGACCAGTAATGGGTGAAAGCCTACTGTTTTGCAATAATGGATGCTCATTTTGCTCCTTTTGGGTTTTAGGCGCTCTTAAAAACCTCAGTGGAAGCAAGGGGAACATTTTTTAATTTGAATAAGCAGACTCTCAGGAATCAACAAGGGAAAACCCAGTAAGCATCAGATCATCCAGGGCTACTTCATTTATCCATCATTCCTAATAGAATGAAAATCCTGGTTATTCTACCTGATAAGGAAAGCAGTTATGTTTGGGTCCCAACCCATAAGAAAGGGCATGTGAGTGCTGGATTGGATATACTGTAAGCATACTCTCACCCTGAAGACGGACAGCCTCACCTTGAATGGTTGGTCACCATAATTTAAAAAAAAAGATTTTCAGTGGTCATTTTGGTAGTTTGTTACAACCAGACAGGAAGAGATGAAGTTCATTTCATAGCTTTCAATTCCTCTCTTCTATGGACAAATGCATTTAGTTTCAACTTTTAAATTCAAAAGTAGGGCTTTCAGGAACTTTAGTGGTTCTAAGGATTGAGAGAGTAATTTCTGTTGAAGTTTCCAAATTATGTTTAAGGCCTCCTGACCCAAAAGGACTCATGAGCTTTTTGCGAAAAAAAAAGTTATACTTTGCATTTATAACATGACCTCAAATTTGAGGTTATTTGATTGCTTCTGAGCACTGCTCCTCCCTTCTCCCTTCCTTTCCTTTTAAAATATGCCAAATTACTTTGTTTTAAAATATCCCTTTCTATATAGTCATCTGTAAAGTACATATGCATCAAATAAAAGAGCTCCTTGGGAATTAGGACATATTTTCAAGAACAGGAAGTGAGGTGGAGAGCCAGAGTTTCTGAGGGCTCAGTCCTGTAAAAAAAGCTTAGATTTCATTATCACATGAATAGCTGTCCTTTTAAAACATAACTTCTCTTTTATAGGGTCAATTTCAGTACCCAAAATTGTATCATCAAAAGCACTGTTCATATCTGAAAATTTAGGATTCGGAATTCACTGAAATTGATTTGAACCCACCAGGGAAGTGCCTGCGGCCTTACAGCTCCCCTCCTGGCAATGTACAATTGAAGGTGACCATATGTCATTGTCTGGCACCCTGTTAGCAGAATGAAGATACTCTGTGTTTACGTAAAAAAAACTGTACAGTTTCTGGGTCCTGGGTCATCCTTGAGATTTCTTGTGTCATGTGACTGTTTTTATTCACTAACTTTCTGAAGAGTCAGTCAGTCACTGTAAAATGCTGATTCATTTTTTATAATGAGCAGAGGCAATAATATATATATTTTCAAGCAACTATTTCAAATATGATATCTAAACTCCTACACCTTCATTTTGTATGTGCAAAAATGACAGTAGAGTTGAAACCTTAGCATTTACACCAGTTCCTGACCTGTTAGTAGGACCTGGGCTGGGTGGCAGCACACAACACACAGCAACGTAACTCTGGCATAGCTCAGTGGAAGACAGAGAGAGAGACTCAACATCCAGGACCTGCCAAAAGCAAGAGTGTTGGATCTAGTGCTGGCATCCTTTTTCTTCCTGAGCCAGTTTTGCAGCAAGCTCTACCATGCTGTCAGGAAGCACTGTGCTGCTGGAAGCCTCTCTGCTTTGCTGATGAGATTTAAAACTAAGCTTCTGGTCTTTTGGGAGTTGTTAAAGATCCTGAGATAAAAGTGAATCTCATTAGCCAATCTTAAGAAACTCATAGAAGAGGGACTGTAGAAGGAGAAATAGCTGTTTATGAGCACAGCAATACAGAATTTCATTAAGTTCTTACCCATATTCTGCATTTGACCAATACAGAAGAATACAACTACAGAGACACCAAAGGATTCCGAATCTCTCATTTCCTGACATCTTCAGAAATATTAATTATCAGCTTCACAGCACTCTCTAGCCTGTTTGCTTTTTCTTCACTGCTCAGCTTCTTGATTCAGGCCCCCTCAGCCTCACTCCAGCCAGCTCTGCACACAGCTGGCACAGCTGAGCTGTCCCTGTCCTCAGCCCTTTTATTCAGGCCACAGCGTTTCCCTGGCTGCGGGTCCTCCACCAGGAACTTTCTAGAGTGAAACCCACAGAGCATGAAACAACTTTACAATTTGAGTGCAATTAAAATACCTATTTAATTTTTTTCATAAGACTGGTAACTTTTGGCAATCCCAGGAAGAAAAAAAAATACTATTTTTTTAAAGAGGCTTGAATCAAGCATAGGCTAAAAATATGATAGGTTATTTTAACTCTTGTCTCTCTTCCTTTCCTGTTCATTGCACTGCATGCAAATCCCTCTCCTCTCTTCATGAACTTATTTGATGGTCTTATTTTTAAGCATAGTATTAGTAATCAAACAACAGCATTTTCTCTAAATAGGTTAGAGAAACTAAGGTTTCTTCACTTGTACATGAAAAAGCACAGTAATTCCCAGGCATACAGCCATAGAAAGGCAGAACTTCCAAAAAATTGCATCACTTCACAGCACTGCCTGCTACTCTACTCTGCAATTGCTTCTGCTCCTTGAAATAATCCCTTCTGAAATGGAGTTCTGGATTTTGGCAGGTTATAATCCCAAGGGATACCACAGAGATAGCCAACTATCCGTAACCAATAAACTTAAGCTTGCCAAAGCATCCTCTTCCTCTTTTTAGTTCTCTGATTTCCATATTCTTGAGGGCTGGCCCAAGAACACTGGCCAGCAGTAGACAGCCATATGATGGTACAGATTTAGAGGATGAAGAGTATAAATTGAAATACAGAACAGCTGAAAAACTACATTTTAATTCAATTTTCTGAAAAACAGTCACACACTTAAATGCACTTTGGATGAAGACCATAAAAGTTGTACAGCTTCTCTGGCTGCTTTTCTAAATTCAAATGTGTGCTATCTCACTTTAATCTTAACTGCTTCTTAAGGTGATAACACTGAACAATGTGGCTCTAGAATATATAGGCCAAACAAGAAGCAGGAAACATTTTTCTTTCCAGCAGGTCTACAGAGGTATAACAAAAAGAAACACTCTTGAGCACTAGACTAGCACTGAACACAAATGATAACATTGTGCGGGGCTGAGTTTTCAGTGATTTGTTCCTTTCTATCAAATGTCCCACAGCTAATTGGCTTTGGAAAAGAATCCGTGCAAAGCTGGTATGGCCCAGTCTGCTTTAATTGGGGTGGCGCCCACCAATAGCTCCTCAGGATCAGGGCAAAGGCATCCTCCCGCCAAGCAAGGCTCTTATTTACTTGTGTTGCTTCAAAATCTTTTCGTCATGATGGACTGGATCAACCCAATCTAAATGTTTTGATCTGTTACATATGTGGAAAATGAGACACTGGCACACACACATAAAGCAGCTGCTTTCTGAGTGCAATGCCTTAATGGCCTCAATACAGAGCACAGGGCAAGTGAATTAGTCCTCTACCAATGGAGAGTGCTTTACCTTCCTGTCTCTGTGTAACATAGGAAAGGAAACTCAATGCCTGCTTTAAAAGACAGAATTAAGCTAAATGTAACTTGCAAATTGATTAATTTTCTAGCAGACTGAGATTGATCTGAATTTTCTCTTTTGCACTGTAAGTATTCTACACTTGTCCTGAAACAAGTTAGCTAAAATAAATTAGTCAGTGTGGAATAAATTTAAAGGGACACTGACAGATCCAATTTAACCCGAAATTAAGGATAAAAGCGAGAACAATACAAAATAAATATTAAAAAGTCAGCCTGAAAAAAACCCCAATGCTTCTGTGAGACTTCTTATAAGGAAATAATTTCCATTTAAATAATATTTGCAACCTGCAATCAAGTTCTGTGGTGAAGGTGAAATGTACTTTCAGCTAGATGACACCAGCAAGTCCACTGCAGCTCTTCAGCTGCAACTACCAACAGCAAACAGAAAGCGATGAACAAATGCAATATTTCTAACCAATAATTCAAGGTCAGCTGTTGACAGTTTAAATACATTGCTGTCTTGCTGGTATAGTATTTTAGGGATGATCCATAAACATTTCAAATATTTTAAAAGGCACTTATGGTAACAGACAGTATGATCACTGATGATGGGATTGCTTTTATCCAGAGGACCACATTGCCAGAGGTCCTCCTGAACTGCTGAGCCAACCTGTGCACTTGGAAATCCATGTGCCCAACCACCAGCTTCACACACTTGCAGGAATTCTACAAAGGTGAAGCTCTGTGGGCCTTAAGACCTGACTTGGCATGACTGGACTAAAAAGGAGACAAGAGTTCATTCACATTCGTTTAACAAGCAGTGTAAGCTTGTTTTTGTGCCAATTTGAAATAGTTCCTCAATCTTTTTCCTCTTTCAAATTCATCATCTGAGCTGCATGTACGTTTAAAAAACCCCCACATTTTCAGATCAGTTCTGCTCAGCAGCACTTTCCCACCTTGCTTTTCATTCCTTCTTTGGTCACAAAGGAATTTAAAGCTCACAGCTGCACAGGGAGCACTGCATGCAGTGTGACTGGTCACAGCACCTCCTGTGATGGGGGCTCGGGGAAACATGCCCTGCTTGCTGTTGTATGAAATAAGACACATGGCATCCATACCATAAATGATTAGCCACCCCTCATTAGACCTCAAGTTGCTAACTGAGCTCAGAACTTTCACATCCTATTTTATTTACAAGACACTTTAAAATAGTACATAAAACTTGATGTGCTGAATAAAACAAAGACAAAGGAATGACAACACTATTGAAGTTCATTGTGGGTGAAGCACCACAGAATACAACATTATCCATGGCTGCAATAATTCAGCATTAAAAGGAGTTTAGTAAGGCCATTGAGTAAAAGGTAGAAAAAGGAAGTGCAAGGGCAGTTCTTATAGCAAGAAGTAAATTGATTATGTCATCCTGATGCTGATAAATATGGTGATATTAGCTGTCTTGCTGCTCAACTGGATGAAATACCATGTATTTCACCAGTCTATGGGATTAAAACCCAGAGGTGACAAATTGAATTGGCACTAAGAATAATGTTGGACTTTGTAATTTTTTTTTGCTCAAGAAACTTACTATATTGAATGGGACAAAACTTACATTTAAAGGAAGGTTTTATTTGTCACACATATGATCTTAACTCAATAAACCAAACAAGGCTTTTCTCTCTCCCTAAATCAGTATAATAATGGTAGTTTTGTTTAAGCTGCTTGTTTATACAAGAGCCTGTAGATATATAGACCTTAGGCTAATCCTATTGCTGAAAGTAAGACCTAAATGAAAACAAATCTTACCAGCAGATCTCTATTTTGAAGACAGCTCTATTCAAATCAGCCATGCTGATTATACTCTGAGATAACCCACACACCATTTAAGGTTGATCACTTTAGCAAACATGAGCTTTGCACTGCAATTTTCTAGTCTTTCATTTTCCAGGATAGCAAAGACCCCTACAACGACTTCATTAGAGAGTTACACAACTTTAGGCCAACAGACTCTTCAGGGAGAAAGAAACAGATGCAAAAGCTCAATTTAAAAGCTCTGTGTTAGATTCTCCAGCAATGCTGGATTGTAGTTTTCTTCCACGTTGAAGAGCAGATTCCATTTTCTCTTTTTCTTCTTCGTGCACACACTAATCGGAGCACAGAGTGACAGCAGTTTGACTTTTTCTGGTCCAAATAACATCTACACAAAACTCAAGAAAATGATGTACAAAAACCTGACTATGGTTTTACTCTTCTCAAATGAAATATTATTCTAAGGAATACATAATATCTGTCAGTGATACAGTGGAGAGCAGGAAAAAGGGAAACTGAAAAGAGAAACATGTCTTAAAAGCCAAGATTTTTTTTTCAGCATGAAACAAACCCCCTGTCCTAGCAAAAAGTTGGTAGATGCTTGTCTTCTGCAAATACATTGGTAGGGTCCATGACTTTATGCACACCAGTTGCTTGCATGTGGATTTAATCTTTAGAAGAAACTTCATTTTCTCTGTGAAAACATTTTCAAAAGAGAACTGATAAACTCTAAACGTGACATGGTCAACTTCCATTTTTCCCCTTCCTCTACCTTTTTCTACTGAAGTGGACAGAAACAGTCACCACTGAAGAAGCAAGGGCCCCAAAGGGTGATTGACCAAAGATATCAGAGCCCACTGCCAGTGGCTTAAGCCCTCCCTGCAACCCTACAGTTCCCTGTGACTTGCTCAGATGAGTCTGAGTCCTTTCTTAAATGCACACGCTTGGGTTTGTTTGTGGTTTGTGCAGAAGAAATATTGCCTGGGGTGGTACTAAGTTCTGAAAAGAATTTTCAATGGCAATTTTTGTTTGCTGGAAAGAAAAACTCCATGCTCTTACTCCCCCTACAAGGAGATTCCATGACAAACCCTCTGGTTATGGCCAACAGAGAGGTGGGAAACTGCCGTCAAGCTGCCTGGCCCTTCCCCCTCTCCCTCAACCTCTTCCACGCTGCACACACACCAGGAGGAATGACCGGGCTTGCACTCTCTGCTCACCACAAACTCCACAAGTTTTAACAAGTCTGCTGACTTCAATAGCAGCATTTACTAACACAACACATGTCTACCAAGTCAGGAGCTCTTTAGAGTAAGGATTACAGATCGCCAAGGAAAAATAAAGTCTAAAGAAGGGAGGTGATGGGCTGACTCTGAAAGGACAGATGATTTGGGTCAGAAGTGCACTAAAAAGCTTCAAAAGTCATATTGCTTTTTCTCTTAAACCCTTTGTTTATATGTTCAACCCTGCCTTTCCCCTCTGGTTTCTACCTAAGATCTTACTTATTCCTCTGTACCTAAGGCCTCTTATCCCTCTATGTTTCCCTTCCTTGTCTGGTTCCCACTCCTTGTTACCATAAAGCAGTTTGTTTCTCACTCTTTTTTACTCTTTTGTTTACCCTAAATCTTTTTAAAGATTATTTCCTCTCCCTGCTCCCCCCAGTAAATCCATTAGGTGAAGTGATTAATTCATTGTGCTCCAGAAATATGCCAGGGCTACATTTTGAAAGAAAGAGGTGATGTGTCATTGCATATGGGGAATATGAAGGGGCAGAAAGAAGTGACTTTGCCTGCAGTAGAGCTTCCATTCAACTCTGTACCTCCAAGACTTGAAGACAACGTTTAACTCACTACACTGGTCACCCTCACTGATGTCTTAGTTCACTTGGCATCTCTCGTTGGCCAGTGACTCGGTTTCAAACTGTGGCCAAAAGGTCTCTATTTGGATTATCTCATCTATCTAACTGTGGGACATCAGGAAATGTGCACTGGTTAGAAAGACAGTTATTGCTGTGTAGAATCTCTAACTCTTCTAACTCAGTATCCAAGACTGAACATGTCAAAGTAAAGTTCAAGGGTACCATGTAACAGTCTACCTCCTCCTGGAAGGAGGACCCCCAGGAAGTATCACCCCAATTCTATACATTAGACATTATCCTAAACCTTTCAAGAATGAGGTTTTATCTCCTTCCAAGTGCTCTCTTTGTTTGTACTAGCTACAAATGCTAGATATTTTTGTTATCTACATAAATGTCTAATCCCTCATTCAATTTTGTAAATGCTTAGCTGCAGTGAACTCCAGTGGCAATGAACCCCTTAGACTGATCACACATTGTGTGAAATGACAGGTCTGATTCTGGGAGCTAGGCCAAAGTGGGAAGTTTGTTGGTATGGAAAGATATTTTTAATTGGGAAACAAGCATTTAAAAAAACAACAAAAACCCCAACAACAAGCTGTACATATATCAGTTCTTTGCTGGATTCTTTGCTAGGCTGATGACGTGACAATTTATTAAGTTTTCTCAACTCCTTGGTCCAGTGGTAAGTCAGGAGAAATGAGGAAGCAATGGTAAGAGAAATGCACTGAAAGAGTGGTACATATATTCTTTTTCTTCTTGACTTATTCATACATATTATTTGTCTGTTTCTTCATAAATGAATTTTCTGGACAGCATTGCTCTTATGGTACATCAAGGCTCATGAACACAGTACACCAGGGGAAATAAGAAATGGATTTTATTAAGTTTATTAGCAGCTAAAAACATGATACTTCAAGGCTGGAAGTAAAGTAATCCACCTACACAATTTGAGTGGAATGAACATTTGGCTTCAACTACAGCTCATATGTAAAATATAAATCCAGTTTCTCCATTGGAAATCCTCTGGGGTTTGGTTTTACACTACCTTGATCAAACCAAGAATTAAAGTTCAAGCTAGCTTCCATTCCAACATGGCAATATGACCTACATGTTTGTATTAGTGGTGCTACTCCTTCCACACCCCTCTTTATATCAGTATTTCCCCCAGCTTCTTTTTTTTTTAATCTCCCTTTCTTTTCTTTCGAAGTTAAAATGAATTTTAACATTATAGAGACAAGATATTGCGTAGACAGTAGAAAAAGTAATTAAAAAAACCCTAATTACAGAAAGACCCACTCCTAAACAAGGTCCCACTTTTCCACCATTAAGTATGACAAACGGAAAAGATTTGCTACTGGACACAAATGAAGCAAGAAAAAATTGATAATTTTTGCAAGAAAATTCTGAAGCTCTATATAGTTGCTGTCAATCTAAACACAAAAAAAATCATGGAGCTGCATGGTCAAGGCCATATTGGAGAAACTGGACTTGTGAAAATCAGGATTTCTGGGTTCAGGCCTGCCCCAGACACCCGGAGTGCCTCTTGGGGTTTCCTCTGTTCCAGAACTTTTCCATCTGGAAAATGAAAGCGAGGCTCACCTCCTACAAAGGGATGCTGCAAGGCTTAGTCCACATCTACAGTGCTCTGAAGCTCTTGGGTGATGAGAGGTATCTATATCTGAAATATTGTCCTTACACACCAACTACCTGCAATAAATTGCAGTCACATATAATGACTTTTACATTACCAGAGGAAGAACAGACCTGAGATCTTCACAGATCTCACTGTTTGTACCCTGGGAAGCAGCTCCAAAGCAGAAAGCAGAGCTGCTGCTGTTCTTACTGCAAGGTTTTCACACCAAGATTATTGGTTCTGATGGCTTTGCCAGTTGACTCAATCACTTCACTTCCCTTGGCCAGAAGAGGCCCTGTTAATAGTCAGCTCAGGCAAGCCGAGGTCTCCAACAGATCCAGAATGGCTCAGATCAGTTCTGTCCACTAATGTATCTCAAGCTGCTGTTATTTCCATTGAAACTCAAAGCTTATGATTAGCATGGGACAGTCAGAGCACATCCCCCACTGACTAAGGAATCAATGGCTCTGATAGTTTAGTTCTAGCTCTGATAATCTCCTTCCGCTTATTCCAAGGTGTGGAAGCTTTGGTAAATACTCTTCCAAACCCACTGTCATGAGAACAAATGGGAACAAAATTGACAGATAGGCAGGAGACCACATCTGGATACCAAATGAGATAAAGGCAAGGAGAAGCAGTTGTCGGGACTGGATGCTGTAGCAGTGGAGTGCAGAGAGACAACAACAAACTCCTATAAATCACGTGCCTGCGTACAAGAGGGAGTTAAATCAGCTAATCGCATGTGCCATCACAGGCTGGGTACTACAGGGCAGCTCAGAAAGTCAAACAAGCAGTGATGACTCCTTATCTATAAAAGCAGCCATGTTTTAATATATGGTGCTTCACCCCACCCTTTTCAGAAAAGATTGATAAGCAAAATGATGAAGCTTTAATGAGCTTAATTGCAAATGCCTTATGTTCTTGCATTGTTGCCAAACAGCTACTTCAACATCCAGCAGTTTACTTAATAACTCCCCCCCCTCCTCTTCCCTACCCCCTCCAAGCCCAGTAACGTAATTATTCTTGCGGCAACCCCTCTATTTCACTTTTCTTTATTTATTTCCCCTCTCCCCCTCCCCGAATTACTGTAAATGGGTATCTTTGAAAGGAGGGTGGCAGGCAGCTTTTGGTACAGGGCTTACCAAGGAGCCCTCCATCAAAAGGCCCTTTGTGAGCATGCCCTGGACCGAGGCCAATCAGATCATCTTGCTGTCTGTCTCTGAAGAAAATTCGCCCCTGGTATGCAAGCCAAGCCAAGCGCCGTAGACAGGGTGACTGCACTCCTAGTCCAACCTGTCTTAGCTGAGTGAAAAAATGCTGAAGGGAAAATTACCTGTTTGGCTCCAGACTGAATTAACTTTTTAATATACAAGTATGTTTATTATTTTTCCTTAAAAAGTGCCTGCCTATCTAATATATTCATTAATGTTATCTGGTCAGTTCGCTTGAAATATTATGAAAAATGTGCAAATGCAATAAGGTGACCGTGCTTGGAGGCAAAGCAAGATGCATTTTCTAATTATAAGACAGAAAACAACATTGTTATTAACAAATGATGGTACAGAGTAATCTTCTTATGTTCAGACCAGTGCAAGCGAGGATGCCTTGCCCCTCATATCCAGCGTAGCGAGAGAAGTGGAGGGCCTTCACACCAACTCTTTCCCCATTCACTGACCACCACAAATCCTCAGCATCAAACCTCTGTCAAACCCTCTGGGAGTAAGCTTTCCAACTCTGGTTTCCCAGTGGCACAGTCTCTCTTTCCCAGGAGATTCTCCTGCTCCATCCTGCACCCTCCCAGCCAAAGGGCTCTCCCCGTCATACTCAGAAATCTTGCATTTTCACCATCTTGAGCTGCTTTACAAGTCTGTTAAGGGATTTGCCTGTACTAGTAGGGATTGTAGAGGGAATGCAGAGAGCTCCTGCCTGACTAAGTTCTTGTTCCTCTTCCCCTGTTCTGCCTGACTCCCCCAGCCTCTGCTATCTCGAATTCCTCCCTCTGCTGCCACTTCCCCTCGCAGCTTCTTCCTGCTCCCTATGTGCTCTTGACTCTTTTGTTCCCCCTTTTAGAAACACCTTGTAAGTGCCAGACAGGAATTTCCCGACACTATGTACTGCATTAAGCAAGCGATAATGGCAGAAACAATAGAGAATTATGTCAGTAGGGTGCCCTAACAAAAGAGCAGAATTTAAATGAGGACACAGCTTTGGTCTTTGGAATTTGTCCACTATAAATGACTCTTCTTATTTTATTAGCATGTCTAGTTTAAGTGGAACACATTGTAATTTTAAATGGACAATAATAAAGAAGGATCATATGTTCTATTCTTATATGTGCACTTAGCATTCCCCGGGGGTTCTGTCCCTCTGCCATCCCCTCTCTTTTCCCCTCCATATTTCTCACTATATTTAACTATTTTTCTTCAATTTGTTTTCTGCTCTGGGAAGAACCTAAAGCTTCTAATGCAGAGCTGTGTAAAGTAAATATAAAATAGAGTATACAATTGCAGTAAGCTACTTGTGCACCACCTCCCATAAAATGTTTGTTTTCCAAACGCCGTAGAAGAAAACTCAAATTATAGAATATATTTACAAAAGCAGTTGACCTTAGACTCATCCTGGTTGTTTCACTCTGAAAATTTAAATGACACTGGGATCCCTATATTGCTCTCTTAGTCCTGGTTCAAATAACAACCTGCCAGGCTGCCTTTCAAAGCTGGCCATCACCTGGCAGGAGCAGTTACTTAAAAGTAGTTCCATAAGTTGCCATTCCTTCCTAAAAGGCTGTGCTGGTGTCAAGAGTTTCTGTCTACATAACAGACTTTGCAAATTAATTCAAGTTAAAACAGCCATTGCCTTATTTAAGTCTGTTTCCTTGACAATATAGTCCCACAACCAGTTGAACTGTCACAAAGGAAAGTCATACCATAGGTAGGAACCTGTGTCCAATACTTACATCAGCACTACTGACAGTGGAAGTTATACTCATGAAAGGAAAGACTGTTTCCCAAATTTCTGTACATTAAAAAATTAGTTACCAGATTTGTAATGATTTTTTCCACTTATTTCTTTTCTCTGTATTTCTTCACAAGCTAATGTCACCCGAAAACTGGGTTTTCAGAGTAACAGCAACAATACTGACAAATGTACTGGGAGTTGTGCAAGACAATCTTTCCAAGATGAATTGACTAATTGCAGGACTAGGTTCAGAAATGTCCCTCTGTAGCCCAGATCTTGGTTCTTAATCATGTTTCTGACTGATTTCCTGACCATCAACACAGTCCTTACTTACTCCATGCCTCAGTTTTGAAATCAGTTATCAACCAAACCAAGTGTTGTTAATAAGCCTGATCAAAGCACAGAAAGTTTTCAGTAGAACATGCAAGCCCATGTTAAGTGCTGTTAACATCAACAAAGACTTGGTTTAAAATTATGTTCTACTGTGCTCCTGATTTTCATTCACTGGACTGTGGGTTACAGCCAGGGAGACCTATCATTTTTTTGCTGCACACAGGACAGGCTCATTTTTGCTTACTTCAACTACGATCAGTTTTACCAGACCCTGACAAAGTTACACCAAACACAGCATTGTTTTTCTTCTAGCAGTGTGCAAAAAGAATAATTTTTTTCCCCCTTGCAATCTACAATAGTGCCAAGAAGTACTTCAGATCAGGTAAGATTGAAGAATTTTAGTAGCCTTAAATCAACTTGGCTAGTGTCAAAATACTCTGATTTCTGAAGCACTTATTTGAATTTTAAGGGGTCTTTCTGGAATTAATCATTCCGTCACATCACACAACCAAACACCAACTCATTGTTCTATGCACTAATTTGTCATAGAAATCAGTTCTCTTGACATTGTCTCCTGTATCAATACATGACACTTGAGAGAATATATGTAAAAAGAGCCACAGATTAGGCAGAGTGAAGAGTAGTCAAAAAAATCTATATTAAACCATAAAAAAAATGAAACTTGGCTTTTCTTAGAGATAAGATTTCTGCTCTATACACTAGTTTTCTGTTTCCCAGACATGTTTTTTTTAAAAGGATGCACTATTTGTAAAAAGGAACACGATGAGTAATAGCTATTTCCTGTAGGGATCTGCTCCTTGGTGTGATCTCACATGTTCAGTGCCAGGTGGGGATTGTATGTCCCAACTGGAACCTGCTTAGTCTACAGCCCAGTGCGTGATGATATGAAGAGAATGGAAAAAGTCCTTCAGCTTCAACATGCTTGACATTGCCTCTGCTAAAGGCTGATGAAGAAATGAAGCTGACAATCTAAAGGCAGGATATGTCTCCACCAACTGTGTACGTGCTAGATTACTACACGACATGGCAACTAATGACCTGAACTTTCCAATAGATGTATCCTTTTTAATATTGCTTCGAGATCTGGCATAAAAGAGCAGTGATAATGCATTGGTATTTTACAGTCACTGGGGAAATTGCCCTCCTGCAAGCTTCTCTCTCTCACCATCGAGTGTTAAGTCCTGTAGAAGGAGCAGCACCCATTTCAGGACCTCCAAGCCCCACACTGGCACACAGGTCCCCACTCTGGAGCTTCTCTTTGTTTGACTTAGACATCCAAGAGCTCTAAGGCCCTTAAAACAGAGCCCATGGAAACTGTAAATACAAAAGGGAAAGAGCATTGGGGCTACAAGGAAACACCCATGGGAAATGTGGTGGTGCAACGTATCCCAAACTGTGATACACGCCTCATTAAAGCAGGGGAGCCTCTTCAAAGCAGTCACACAGGTTGGCCCAGAACCTGGGCCTTTGCTGCAACAGCACTTGGTGCCATTTGAACAGCTGCAGAAGTAGCTAGGCTTTTGATTTGATTTTTTTTTTTTTAAAGTTGTGAATATCCATTTGGGGATATAAATTTTACTTGTGTCCTGAACAGGAACATGAAATAACTAAGTCTCACAAAATTCCTGTAAGACATATTCCATAACACCCCCAATTTTAGAGGCAGAGACAAATGAAGTCAATATCAAACCCAGGGTGCACACGAAGAGCTCCTACCCCTGTGTTCAAACCACAAGATAATTCGTCTCCTTTCAGGCTCTGATCCACAGCAAATCAGTTGGAGTCCTTCTATTGAGTTCTCAATCAGCAGTGTAATCACTTTAGCATGTGTCAGGATTAAAACCAGCCCTCCAAATAAGACCATGTCTACACTGAAAATGCCTTACTGATAAAGGAATACCAGCACAGTAAACAGACAAAGCATTCCTGGGGCAGTGTAAACTTACACTGGCAAATCTGCTCTTTGTAGTGGTATAGTAAAATCATCCCCCCAAGCAAAACAAGCACCATTTTGAGGTATAATTGCATCTACATGTGTAGTGTTTGCTCACTGAGAGGTGTCAGTCTGACCAGAACAGCTGTGCTGATAGAAATCTGCAGCACAGACCTGGCTTTATTGTTGGTTTTTTTTAAGCAATTAATAACAATCAACATTGACTCTCTGTTCAAAGTGGTGTCAGTTTTTCTCTTCAGAGGTTTACACAAATTGGTGGATTTAAGAAAGAGAAAAGAAAGGAATTTAACATGGTTACATGGACTTGCCTTGGCTGGTATTTAGAAGAGTGTACAGCTATGGAAATCAGATCTACTGTGTGGAAACACCATTTCTGGACACAAAGCCAGGCTCTGTGAGTTTACAGCTAGATTTTTCCAAGACCCTATTCAGCAAAGTCCTGTAGTCATAGCCTGCTAGTTCCACAGATGGAGGAAAATGGTGACGTGGAAAAGATCTCCCACATGGCCAGCCTCTCTCCAAGGCCATAATGACACACTGCCTCTTGCTGCAGATACAGATTTTCATCTTCTGCTTTGAGAAGTGAGAGTTTGAGATTGAGAGGAAAAAAAAAGAATGCAGAATACAAGGAATGTACAATGAATACAAATGTAACCAGCCAAAAAGCAGGTAAAAATCTGGCTGGGAAAACTCTTTCAAGGGAAAACACTTTTCTCAGGATACCTTTGAAACACAAGAAAAATCACAGCTTAGCCCAGAAAAGTTCCTTCCACCCTTGGATCACTCTATTAGCTCCTATTGCCCGGTTAGGTAAAATGCCTGTTTTGACAATTTCTTAATATATCCATTTGAATGGAACGAGATTTGACTTGATGATGTGAGATCTGATAACATTATGTGAGAAAATCCTAATTTAACAACCAATCCCTTGAATCACATTTTCTTATCCTCAGTGGAATATATTCTGATAACCTAATACAAACTGCCTCTTCCCTTTGCTCCTTTGCATATGCCCAATGCAATCCCTGCTCTGTTTGCTGAGCCTCATCTTCACCCCTGACCGGTCTTCTCTCTCCACTCCCTCCTGCACTTATTTCACCCAGGGTGTACGATCTACTCAGTTCCTGCTGTTGGCCACCTTTTTTGCTGGATTTCTAGCAGCCAAAAGGCTCGTTTCCCTATGGCATCTTTGCAGACACCATCTCTAATCCTTTATTTCTGCTATGTCCCCCTCCTCTGTGGTGGTAATCTTTCTGAGCCGGTAATCTTTCTGAGCCTGCATTCTTTCACCAACTCAAAGACCAGTTTAATTTGCCTTTTCTTCACCCTCCACCAATTTACAACCGAGAAACCTTCTCCAACACAGGAGCTGGAGAAGACATGCCAGTGATGCTACCACAGCCCCTTCTGACTCTAAAGCCTCTCATTCTCACCTAAGCACTGACATTTTCTTTCCATACCTATACCCCAACTATCATTCTGTGCCAGCTAGTATCGCATAAATCATTTTTCCTTTCCTTGTTCTCACAAGGAAGAATTAGTTAAATAAACAAACAAAACTGGAGACTTGGCAATCTCTTGTTTACTACAGGCTCTGCCTCCTTAGCTTCCAGTTTTTCCAAACTGTCCAAAATTAATCAGATACAGACTACTTCTCTATTCCCATACTCTAATCAGAAGGCTGTGCTTACTTACTAAACAGCACTTCAACTTCTCTTCTTTAAAACACCACACTTCATTCCTGTGTGAACCCCACAGCCTCCATTCCTTGGCAGAGACATGGCCCTAACGCTTACCCTAGAGGAAGATGAAAAATGAGATGACTGTTTCCTAGCTGTGCATACTTGAGAAAGAAATATGTATTTTCTTCCCTCCCTTTTGCCTTGCTGAGCACGTTGCAGTTGTGATGACATGTTGGAGGTGATTAGGCACTCAGTTTGGATGACACACATAACTTATCCATGTGGCAAATAAAACCTCCACACAACACCTCCCCATCCACCTCTACAGATCCTCTTGATTCCTACCCTAGGCTTCAACACCCAGGAAAGTTATTTATGCCTAAGTGAATTAGCTTGCTAAGAATTTCTCAAGTGGTGTGCAGTGAGCCAGCAGTTTTCTTCCACAAATGAGAAAATAAGTAAAGGGCTCTCAGAGCTCAGTGTTGCTGAAAACAAATTGCCATGGCTAATTTTGGCCTGATAAGTGCACTAAGGATTCTCTACATTTCCCATACAGGTCAAGCTTATCAGTTCACACTTGTTCGTGCAAAAATCTCTTTTCCTATCTTTGTTTCTGCCACTTGTCTTATCCTGTCACTCTCCTGCAGTAAGTGTACTGGCTGGGCACTTCAGTAGCCATTTTTGCAAACACTCTTATTCCATTACAGAAAGATATTCACACGCACACACAAATGACATTAGACTTCAGTATAGTGCTTATCACAGAGAAAGGACAAGACATCCTAGTGTACATACTGCATTGCACGCTGCCTTACACAAAGTGATCTCTTTTTCAGCAGCTTTCCTTCTGGAAGAGACAGGCAACATTTCAATTGAATCCTTTAGAAAAAAAAAATTCATGCAAAGGACAAAGAGAGGGAGGGAGAAAAGTTATCCATTATGATGGATAACTACAAAGGTAGCACTCATAATTTCCTCTCACTCCTGAGCCCATGGGTCATGGACTTGATCGGGGTTGGATTGTCCTGCATTTCAAGGCTGGGGTTGTTAAACTGCCTGGCAGTGGGCAGAGCACACCAACCTGCTGATAAAGTCCTTTCCTTTCCAAAGCATGGGAAAAGAAACTAAAGAAGCAAAACCTGGACAGGGATTTTGAAGAGAGAGACCCTAATTTCAGGGGATTAGGATTTGCAGGTGGGAGGTATTTTACTGAGTTTTACAGCTCCTGGGAAACTGGATATGTGCTGAATCACACAGGAATGGGTCAAAGTAACTCTGCTGGACGTAGGCTGAATTTGGTGCTGATCCAGCTGTTGCAAAGCACTGCTTGAAGTCTGAAGGGAAGTAAAGAACTGGTAGAAGACTGGAGATGAAAAGCCCTGCTGGGAAGAGAGGTCTTCTAGGCACATAGGGATGTTAGAACCATAAGCAGCACAGTGAGGGATCTTCATGGTTCCCTGGACCTCCTAAGAGGTAGGAGAGATTGTCTAAACCTCCACAAGTGAAGGAAAACCACAGAGGCAGAATGTGTGACATTTTCCCTTCAAATTCAAATCATTCTATGGCACATTTTTCCACTGTGTGTCAGAAGTGCTAACCACCTAATCCTTGAGGAAAGAAGAGTTCAAGCACTGAGCAAGGTGCTTTTCTGAAACTGGTTTTAGCATTTGCTTGATCCAAAGCCATAATTCAAAGTCAAGTAGCATAATTTTTCTTTTTAAGTAATGAATGTTTTATACTGGAGCAATTTCTGGAGATGACTGCTTTCCCATCAATACTCCTTTCCCATTTTTCATGCCCAGGGGAATGCCAGCAGTTGTCCTCTACTGTAGATTTTGAAGCTTGATAAAAGTATGCAGGAAGGTTTACTTGGCATGCAGGCTGATTCTGTATCTATATAAATGCCCTATCAGTGCAATATGTGGATAGTTTTAGCATCTTTGACACACGCAGTTTTGGGGGCAGAAAGAAACATTGATAGAAGAGAAAGTAAGGTTCACTCCATGTAATAGAAGAATTCAGTCTACAAGTCCAAGGAGGAGGGAGAATTATTGGCCTGCTTAATAAGCTGCTGAGGTGTTCAGAAGATGTGAAATTTCTCTAAGTTTAGGATTCCAGTTAAAAGTATTTCACACTTTACAATTCCTGGGCAGGCCAGCCTGTTTGCACAGATTCTGGCTGCTGGGAGTCCAGATCTCACATTAGACCATTTGGAATTTATTTAACATGTGTCACACAGAATGCAAGACTTGCTTCAGAAGAAAAGGCAAATCACTTGTAAGTGTGCATTTACAAGATCAGAAGTCACGAAAACCATGCTCAGTGCTTGTCAACTTATTCAGGGGAAATTGTGTAATCAACTTAACACAGCAGTTATCCTTTACCTCGAAGGTCAAGCTCATAGTTCCTGTATGTCACCACACTTGGCTATTAATCACTCAGGAGGAAATACATCATTTTTATTTAAATTAAGCTATACAAAGTTTGGTTAAGTCTGAATTCAGATATCCTCTCTCTCTTCCAGAGGAGCTGCAAAAGCCAGACTTTCTGTAGTTTTGGAGAAAAAAAAGAAGGAAGAAAAAGAAAGAAAATTGAGAGAAGGTTGCTAAACTACTTATCTCCTCATCACAAGCTGTTAAGGAGACAGGTAGCTAAGCCATTCAACACTCTTTCTTTCATCTGTTCCTATGTTTTTCTTGAACAGTTTGGATCCCACACCGAATTTCTGCTACTGGCATTTTCTCCTTCTACTTTCTGCATTTCATCTCCTGTGCGATTCATGGCAACTCATGAAATGAAGCAAAGGGAAAAAGTGACTGAGGGTCACTTTGTGACTAGACATGATGTTCTCTCTTGTCCAAAGTCAGTAGACGGCACTTCTGGAAGACAATGTGAAAACATCGTCATCCCAGTGTGGTGCCTGGAAACACACTGAGTCCTTCACACTTCGAGTACTGTTCATCCTAAAGGCTCCTCTGGATAGTGATCCAGCTCATTAAATGAAAACTACTTACATTCCCCTGCCTGTCCTTCCAAAATCTCATATCACAGTATTTTAATTTTTTTTAATAAATACGCCAGAAAACTGACAATAGCTCAGATCCTGTCTCGCCACCATATCTTTCTTTACTTGGACTTTCCCCACCATGAATGATGCTATGCCATTTTTGTTCTGGGATTGTTTCAGAATCTGCCACTTCGGGGTATCTGTCCTGTGCATTAGGTTGCATCTGGTTACACTCCAATAGTGCATTCTGCCAGGTCAAGGGTTTTTCTTCCCTGGGAATTGATTATGAAAAGTCTTCATCTCCAACATGTATGGCCACTTCTTATTTGCTGCCTACATGCTTTTCACTTTCCTGTTTTTAAATGGGTTGGGAATGCTAACAAAAGAGATAATCTGCCTTTGTGGGTATTCCCATAATTAGCAACACGCACATCTGGATAGAGTTTCAATAGTCCACTGTTATTCAAACAATTTGTAATCACACAGACTGTGTAGTGAACCAGCAGACCGGAGCATATAGCTTTTCATTATTATGTGGTATACAGTACCCATAATACACAAATAAACTCAAAACCTGCAGCAGCAACAATGACACATTCTGTGTGGCCTTATTCACCAAATAGCTCTCTAAGAAGTCTTTATCGAAAAATGCAACACATCCACTAATTATTCGGGGTTTGTAAGTGGGCAGGAAGTGTAGGAAAATCTTGCTGCATCTGTTCAACATTCTAAAAAGCCAAGTTGAGCAGCATTTATAGGATTTAAAAAATAAAGACTATAAAAACCTAGGGCTCAGAGCGTAGTTATGTGGGTGCACAGTACTGCATAACATGTAACAGTAGTCGATTTTACAGGATGTGTAACAATACACACCAGCATAGCCAAAGGCAGGATCAAGCCCTTAAAATTTTATATTGTGATTCATGCTCAAAGATTTGTTTCAGCCTGGATGCCATGACTCATATTCTCCATTCCCCCAGTGCTTCATCCCCTCCTTCCCCACGACCCAAGCTAACTTTTTATTAAAATGCTCTGGATGCAGATTCGCTTGTTTAAGCCTAGTATTTATGGATTTCATCCTCCAACCTGTACTCACAGGAGCTACATCCACAAGGACTGTGAGACTGGCCTGTCTGGAAATGTTTACTGCAGAAAGAAAAGAGATCTATTCCTGCTCTTTGGCTGAAGCATTTTCCTTTTAATGACAGACTGTCCAGATCTCCTCAGCACAGGACTGGCTCCCCAACTTGCTTGGCCCCCACATAGCTCCACAAGCATCAAACCTGAGCCCACACTGTGTCACTGGATAGTGCTGAACCATTTCTAAGTGGTATTTCACAAGTTTCAAAGGGTATCTCTACCAGTTGTTGACTACAAGACTTTATGTTAAAATTTTAATATCAGAAGAATATATGATTCACTTAATTAACACTGGTTTATGGAGAAACAGCACAGGGCTGGAGAAAATTCAAGTCTGAAATTTCTCTGAGTCAGGGTTTGTTAAAGGATAGTATGTATCAGTAAAATGTTTATTCAGAGAAAGCAACTGCTTAATGATGGATAGTCTGGCACTGTGAGTCCAGAGTTCTCCCCACAGCTCTTACTAATATTCTATCTGAATCAAGGAAGTAATTTTTAATCTTTGTATTCTTTTGCTTGCCCATTTGCAAAATACAGAACAATACAACAGTAACTGCAGAGTTACCTTTCTTCCCCAAACCTCACTTTGCATCCTCTGCAGCTTACCTGAACAACTCTGAGTTTGGGTGAGGTTGAAAATGTTTATTTCTAGCAGAAGGAGTTTGGGTCCATACTTGCTGTGGAGCCTCTTGGGGCTTTTGATGAAAAGATTAAAATAGAGATAGTACTGAGCTTTCCATCATGGCCTACTGCTCTGGGATAAAGGATATTTCAGAGCATTCTAAGATGAATATTCTCTGCTAACCATCCCCCCACACCTTCTCCAAATCCTCTGAAATGCTTTTTGATTGATATATACATCAAGGGTTGTTAAACTGGGTTGTAGTAAATACTCACACATATTTATCTTTTATAAAAACCCACAAAATTTGTGTATTTACCACAAAAGCTGATATTCACCAAAATCTGACATCTGCACATGGCACACATTCTGGCAACACAAATCTACATGACAATTATCTGGATGTTTTGACTAGCTCCTAGTGTTACAGATCTAGGTGGCATTGACAATAGATGTTTTCCAGCCAATCCCACACTTTTTCAACCAAATACAAGCAAACAATTTCTTCTTGTATGTGACAACACATTCTTATTTCTCAAAGGTATTGTACAGCTACATTAATGCATGAGAAATGTGTTGAGGTGATGAGTTGAAAAACACAATGAAGGTGCCAATCAAAACTTAGAATCCTGACAAACACTGAAGAAATTCAAACATTCATACAAAAGCTGAAGCTCAAGGCCCATGTGAAATAAAAAAAAAAAATCATGTAACATAAGAAGACCTATCTTTGATAAAAAAAATTACACTTTTTTCATACGAAATCTGAGTTGTTTCATTTTTCAAAAGTAAAGTTACAATAAGCAATAAAATCTCTTGCACAAACTGCAGGGTGAGTTGATTTTGAATATAACTAAACAATATATCAGTGAAGTATTCCTTTCAGCTTCCTGGAGACTTGTATATTGCCAATTTATAATTAGTTGCAGATTTTCAATTACTTTCTAGCTAACAAAACAGTTTCATTTGCATTGTTTACTTGCCACTTAACTCAAATTGTACCCAAATTGGTTATTTTAAAATGTGACACAGATTTTCAGGGCCAAAGCAAATTCTATATATTTTAATGTAACAAGCATCTGTATTTCAGTCTTCAGTGATAAAAGTGTACAGGATTTGGCCAAAACTCAATCAACTCCATCACAATCTCAAAATGCCTCCTGTGCAATTTGTCAAAAGCAGATTTCTTGGCAACAACACATAAAACTACAGCAATGCATAATGAAGAACATAATCTCGGAAAATACGCAAAGTTTGTTTTGTGTACTAATTGAAACTGGGAAACCACTGTAGGCAAATTTAAATTCAACAGAAGATCAAAGAAATTAACCATCAAAATATCATTGTGCTACTGTGCTTAAATATAGTCCACTGCATTGAGTCTCATTCCTGATAGCCCCATTCATCAGGAATATACTAAATTTAAGGTTCAGAAATTTGGGGATGGAGTGACTAACTGGAGAGATTTTATTTGGTGCTATTCAGTACCAGGCAGACCTCAGCTAATTTTGTTACATGATACTCTTTATGATAATGCACCCTGCTACGAGATTTAAGAACTGGCTTTCGGCAGCAATACCCCGTGCCAAGAGATTCCTATTACCAGGGGAGAGAAGTGTTCTCCACTCCCTCTTCTTCCACACAGACATTAAACACAGATGACTTTTGACTTCCAGGATAGCAAGTGCAAGCCTCTGACCCGCCTTTGTTGTATTCCTCACTCCGTAATTGATCACCCTTCTCCTCCCCACATTAAATAGTCACAGGTTTTAATTTTTTCTCATCCAGAATTTTCTATTCAACATCTCTAATTGTTCTGAAAATTCATCCATCTCTGCTAGATGATGGGGGAGGACACCTGTTATCGGGGCGAGACAGCCTCTTGAAGATAAGGACACCACCAGGCATGAAGCAAACCTTCCCATCTTTTTCTGTTACTGCACCTGGAGTTGTCCTCATAGACCTAAGTGGGACGTCACCAATGTCACTCTCTTGATGAGTTATGACAGATTCAGGGCTTACAAGTTTGCTCTAACTGTATGCATATTTTGTGGCATATATTTATTTTACTTTTTCTGTGAAAAATCTTATTCAAAACCATGTTATCTGGACTAGTCTAGGTTTGCACAGCTGTTCTAAAATTTCTTCTTCTCCTCTCCAGCCCTACCTCAGGCCAGAGCTGCCTTGGCCTTGGAGTGCCTTGATGCCAGCCCCAGCAGAGATCATAGTGTCTTTGCTCCACTGTGGCAAAGACAGATTGCAGTAAATGGGCAGATATGTTGAGTTCAAAGGATGGACAAAACTTCCCTGAACATTCTAGACTGAAATTTGGTTTTGCTCCTGGACTGGGGCTGGTGTGTTTCATGAACTGCACTGGTTTTGATTAGTTGGTGAAACAAGCAACTCATGTTTTTTTCAGTAGAGAAGCATCTTTTAGGGGAAGTGTTATTACTGTTGTTCCCTCCATTTTCCTGTTTCTTTTGCTTTTGAATATATCATGCCAGCACTAGAGCAGTCTCTATAACACAGATACTCAATACTAACCTATACTATTTTCTAGGGAATACTACTTAATCATATTCTATGCACAATAGCAATTTAATAAAATATATATGTTAAAAATAACGAAGTCTACCATTCCTAGCCCCACTCCTGAACACCCATTATTGTCTCCTTCCAGCAGTAAGAAATGGGCATTTAATCTTACTTTTAACTTTCAGTCTTTAAATCAGTTTTAAATCCATGACAAGACTTTACATCCTACTCCATTGTTAGCAAGATTCCTTAATTGCCTCCTTTAAAAGACTTTATCCAACCCTTTTGAAAGTTTAAATAAATTATATCCACTGGTTCTCCTTTATCCATTATTTGTTAACTATTTCAAAGAAATCTGACAGGCTATAGAAATCGTGCTGATTTGTCCCCATCATATTATCCTCATCTAGGTCCTTTATAACTTGATCTTTAATCATTCTCTCAACCATATTTCTTTACACTGAGGTGCCTCCCAGGTTTATAATTTCAGGGATCACCCATAACACCTTTTTGAAAGAAGAGGAACAATGTTGATCACCCTCCGATAAAACTGCTTCTTTTTTTTAAATAATGCACTGTTGCCATTTGTTGGTTGCTCTGTTACCAGCTGTGGTTATCTACATTTATGACCTGTAGGCTTGATTACTGCATCTAAATATATTCAGAGGTAAATTTGGCAAATCTGAAAAATCTGCAACTGGTACATACACCCACAGCCCACCTCAGCAGCTGGAGTTGTCAGAAGTACATCTCCATGGTACTCTGCTTTTGCCACGGGTTCTCTACAGAGCCGAATGCAAGTAACGTCTCCATCCTGACATTCAGTACCCTCACAGGATGGACCCACGCTTCCAGTGAATGAGACAACCCCCTGTAACACTGAACTACGCCCTTCTCCGAGGATCTGCTGTAGGATCAGTCAGCAACAAAGGTGAGGCTTGCAAAACTCAAAAGACAGTTGTCTCAGAGGCTGGTGCAAGAGTAAAATTAACTTTTGCAAGAGAGGAAAGTAATAGCAATACTGTATCATATTCCCAACAAACAGCAGAATTTATTTCTTGAGTTTTAATTAATAATAGAAATAACCATGCCCAGATCTTTGTCAGACAGTCAGTGGTGCAGCTAAATAAGGAAGCAAGATATGTACATTCTTAAACTTTAAAATGCATAAGGCATGCAGATGCTATTTTGACAAGAGAGTGAAACCCAAAAACCTAGAGAGCTATTCCTCTGAGTTTCCTCCAAACTCGTATCATTGCCATATAGATCCAATTATCTATTACAAATTAATTCTTCTAGTCCTTCCAGCACATTTTTTATCCCTTTGTCTCTGTCAGAACGCTGCTGTCACTACTTGCAAAGAAAACTAATGGAGGAGGTATTTCCCCATTGCCTAGTGATGCAAACAAATAATCTAGCTTTTCTACACTCTCCTGCTCATCAAGCTGAACTGGGTTTGACAACTGGAATGTATTAATTAAACCCTTGCACATTTAAGAGTAAAAGAATCACTCTGCCAAATAAAATGGGACAATAATGAGGACAGCATTGGAGCATCTCTACTGAAAAGTTGCCACATTTCTAGACATTCATTCACCCACTCATCCTTTCCCCTCCCCCAGGATTGCCAGTTTGGTATGAAGCTCAGAAACAAGTGTAACAGCAAGCAGTGGAGGAGATAATTGAGCGCAGTGTGTATTTTTTAATTTCCCTCACTAACGACGTGAAGAATTGGCTGTTTCTAAAAGGATCATGTATTATTTCTTTCCACTATTCTTAAGAAGCAAAAGTATAAGGCTAAGAAAGGAGTCTGTGCTGTACCACGCAAACACTCAGAATCAAGGCCATTTTGATCTGCTCAAGAAAGGCATTTACCATCACATACAGGGTCTCAACAACCCTCTTCTGGGTTTTACAAATTGCTTCCACTATGGAGTGCCCCTTGCTCTTGTAGAGTAGGATGCAACTGGGGAAAACACCGCTTGAAGGCTTAGCTGCTACAACAAATGGACCTCAGTGCACGGCAGGAGGAGAGACCATACTCAAAACTCCCTTTCCTGCTTTCTAGACTATAGCTCAGGACACCAGATTGCAGTTGCAATCCAGGCAAGTCCAGCTGTGGAGAGTCACCTGGAGTAATTGGTGTCATTGTCAGATGGCCATGAAGAGAAAGCCTTGTCACCACATCCTCTAAAAGCACGGCAGGGTTTTCCAAGGATAGTCTGGAAGGGAGAGCAAGGCACCAGACACTTGGAAACAACTAATTGCTTGAGTGAGAGTGTAAACTTAATAAATAGGCCACACAGATCACATCTTTACCACCAACATGCTGAACCATTTATAAGAAAGTTTTGTAATTCTGCATAATTATGTCTTTTAATAATGTAGATTTGAAGACTACAGAGCCACTGCACTTAAGGTTGATGCTACTTTAATTACATAGAAAAGACATAATTTGGGAAGAAGCCTTGCTGTTTATTACATTTACTTCTGTCAAATAACTTATAATTGTGTGCCAAAGTGCCTGAGAAAAGTATTGTGGTTTTTTTTGCCATTTTTAAACAGCTTATGCCACTCGAAAAGGATTACTTCCTTTGTAAGTTGCTGTTTCAACTGAAAGGTAGCAATTAATTAAGTCATTTACATAAAACTGTCTTGGATCAGCTACCTACAAAGATAAAGGCTGAAATCTACCTTCTAATTGAACAAATAAAGTTTCAAAAATAAATATATGTTGGTAATTATCTGTAATAATACAAATTAGGAAATTTAGCTGATAAAATGAATATGTCAGAAATTAAGACTAAATTCTTATCATCCAAATTGAATAGGAACAGTCTATCCAAAAAAACATTCTTCTAATTTATCTTTCATTTATTGTCACATTACACATCTTTATATCATTTGATGTCATGATGCAAAGGCAGAGGAGGTGGAAAGTGTACTTTAAGCAATGTCCTTATTCTGATCAGGTTTGGTTTTCTTTTGGCTGGGGATGGACAGGAGAAAAAAGAAAAACCTGTGTTTTTCATGAACAGTCATTATACAGAGCAGGGAATGATAAATGATATCACTTAGCAAAATAACCTGGGGTACTTTAACACGCACAATCAAAAGTAAGCTGTTTATTTTTTTAACTAACTGTATGCAATGTATATGAGTTCATAGTATACCAATATCTCAAGCAAAATAAAACAGGTGTGTCTTTTATTGCAATAGTTTTAGAAGTGGAAACACAGTTTAGAGCAAAATCATGGTCCCTCTAGCATTTAACTATAATCTATATTTTTTGCACTGTGCATAAAAGAGGAAATTGTACCAAAACTTCTTATGACAGTGGTGAAACAGATTTACACTGGAGGTTTGCACTGCTGCAGCTACAGCAGCACAGACAGAAGGACCCCATGCAAAGTAATTTTTATGTCCAACCTCTAGCACAGAAGGTGGTTTCTCATCCTCCACCTGTGTGGTGGTTCAGCTGATTAATGGTCTGACTATGACAGCTGTTACACATGCAAAACTTGCACTGATGCGAGTGGTGGGGTTTTTTTGTCTGCATAATGACTCGAGGACACAACTCTGAATCATATCACACATTCTGAGTCAGGTCTCTTCCTTTCCTAATTATTGCATTTTTTGCTAATGGATGGCATACATTTTCTTCCAATATATCTCAACCAACTGTTCTTGCCAGACATAAATCAAGCTTATAAGACTAAAAACAATCTAGAGAGATTTTGTATTAAAGCTTGCTATGTCTGTCTCCAGGCAGAAATTCAGGATCTCAGAAGCAGCTGAGATTGGTTATCACACACGTTGTGTCTGCACTTACCAAACCAGATCTCTAAGACTTATGAAAACATTTATGTATACAATTTGGAGTACTCGGTGGGAGGATGCATCTACATAACAAGAAGCACAATGGTAAGCATTCACAAGGGCAAAAATCAACAAGAGATTTCATGCCACAAATATCCCAACCTCAATTTTTGCTACTGAACAATAAAAGGACAATTATTCAGTCAGGATTACTGGGTTTCTACATCTGGAAACAGCAGGGCAGGTAAGCTCTTCAGGGCAGAGGACAGCACTACTTCTAGGTTTACGCAGAGCCTCCACGCTGTGGGCTGCCATTTGAAAATCCAAACACCTAGCAAATAATCATTTAATATAATGCTGTCTGATCCTTGACTGCAGTCTGATCCTTGATCACGATCTGATCCTTGACCTCAAAACTTTATAACATTTTGTAAAATCATCTGAACTGAATTACTGAACTAAACAATTTTTTTTTCCCTTTAACTATACAGCAAACTTGTTCTCTGTGTGGAATTCCACCCCTTCCAAGTCCACAGCTGAGTTGCTGCTGTTGGACTTTAACAGTCGTGCACTGGATTTGCAACTTCTTGTTATGCTCTTCCCAGCTGGACCCACAGAACGTGAACCCGGTGCCCAAGTCCTCTCCCCATGGACCAGATGGGATTTCCCACCTGGAGGAACACTGGAGACAGCTGTGAGCAATGGCACTGAGTCTGGGCAAGGCTCAGAGGAACCTGTGTGCATGCTGTGTGTGGAGGGTGTAGGGTAATTAGGGAGGATGTGCCAGCGATGCAACACCCTGAGGAGAGCTGAGCTGCCAACGCCAACAGGTCCCACAGCAGAAGAGCAGGGTGGCTTAGTCAGTGACCAGCTGCTGGTTACAGAGAGACACTGGCTCCCCATCAACTCTCACACTACATCACTTTCAGGAGCTGTCAGGCACCTGTGTTAGTGATTTCTTCAGCTCCAGTCTACCAGGTAAATGTGACAGGCAGTCACTGAGGCATTTTACAAATTAAATAGAGTATCTCTTGCCCTGTTTTTATAGTTATTTCAAAATAGGATATAACAACAGAGAATTGCACATTAACATTATAAGCAAATTATAAACACCTTTAGAAATATACCTTTGTACAAGCCTGCACACACATAAACCAAAGCATAAATATAAAGACGTAAGTGCACTACAGAAGATATTATTCACAAATGCACATAATATAAAAGAGAACATGTCACTTCTGGATGTAATCTTCACTACTAGTCTAAAATTATCAATCAAATAGGATGCAAAAATCTGAAACAGTCCAAGGAAAAACCTGTTTTCTTTTTTCTTTTCTGCTTCTCTTTCAAACAGTGTTTCAGAAAATCTCTTTGCATTTTATAACTTCTCACAAAATTGAAATTAAGTGTCACCCGGATAAGTTTACTGATCCCTGGCATAACAAATATTACGTAGGTTCTCTGCCTCTGTAAGAGTGCACTACAACTGCTAGTAAGTAACACTTTCATTTTATGTTCAGCACATAAGGTATGATGACATAGTCATTGCAATGAGAACCCTTATGCATTGTGTGTGGTCATTTCATGACAATGGAAATAGATAGCAGATAAATCCACTCACCATATTACAAAAACAGAACATACATACAATACCATCCTCCCACACTTCTCCATCCATCCTGTATCATAGTCACTAGTGTTAACATGATTAATAAAACACAGTTTGGCCAATAACAATTTGCTTTTACTTTCACTGGGAAGCTCATCTTTCCTCCTTTGCCTATGTCTCTTTTATTGTTCTCCACCTCTGGTTCTAGCAAATGGCACCGCTTTGCAAAACGCTTAGAGATGCTTCATCTGTGGAAGATGCCATGCTGAATAAACCTCTACATTGCTTCACTCTGCATGTGTCAAAAGTGAGATTTCTTCTGCCACTAATGACATGTGTCTTCTAGAAGAGACAAGCCTAGCCTGAGGAGCTATTCAAAGGGTAAATGCTATCTGTGTTTAAAAAGAAGATCTACCCTTAGCAGAAAATCTGATATGTTCTCATTTGCAGGATTGATTTGAATAAGAGAAAAGAACTCTACCATAGCTGCATTTTCTACACCCAAGGTTTTAACTTTACACCAAGAAGTTAAGACCACTGCTGCACATGTATAAGGCTGCATCTCCAGAATGATTCATTTCTCTAGCTAGAAGTCTAGCTAGAAATTGGCCACAGGTAAGCAATTCAGTTTTAAGGAAATTTCCATTTTTGTAGCTCCTGGATAATTATTTAGATGTATCTATTGAATTACAGGAAGGAGATAGTCTTACGAAAGAAAGATCATTAGCTCTGAGTTGCTCCTCCTATTGCTGTTGATTTCTGTGACGCAACAACCTTTGGCAAATATACTTGAAACTATGTCATACTTGTCTCCTTCTGTGCATGTAATGCCTGTGAAAGTTTTCTGGTATCTGGAAGTTGTTTTCATTTGTACTCATGGAACAGGTAGATAGTAGTTAAAAAGTTTCCCTATGGCCTTTACAGAAAAATGAGTTTGAGAAATCAATTCTGGAAATGAAATTATAATTCAGTTTCTACTTCTACTGTGCCCTAGATGACTTAGACATTACCTCATTGACAAGGATCAGAAAGAAACCACTGTTTCAACTTGCCAAGCCTGTGGCTAGAAGTGACATTCTAAGTCTGATCTTAAGTAATGATCCCTAAGTAAAAGGATATATAACTAATTACTAATCCCCAGAGCTGTCTGGGCTATAGACAGCACCATCATGCACTATTTATTTATTTGGATGAAATTCTGTATCAAAATATTTCAGCAGGGCTACAGTGACCTGGCAAGATACTATAGGGATGGATGACTTAGATATGCCACAGATCAGACAAGATAGTCTTAACAAATCTATGACTCTTAAAATGTTAAAACATACAGAGCTATTTATCAAAAACCAAAACATATCACAGATTTTCTTTCTGACTTTTTTAACTTTAAGAACACCATATAAAGAAACAATATTACAGAGTCTTAATTTTTCATCAACTAGCTCTATTCCTAATTATTCCCATATATTATCCTCTGCATATGCCAAAGATAAAATAGAGACATAATTAAATGAAAAGCAAGGAGGAGATGTCCTGAACCTAAATGTGTCTAAGATAACCTAGTTTTTGGAATCTAAACAAACGCCTCTTTAAACATTTCTTCTGCAGTGTGCCTCACTTGGAAGTATCTTCATTTCCATGTGAAAATCACAAAATTGAATCCCTGACACCAACGCAACTAAGACCTCAAGAGCTTTTCTTCCTTAAAATGTACAATCATTTCTCACTAGCTGACATTAGCTGTTGACCTCTGTGATTTGTTATCTTCGACATAGAGTACACAAAAAGCTTTAGAAATTCCACATACAGGACCATCTGGTTAGTGTTACCCCATTTATTCCACTCTTTTTCCATTAAATGTTTGAACCAGAAGTATACGAAACACTAATAGTAAGTAGAATGTTCAACAAATGTTAATGACTGACTAAAACTTATCACATTTTTCATTCTAAATTCCTCATGGAAGAAATCTGTTTGTTTTCAGAAATCTTCATCATTTGAAAATTTTCTCACTGGCCTGAAGAACTGATAATTTTCCTTTTTTTTACAATACTTGCCAGTTATGTGTGTGTAGAATTCAAACACGGGGAGTTGAAATGGTACACGTTTTACTTGTGCACGCCTTACAGCTGCTTAAGTCCTGCGATAGGACTACACCTCCTTTGCTTCGTGTGCTGAATAGGAAAGGTATGTGCTGGCTTTCGAGTGCATGGCAAACAACATTCCGTGCCCAGGTGCACAGAATCCTTCTCTGAAGTTCACATATGGCAATGAGTAGGAATCCATTTTCTCGTCCTACAAAAATTTTCCAAGCCCACATCAGTTTGCAAACCAATTATATGATAAACCAGAGGAGAAATGGGCACAAACTCATCCCACTCTAGAAAAGGCAACAGATAATTATCATAATTATCATGTGATCTGAAAGTTCAACATCACAGAATCACAGAATATTCTGAGTTAGAAGGGACCTACCAGGATCCTGTTCTGTAATTCAGACTGAAGACTCACACTTACACATCAGCTGAAGCTTCTATCTACGCACCCTTCTACAGAAGGTGTCTCTCTTTCTCCTGTTGTAATCACTCATTTCCAAATTACAGCTATTCATTACAGCAGATATTTTGATCCCCCCCAGCTACCCCAGACATAGCCACATAACCACTTGGATGGATGAGAAAAGGGCACTGGACAGTAGGTCTGCATATATCTCTTTCATTGTCCTTTTGACCAGAAACTCTTTGTCAAATGTGGTACAAAAGTGCACAATGGCAGTATTGTATGGTTGATTTTTTGGGGGAGTATGTGTCTAAAAAATCTCTACCTATCTATGCTGAAATGGCAACATTCTCATCTGTGCATACGGGTATATCAGACAGCATTCACAGGACTCAGGACTTTCCAAAAACGAGAACTGAATATTGGGCAGTTTATCTCAAACCCAGGACAATTCCCAGGCACTGGTGGGGGGAAACTGACATGTTCCAACTCAGTTTTTTATTCTAGCAGTTAGCAATTGTTCCTCAAGATTTAGAGCTCCCCTCAAACTTTCCATTCCAGACTGAAAAGAATAAGTGAGGCCCTTGTCAGGAAGAGAAGCTGCTCAGCATATCAGGCAGCACCTGGAATAGGATGGTATTGCCATTTTGAGAGTCTAGTTATCCTCCAATGCATTGACAGGCTTCCAGTGACTGACAGAGTCAAGGATGGGCCCTGAGTTTTTGCGCAACTGCATTACATTAAATAAAACATTTTGGATTGACTCCCTCGCATTTACGTGCATTATAGAAATGTATATAACGTGCATTCAGGGTAGAAATATATTATAGGAGCACACCTATGTTCATCGTGTCAGTGAAAATTTTATAAACTATTTTCATATTTGCAGCAAAACAAAGCAGCATTAGATTTCCAAACCAACGGTAACCCCTCACTGAGGCTATATGTGTTGCAAAAGCAAAGTAAGAACAGGATGATGCATGGTTTGAGAAACTGTTAAGGAAACTGAATCTCCTTTCATATAATCTCAGGTTCATCTTTTCAAACACTATCATACATTAAAGAGCTATAATGAATTTTGTCATGGGTGGGGGTTTGGTTTGAAGCAACAATACTGTGTTTGATTCAAGAATAATCAATTGAAACCTATAATACCAGTGTCCCAGCTTTTTTAAATTAACTGACCACAGCTAGCAAACAGCTATTAACATGGTGACTGTGTGGGGATACAAAGATATGCAGTGTCTGTGCTGCTGAACCACAAAGTATTTTTAAAAGAAGAAAAAACTAAAGAGGATGACCTTCCCCTCCCCAACTGGTCACTAAGACAATGAACTTATTCAATCTTTACCGTCTTTTGTGCTTCTTTATAGGAATATTCCACTAATATTCAAAATTATAGCTGGTGGTTGGCTTAATATGATTTGTGTGTTAAACAAATGACAGTGTTCACAACAGGGCTAAGCATTACATTAAACCAGTGATTAGTGCACTCTTGTATATATGCCACACATCAAAACCATCATACATCTTTGAAATGGATTATAAAATCCTCTGTACGTATGCACAGTAATAAGGCCACCCTGACATCGAAACATCCAGACACAGCTTACTATTCACTGCTAAATTCATCCATTCGGCAAGATTGACACCAACCTTTTCCATTTTCTCTCCCTAACAAACTGCAGATGTGTCTTTTGTGTGCAGGAGACAAAAACAAAAGACTTAAAGGATGACCTTCAACACAGCAATATGGACATAAGCTGGCAGTGGCCATGGGAGCAGCAGTGCTGGCTGTGTTCTTCCCAAGGAGAATGGACCAGTGCAACGTCACTGCTCTCCACTGGCACAGGGGACAGGAGAGATGAGGTCAAGCTAAATCCTGTGTCTCCAACCCAGGACAGAGTTATGCTCCTATTGCACTAACAGGACAGCTCAGATCATCTGTTCCAGCCTTTCCATCAACAGCAGACGGTTCATATAAGAATACAGTATAGCTCAGTTCTTTTTTTCCCAGATTTTGAGGAATATGGTTGCCTAAGGACAGATATGTGCTTTGCTATAAGACTGCCTGGTAGTAAACACCCTTTAAAAAAATCCAGCAATATTTTTCAGAAGCAAGTAATGAAAACTACACAACTGAAGACATAACAAAACCAGTGTTTTCAACAGACTGAGAAGTCTGCTAAGCTGAATTTTAAATGATTATGATAAATCAAAGGATTCTTGTGCCATTCCTGCACTAATTTAAAAAAACCCAAACACACAAATGGAGACACCAACTACTTTTTTTTTTTTTTTCCAGCAGGAAAGTATACATTTGTCCTATTTCCCTATAATAAAGAACAAGAAAATTCTTCGGGCTCAGGCAATATAACTGTTCATCTCAAAGGTAGATGCCAGGCTTAGAAAATTTCCAGTGATAATTCCTGAGTTTCAGAAAGCAACTGTGAGGAGCTGGTTATAACAGGGATGCATACAAAGCCATCCTTACAATGCACCTCTTCCTTCTGCTTATTGAAAGAGCGGCTTTGGAAAAGCTTGAAGAATTTTTTTTTTGATACTGGCATTTTCTTTGCTCATCACTTTGACCATTGTTACTCCTCTTTGCTACAGTTTCCCTTTTTCTGTTATATAAACATAATCTACTTGATTTTTCTTTCAAAGCATTCTCAGCCTAATCCCCTCCCAACCTATTCTCATTCATTTATTCCAGAGGGGAGAGCTCCCACCTCCAGTCAGCCCCTGACAGTAGGCTCCATCACCTATTTGTTACCTTTTCAAGCAAGGATCTTTGTGCTTTCTCCCCTGCTGCCCCCATGCTTGGGTAGAGCTCCTTGTTCATGTCCACAAAGCTGCCTCGTTATCCTCCTTCAAATCCCCTCTCAAGCCTCCTCTTAACTCTGATGCCAGAAAAAAAGCTTGACAATGGCTGTGCTGCTGCAATATTGAGCCCACTACCTATGAAGCGGACCTTCTTTTTCACTCCTCATGCTTCTCCATCTGCTTATATCCACCTGTTGTCTCCTGTCATTGGGTTTAAAAGTTATCAGAGGAGAAAGGGCTAAATCAGATTGAATTACTCTGCCTTTGCTGAGAATGCATATTCCCGTCAGCTGACATGAGGCAACTTGTTACCCTGAGAAAACATCTTTATATGCCTCAGCCATCTGGATGTAAATTCTCTGGAGGGGGCAACTCTGCTCTGTATTTGGACACTGCCTCAGGATCTTGGTCCTGGCTATTTCATAGCACAAAAACATTGCTGGATATATAATAAGGATTATGTTTGCACTTCTAGACACCCAACTGTATGTGTTACCATAGCTTGGGAGCCTGAGTACATGGACAGAAGACAGAAAGTTTACTAAACAATGGAATGAAATATGGGTCAGCCTCGCACAGCATTGAACATATGGCCAGTATTTAAATATGACTAACACACAGGCCAAATTCTAATAAACTTTTAACAAGTTGGGTGATAGACATATACAGCTACAAACTACCTGGTTACCCATCCATAAGCACAGTTACTATGAGCAGGGCATTAAAAAAGCTCAACTCCAATGGCAACATCATCTATTTCCATCAGGTTGCTACTTTCACTGCCTCCTCTCTCACACTGTTGGACAAATAATGGAGCAGCATTTCTCAGTCTAAACAGCCTCATAGACAGGATTAAAACTTTTAGCTACTGTGAAATTATCTCATTTACAAAGCTAGATTTTATTTTACAGATGAAGTGGTTTTTGAGTGATGCTAACAGAAGTGGGTTGGTGCTGTCCAAGGCAGGGAAGAAGACTTCCTCTGAGCAGGGAAATCGAGCGTGTGAAGTGTTCAAAGTAGAGGAAAAACATATTTGATTGAAACAATTAACCCAATTTTCAATCTGTCATTTACTTAAAACAAAAAAAAAGTAGTAGTATTTTTACTGTAAAAATAAATATGTAGCATTCAAAAGCAAAAATTTCAACCTTTAATTCTGTGCTTGCTTATTGTCTAAGAGTGAGGCTTGAATTCGCCTTTGCCTAAAAATCCCACTTAGGAAAGTGTGGGATCAGTTTCTTCCTTTTTTAAAAAAAACTTTTAAAAGTGGAAAAAATCCCACAGAGGCTGCAGGGTAATGTTTTTCATTAACCGGAACATGCATTTTCAGAAGTAAATCTGCATGCTTTTTTTCCTGGCAATAATTAACAAATTATTGTATATAATTTTTTTTTAAATTATTCCCCAGATAATGACTTTTCTGTTACTTTACACCAATAAATACTGCCAACCTGTTTGTTTTTAAGAACAAAGCAAGAAGTCCAAAGCCCATTGCTGCAAGCCATATTTCCAATCCCTATCTTCCACATAGTTTTGAACTATAAAAAAGAAAATCTTTTTCTAAAACTTAATATAGAAAAATAAGCATGACCAAAACAGTTTCAAACCCCAGTCTTCAAATGAAAGTGCAAAATGAATTTGAAACTGCAACGGAAGTAACATTTGTTTTAGTAAACAGCAATTTGTACAGATAAGGTTATTTACACAACAGCTCAACACATTTTTTCCATCTGTATTATTTGACAAGATGGATCCAAAATTCAAGAAAAGTAAAATTGAATAAACAAGGGTATCCGTATATTTAAAAAAAAAAAATTGATTTCTTTTATTACTCCACCTAATACTAAATCAGCCCAATGCACTGCCATTTTAAGGAATTCTTACAAAGTTTGAATGAGCAAGTGTACTTCATTACAAAAGATAAAAGTTTCTTCTTCCCTACAGTGAAAACAGGTAATTTCAGAAGCTGTGGCTTATAATTATTCACTGCTGAAAGGCTTTTAAAAGGTCCATATTGAAAACAGTGACCCTCAGCTTCCCCTCAGAATGAATGGAGGTAAAAATTCTCATTTTGCTGGAATGCTGGTTGATAACTGTTAAGCAAAACCTGTATTTCTTCATTACAGTGTGGTCTGCAGGTTCATTTAAATAACAATATCATCCAACATAAAAGTCACAAAAGAATTATCTGGCAATTTCAATATGTTGAAATATATTATTAGAGCTAACAATGGGCACCTCAAGTAAATAAATGAATGTCTGTTACCAGCAGCATTACTTCCAACTATTTAGCTTTATGGAATATCAAACTTTATAATTCAACACCTTGGTCAAGAGTGTTTGCTTGTGTAACTTTTGAACTAGAATTGACATATTTAAATGTCTCTCCAACTTCCTCTTCCTTTCCCCACCATTACCAAGAAAGTAAAAAAATACATTGCTCAAGCACAGGGAGCACTATTGTGTCCTTTCACGAGGTATTTAAAGAGCCACCTTCATACTGTCGTTATTTTTCACGACAAAATAAACCCCAAATCTGGAAATTAGATTTTTTTTTGAAAGGCATCAATTTATAAATTATATCAACCGTATACAAAATGCATCAACAGTCTTTTCCAACCTGCAAATCCCACAGATCTCACAGAAAAAAATTAACATTTTAGAATCTTATTATTACAGGAATATAATCTCTATCTCAAGAGACACCACCCAATTCATTACCATTAGGATACAAATCACAATACGAGAGTTATACACCCTCTGAGATCGGTATCATTGAGTCTAAAACCACGTGATGGTTCAGGGTGGAAATTCAGCCTGGCACCCTCACTCCCATATACACAGGGCTCATTCACACCCCACATTTTCCCCTCCTCCCACTGTTAGTAATCCAGCTGAAACCTACGTGGCACCCAGACACAAGCTCTGATGGGGTCCCTAACAACACAGGTGACCTGTGATATTTGATCATGGCTGTGAATGGGGCTGTGACAATGACTGCAGAGCTTTCACACAGCTCTTCATTCTGGTGATGCTTCGAAGGCTCTGACACAAATTTCTCCTAGCTGCCTTTTGGATACCCTATCCTTCTCTGCTGTGTCAGCCCTTGGGTGCTTCCCAAGGCATAGAACAGTTTGCTTGGTGCAAAGTTGGCGGTTCAGTTTTTTATCTCCAACAAAAGTTAGGTTTGATTTAAGTTTCCAGTCTTTGCACTGAAATGACTGAAACACACCCCTCCCATTTGATTTTGTCAGGTTTGCTGTAGGGTTGGCAACCTTGGATGGATGGGATGGACAGCAAAGAGATGGTAATATCTTATACACCACAGCTAGACTACTTGGAGTACATCTGTCAATATTCTACATCTGCATAGTTTGTTAGTCACTTCTTCACATCCAAGGTATCCACTACAGAGGGTACCCAAAAAACTGAGTCACCTCACACGAAAATGACAGATTCAGTTGAGCCTAAAGAAAGAAAAAACTTTTCTCAAAAGACAATGAATACAATGAAGTTGTGCAGCATGACTTGTGGAAAGATATTTACACCATTATCCCACAGATGATTGAGAAAAGGTTGGAGACTGTTGGGATATGCTGAACCAAACACCAGCTTTAAAACATGAATGTAGTAAAATGATCCCTCTTTTAATACCAGTGTAGAAAGGATGTAGTTTATAATTCAGGAAGACAAAATTTACTTATTTTCACATATCTGCAGGTAAAGAGATGCAGTTCTGTTAAATGTTAACTATATTGTTTTCATGGCCATATGTGGCCTGGCTCAGTATCAACCTCAAATGATTGCAGAGTTTGCAATGACTGACAAAATAGAAGTCAGTCTTGCAATTAAGGCAGCATATTCAGATATGAGAAACAAAGGTTCACTTCTAAATGTTGTGATGCATTCTCTGCACCACCTTTGGTAAGTCACAGTCTGTGCAACTACAGCACATAGCTCCTTTCTCCCATTCTTTGTCTTGACAAACAAGATTATTAACTCATCAGTGCAGAGGATTTCTCTTAATTTGTGTTTATACAGTAATTTGTACAACATGGCCCTAATTTCAGATGGAGACTCTATGCACCACTATACTTCTAAATAAAGCCTGGCTCAATTTCTTCAAGTCTATAGAGCCAAATTACAGCAATTCATTTAAGCAAATTGAAGAAGGGCTTGTACATGGGAAGACAGAAAGGGACTGAACATGTGGTTAGCAAGGAGGAGTTTCTTGTGCTGTTAATCCAATTCCAGGGTGACTGCTGGGAATCTTCTTTACTCAGTAAAGCCCTTAATTATGAAGAGAGTCTATACAGAACTGCTGAGGGCAAAAACAATGAGTAAGTGTCACGGTTAAACTATCTTTTCTTTCATAACTGGCTCATTTCAAATGTCTAACAGAGAAGTCTACAAACTCAGAACCACTGGACCAGAAGCACTATATTGTTTTTATATGATAAGTCAGTATACCACCATCCTGTAGCTAAAAGGGTATTTCATCTGTGGAAGTATTTATAAATATTACACAAGTGCTGAAAAGAGTAAACATCAATGAATAGTAGTAGCCTGTGACGTCTCCAGCATGTGATACTGAAAACCCAAAAAGCAATTTGGCACTTTCAAATGCTGGCACTAAATACGGTCGAGTAATGTGTTTCTACAATTCTCATTCTATACATGTGTGATCTCACCCTCAGCTCTGTAGCCAAATACAAGAAAAGAAATAAGGGGGAGCTGCAAAAACATGTGAGAAAAAAAATACTAAATAGTAGTTCTCCAACCCCCACTGCTATGTGGCACAGAGACAACGTTAGCAATGGAAATCCTGTTGCAGGCAGCCAAAAATTCAAAGAGAAGAAGAATCCAAGCAGCAGACCTGAAAAACTCAAGAAGATCCTACAGCCAGACTTACAGCCTGTTTTAGGTTCCCTGCACAGACAGGTCTGATCAGGCATGCCATCTTTTTTCTTGTTTCTTTAAGTGTAAAAATGGGTGATTGCTCCTGACTTCACATATTTTTGCTCTAATGTGTAAACTGCCAGACAGTCCCACACTAGAGATCGATATCATCCAAATACTGCAAGGAGTTCTGATAAAGTATTAACTGTGTGCTCTGACCAGTTATTAATGGAAGCTTTCTCAGTTTTGCAGTGATCATGTCAAAACCCGAGCCAAAGGAACTTACGCAGGCTCTGTCCAAGGAATACGACACAGGAATGTAATACACATATGGCAAAGATTTAATGTATGTGATGACTGCTAGGCAAATGATGTTTTTATTGTCCAAGAAACAATGGCATATTCAAATCTGGTATAAGTAAGGAGTGAATAATGATGTTAGATCACCGCACCACCAGGAAAACACAGAAGAAAAATTTGTTGCAAAATTTGCCTCTCTGTGAATGAAGTAAAATAATACTCAGGACAGGCAGACCATCAGGAATCAAGTTGCTTACAGGAAGAGGTGGGTTGGCATTTTTTTATTGCCAGTAATTTTCTAATGAACTGTTGACAATCACAGATGTTCTTACACCTCAGACAGCTGGGGTTCTCAAAAATTCACCATGTGGCCAAGTGTCAAATTTTAACTGGCTTTTACCTGCCTTTGTGGTTCTGACTACTCAGAGTATGCCAGTGGTTTACATTTTTTCTGTTAGTAGTTGCTGGCTAAATGCAATAGTTTTCACACAGCAGCAATGGTAGCTTGGCTTTGCCCTGTTTTGTAGGTAAACACTGCAGCTTAAAACCAGAGTAAACCACACATGGAACAGCAAAATGAAAGGCAACTTGTAAATAGCAACCACAAAGGCACAGAAATTTCCTAATTGGAAAGAGACATACAATTTTTCACTTAGTTTTTAGGAGCATTGTAAAAATGTGCACAAAATCACCAGTTTTCCACAGCTCTATCCCTTTTTTGGTCACAAAAAAAAGCAAATTAAACGTGGATTTGTAACCAATCCCTAAGCCATGAAATTTTCACAGCAGTGATACAAGTTTTAGGGTAAAAAACCAAACAGTAAGAATTAAAAACACGGGACGTGCTATCAGGCAATCATAATTATCAATTTCTCTAAATTATAGGGATGCTCTGGTCTTTGTGATTGTAAACAAGAACATTTTCTGAGAAAGCTACTAGAATGGGATGTAAAAGTATCTTTATAGTCACTGCTGTGGTTTGATTTCCTGAAACAAACTAGAGTAAATTCAGAATTGCCCTGGATTACACAAGAAGCCAATCTATAGGAGTCAAATAAACCCACTGGAGATTGTTACATTTACCAAGCTTCATCTGTTAATTTGAGGGTGGAATAAGTGCCCTCCACAACTTGAGGGTCTCAAAATGTCTTTTTATTCTCCCATGACAGGCTCTGCCATCTGATTTTGATAGAAAACAAAAATGGAACTTTTACATGGGACTTCCTACGGGCTGTTTTATATGGGAATTATCCCAATATTAAACAGTTTCCTTTAACAAATACTGTTCTTGTTAGCTTCTGCTAAAACAATAGCAGTAGGCATAAATCAGTATCTTTTGAATGTTCTCTCTCAAACAAGGTATTTCTGAACTTGATAACATCACCTGAAACATTCTGTCTTTTTATGACCTAGAAAAATGGCTGCTATTCTAAAAATGTGTTTATTTTTACAAGATATGTATTTGATAGTTTGACTTGTTTTTAATCATCTCATCCGGAACTGATGTGCTAATAATGACAACCGAAGTACCTGAAGATACCTTTCATTTACAGATTTCAAATTAAAGATCTCCCAACACTTCGTGAGAATTGTCACCTTCACTTCAAAAACCAGGAAAAAAAAGGAGCAGAAAACACTTTTCATATAGTGGAGAGAGAAAGAAGTCCAGCCAGATTACATATTCCAGTCGTGTTTTATTGCTAGATGGCACAATCCAGTTCTTTCTTGTGCATTAATGAATATGTAAAGTAAAACAAAGAAATTAACTACAAATGGTACTTTAGAACATGTCACAATCCTGGTAACAATTCTTTTGATGACTTCTGCTATGCATTACAAGTGCATATACTGCAATGGACTGTCACACTGTGGTTCCTCCCATATGGAAACCCTCCACCCAGCATCCTCCTTACATAAACAGGACCATAAGGCACAGGGGCTGTTTGCCCTGGATCACTATTAATATACCAAAATCACCCAGTAGCTCAGTGCTCCCCAGTGCCCAGAGCTCCCATCTGATCAGCAGTTTATAATGCCTCACTCTTCACAGTCATAGGAAGACCTACAGCAAGTGCCCCCATATTTTTTTGTTTGATTTGCACTGTCACTGTGAATTCACAAGAATGCATGGAAATGGTTGTAAAAATAAGGACAGCCTTTTGCATGTCACTGATTCATGTCATGGTGCTCTCTTGGCTTAGACTGGATTTCTCTAAGGTGGGACTGTACACACTCCTGCTCCACATAACTTATTGAATCATGGATTCTTCTCTTACACAGAAAGCCTCTCTCTTCTTCTGTGGTCTCTTTCAGTAAAAAAGCAACTTTTGTTAGGAGAGATTGCCTTGCTTGTTCTCCCCTGCCCAAGCTCTCTGCACATTCTCCAAAACTATATTTTAAAGGACTGTGTTAAAACAACTGGCCTTTTGTTCTATCTCAGGGGACGTTTCATTGTTGTAGACCCCAAGACTGTGTCAAGAAGCCAGAATGAATGGGATTTCAAAAGCTGCTCCCAACCTATTATGCTATGAAGCATCTTTTGAAAAGGAGCCAGCTTGTCACTCACTCCGTACTGTTAGCACTTTCTCCCTTCCCAGGGAATCTCAATCCAAAATGGAGATAAGATAACAATGGAGAAAGCAAATTAGCCCAATGTTCAAAATGGAGATGGCAGTCAGGTGTAGAAACACAGTGTACCTACAATTTCAAGGGTAATTTGTAGATTTTACAGAGCTCTCTGATAAAATCCAGCATCATTACTTACATGTATGTATTGCTGTTCCTTTAGTATAGTTTGATAAATATGGCAAACACACTGAAATACACTTTAGATTAAAATAAAATAAAATAAAAAACCCTCCTGTATGACTTTCCTCAGATACTCCCAATATAAAAATTTGTGTCTCTTTCTCTGTCACATAGCTCCTTCCTTTTTCTCCTCACCTCATAAAAAGTAAATCATTCTCTAAAAAGCCAAGTTAAATTTTAAAGCAATATTTTTTTCTGGAGGCATGTAATGTTTGGCTCTGTTCCAACTCTCATGCAGGAAATCTAGATAACATCTAAATAGCAATGACTTTTTCACTGAAGAGAAGCTACTGTGCAGATCTAATGCCTTCTCTCCCAAGTGAAGTAATTGGTTTGACTGTAAATGACCAAAAGCTCTATTCTACTGAGTTACCCAATACACTAAAGTAAGGAAAAGCTTCTTCAGACTGCCTCCATGTGAGCCCCTAACTCATAAGCACTTATTTATCTTATATTCTAGTGAGCTCCAGCCCTGGTTTTTTTTGGTCAACCTTCTGAGTGGGCAGCAAAACCAGAAGTGACCATGAGGATGTGGCTGGACAGAGAGTGCTGACACGTGTGACAGCAGATTACACTGGACTGACTGAAGCTGTGTCCTGCTGCGCTCCTGGAGGTTATCGCCTTCACTGGAGAGGTGCCTGAATGGGAAATGAATCTATTTGTGAACAGCTGCAGTTTACAACACAGTATTATACCGTAAATTAAACCAATGTCAGGCTACATTAATATAGCAGATTATAAACAGTGGTGGAGGAACAAATGCACATCCCATTCAGCTATCACCACGGTGGTTGAACTGACTTCCCAAAGAAAGGCAGAATGTGTCATGAGTAGAAACTGCTTCAGCCACGCTGGCTTAATTCACTGTTCAATGTGTCAGCAAACATGAGACATAATGAACGAATAAGCCTGGTTTCCTTTGCGAATTGAGCTGGGACACAGGGAAAAATAACAACTTGAAAGAAGAAAAAAAAAATTTAGGAAACAGGCACAGATTACAATTGCATCAAGTTTTACAATATGAAATGAATGAGCAAGTACTCATCCCAGAGCCTACAAATGTTGTATTGTCACAGTCTTCACTGTTTAAGCAGAGGTGATCCAGAGATACGGAAACTACCAATTGGGCAAGGAGGACTGCAGCAGGGATCTAGTCCAGAGATCAGAGTGGCCTGCCTCCTGCCCTTCAAAGCCAGGCTGAGTCACAATCTGAGAAGATGGACAGAACTGCTTAAAACAGACACACTGATTTGTGTGACAGCCTTGGGCAGGGGGGAGGTGAAGGGCAGAAATCACGTTTGGCATCTCAAAGGTAACTAAGTCTAGACCCTTGGAACCATCATATAGATGCAGCATCTATACATGTGACATATGGGTGCAATTTAAGCACCTTTAGTTGAGATGGAGAATTGCAGCTTTGGCAGGAGCGGTGGAAAGCACTCCCTATCCTGCCTCTCCTTAACCTGGCTTCTATGCTTCGCTCAGATTTATGAATCCCATGCTTGGACACAAGCCCCTAAAAGACAGGAGTGGCAAATTTGCTTTGCATGACCAGGGCTTAAATATCTGCTGTTAACCGAGGGTGAATAGTATCACCAGATAAAACCTTTTGAAAGCACAATGTCAGTAAACCAAGCTTAAACACACTGACATGAAACATGAAACATTTTCCTAGTGGCATATTTCATGGGCTCTAGCTTTACTAAACTTTTGAATTTATAGAAGCTTTGCCAATGCTTAAGTGTCACTAGAAATGCTAGATGATTAGGACTAAACACAAGAAAAAAATAAAGACTTACAGTTGAAACTATCCATCAAATCTAAGTGCTTGCTTTACTTACGTTGTAGAACTGTATTTGCAACGATGCCAGAAAAGTATAACTAGACATGTTCAAAGAGCAAAGAACAAATAATAACTAGTTAAATGTTATGCAACAGCCTAAAAATACTACCATTAAGTTAAGAAAATGGGTTCTCCTAGAACATTAAAACTACCCATTAAATGAATAAACTAATAATTGGTACTCCCGAGCTGTGACACTTAATAACCTGTGCAGGAAAGCAGCAAATGAGATCTAGGGAAAATCACTGCAAGCAGAATTTAATTTGTACTGCAATAGTATCAGTCAACCACGGCCTAGAAAACCACAAAAAGATAGATAATAATGGTAAGATTCTTAAAACCATGAAGGGAAGGAAATCCTGAAACTACCTGACTAGGTTATGGTACTGCAGGACAATGCTCCCCAAGTACTGTATCATATCAACACACAGCCCCATGACCTTAAAGTCAGTGCTTCTTCTTTAACCTTAACGGTCTTGCATAGTAAAAACAATTCCCAGCCACGTGGAAAGAGGGGGGGGTGTGGTCATCCAAACACCAACCCTACTCTTTACTACTGCTCTTTTTCCCTCAGTTAATCCCCCTGATTTCACTGACACTGAGGTTGTATAAAATCAATTATTAAGTTCCAAATATGAATATATGCTTCAGTGAGGGACAGGTTGGAAAGAGCATGGACCAAATCCAGCTTGGGCAGAACTGCTAAGAAACCAGTGGTTTAAGAAGCACCTTCAGCATTTGATGGCCAGAGTGACCTGATTGTATTTGCAGCACTTCAGAAAAGGAGAAACAGAACAGGGTGGTAGAGTTTACATTGGACCTCTCAAGTTTGCTCTGCTCAGAAGAGGTGAGAGCAGAACAGATGGGCACCTGCAGTTTTCACAGCCACAGAAGAGCACTGCAGCCTGTCTCCTTCCCTGGGACCTCAGGCACAGCCTGACTCTGGTCAGGTTGAAGGACTGATCAGCTGCAACCACAGGTTATACAGTGGTAATGCTTAGTCTCCATGACATATTTTTCAGGCATTGCTATGCTGGCTAGGAACGAGAAAGACAAAACCAAACCAAACCCTGCCAACATTACTTTTCCAGCCAAACTTCCAGTGTTAAATAGTGACAGAAACATCTATTATTGACTCAGCTAACATCCTTCAGAGGAGCAGTACAGCTATGCCAGGGATAACAGACCACTGGCACCAGTACCAAGTTTGGCACTGACCTTGACTGGGGCTGGCTGAGGCCAACTACAAGGAGTTACAACACCTTCTCAAATAAAATATGGCAAGAGATTCACCAAAGATTCCCTGTGAGTGAGATATACTAGTAGGAAAAAGTCCTCAGGCAAGCGTATGATATATCACATAAAGTGTTCTTCAGTGAAATGACAATACCAAACCAGCTGTTGGAACAGAGAGACGGCATTGTTAAACCTAAACTGGGATGGGTGTGACACAGCTTAAGAAACAGGCTGTTGACTAAGCAAGGGGAAATGTCAGCTTGACAACAAGCTGATGGGAAGTGATTGTAGATTCTCTCCTTGTATCTATATCTGCATGTCAAAGTCACCGTGGTTTTGACAATGACCATCACTTCACAGGCCTGCTACAATATTTGTGTCATCACCTTCCATTGAGACATCGAATTAATTAATATTTATTTTTTGAATGATTCAGGGCAGCATGTTACACAGGCAGTAATAATGCTTGAATTAGCACCAGGTTGTGCCATCAATGGCTCTTAAGCTAATATTACTAGGACAAAACAAAAATCCCATTAAAAGGAGAGCATGTCTAGCACTGAGCACTAGAGAGGGGTATTTACATACTAAATCTTATTAATAAACACTCCAGTATAGTGAGAAAACAAATAGATATCAGCCTCATACATGTAAGTACTGAATCTAATACTGCTGAGCTGGTATGAGCTGTCATAATCGATGGGAATTGTTTACACAGACTCCATTCCTTCAGTTACACAAACAGATCCCGTGTAAACACTAGACCGAACACATCGGTGCATGGCCCCATTCCAGGCTACTCAAGAAATGCAAGACAGTTCCACTCTCAGTGACAGCATCATCCCATAGCCAGAGTTCACAAAGCAAGGATGAGGCAAACACTAATCTGAAATTCCTCACTCAGGACGTACATGGAACATTGGGTGAGTTGCTTTCACTCAGAAGGAATTTTTCCCACTCCTCTAAAGCCTACTTTTCTCCCACAGCTCTTTAGGATTTATGGCAGAAAGTAAAAAGTTGAGTGTTTTTAATTACTCCTACGGAAAAATCCTATAGGATTCAGTAACTGGGGTGGGGCTAGGTTGGATTTTTACCTAGGATGACAGAAAAGATTTCTGCAATGGAAAGTTAGAGGATGATACAAAGCCTTACAGAAAGAATACTCCTTTTCATTAAATTTGAATAAAGTTGTGAGAAAAAGCTTCAGAGCCCTGCTGATTTCTGTGGGTTTTCTTACTCAAATTCACTATTTCTTTTTAGAGGAGAAAAACTTTTCTCCCAATATCGCCATCAAGAAGCTATATTTTTCTCATGTCTCATTAAATACCTTCTTCTAATCTCCCTATTCTTTTTTTTATATCAATGTAGTGTATACACCCAGTTATTTTATAAACTTTGCCAACACATGACATGATGATAGTGCTTGTAAAACTAAAGCCAATTTCATTATATTTTACCTCAGGATAGTTATCAGGGGAACACTGTCTGATTCAGAAGAAGGAAAACATGCTTTCTTCATGCATTAGAATGTTATTAGCTTATGATACCTAAATAAACTTTACCAGGATGAAAAAGTTTACTATACATTCATAAAATGGACTCATTGCTGAAGCTCCTAATATTTGTTTGACATTTAACAGCTGATGGGCAAGCATACTAAAAGGAAATTATGTGGTTGAAATGGAGTTTCATAGTTTATAGACAACTTTAAGATAAACATTCGAAGCAGACTCTGGATTTTGCACATGAAAATGCACCAGCTATCCATTTTGAGCCATATCCATATCAAATCTATGCAAGATAACGTCATCACATTTAAACCACATTAATACTACCGATCTGTTAATTTAGCTCATTTCTGAGTAACAATGGGACAAATCAATTTGACCTGGTATTTATCAAAGCTGTAGAGTGGTACCAAATAATTACCCTAGCGTGGTGAAAGTTAGCCTGCCAAGTAGAAATGTTAAAGTGTGACTGGGAGACAGGAAGGGTCAGAAGGGCTGCATATTTCTCAAGGATGAGTTTTCATGACACTGGTCTACAGTCCAGACCAAAGTTAACTCAACAAACCTGATTCGATAATTTTAAAAAAGTTGAGAATTTGGAGAATCTTAAACCTCCTGAAAGTGAAGGCCAGTGAAGAATAGCTTCCTCCCACAGCTCTGTCAATTCTCCTTCAGAGCTGTAATATCCAGCCTGAGATTCTAAGTCTATGACCAAAGCAAAGCCTCTGTGCTGGGCTTTCCTATAAAAGGGCTCAAGTGAGAACAGACAAGCTCTTCACAAACTACAGCACGTCTGAAGGGAGCCTGCAAACTCTGCAAACAAATGTGTTAACCACCACCTCACTGGCTTCCACCATCCTTTCCCTATCACCCACTTTAAAGAGCTTTTTCATAATTTATTGTCTGGAAGGCAAAACAGTTAATTCTAATGTATTCAGGAACAGTATGCAGGAAGTTCCTAGGATCAAGAATCCGTTTCTTGCCTTATCTGACAAAAGCATTTTGACTGTTTAATAACAACAACAACAACTATTACTACCAAAAATCCACATTTTAAATCTCTAGGAGAAGATATTTGTTTTAATTAGGAAGCTGTTGATTAATTTAACTCTGTCTAAGCACCACAGTCAGCTGCCATTAAGCTGAAAAATACCTATGAGTAATTAACACGGCATCTTTTAAGAACTTCCTAAAAGCCTTTAAGAACTTGTTTTCATTGTTTTCCGTCATTATAACAGAAATGCATACTTTCTTCATCAAACAATTGGTATATCAGAGCAGTTACCTTGCATGGGAAAAGGTATTTCTACCTCCTTTCTGGGATCCATCAAAATATGCTTGAATTACTCTTTAGAGAACCTGATGTTGATCAACACACAGCACAACTCCTGAGGACGTGAGAAATTCATTGTACCTAGGCTTGTCTGTTTATAAAATTGGCAGGGCATTTTTAATTGCATTCTCACCTCATGCACTTGTCACTTCATTTTGGGAAATAAAATTTTTTCAAACCATGAATTACATAAACTCCATGAAAGATTTCTTAGAGTGTTAGCTGACTAGCTGTTAAACAAAGAATACTCTGGTTTCTTAGAGTACTTCATGATGTGCAATGGCAAAGAAATATATGCATCAATAAAACTTTTAAATTGTCATTATATTAGTGACTGTATCTCTTGAGGCTGGAACTATGAACAGAACCATTGTTTTCATATGTACAAGAAGTTGTATTTCAGCTGGCTGCTACATACAACTGGTTAAAACCGAGGTCCATCACTTTGAATACTTGCTTACTTCCCAAGGAGTCAATTAAGCCAATGGAACCATTCACAGAACAAGGATATTGGAATTCAGCCACTAAATCAGTCTGCTAACTGGTTAAATTGTGCTTACTTAGGAAATGGTTAGAAAACAATTCCAATTTATAGCATAAATTGAGCAAAAGCTTCACAGCCAGACAGAAATCTTGGACTGCTCCAGCAATTAGGGAAAGTTAAGCGACAGTTTTGCTCTAGTTTTTAAGGAGCTATGTTATGGCTGCAGTAGATACAAAATGGAGTGCTTCCCCCTATTTTTCCCCAATAGACAGAGTAGAAATTCTTCATTTAAAAAGATCTTTAATCTTGCAGAAATTAGAAGCATACCACCTTCAGCTTCTAATTCATTACTTATTTGTCACCTAAAAGGAAGCCAAATTTCTTTTGAAGGAGAAAAGCTGGATATGCTTTTAATTTGCAAATAATAAAGACCTTTCTTGTACTTATTTAGAATAAAACCTAGAAGAAAATGTCTTTGAGAGCAGAGCAGTTCTGGAAACAGCTTGGCATTAGTGTAGTAGTAAGAAAAGGTGAGAGGAATGTGAACCAAACTACAGGTGGTAGGAGAAAAAACACTTAATGCTAAACACGTCAAATGGGCCCACAAAGACCTCTGAGAACCATGTACTACAGATTTAAGGGGCCCCAATGTTTTCCATTGAGGTGTCTCAAATTTCACTACTATAAGAACTTGCCATTACATAATATAACCAGAGCCCAATATCACTGCACAGTGCATCCTGATGCTGAGTACATGTCACGCTCCAGACTTCACCAGAGAAACAATGGCATTTGAAACCAATACTCAAGGGCATTCTTAAGCTTTTTAGCTATCATGAGTTACAAGACCTTAAGTGGTTCTTCAGTTTCCTTTCCAGGGCAGTAACATTCCCCAAAGGCTTCTGGCATTGCATGGGAAAGAGTGTGCAGGCCTTTCTGGCCAGTGTTCAGCACTGCGAGGAGGACAGCAGGACACACGCAGATTCTGGAATGGGAGGCACCTGGGGAGGTGCCCAACCCACCTGGGAACAAATTAGTTATTTGACTCCCTGTGAAATTTCAAAGGTGCAGGAAGATTCCAAGCAGTTTCATGCAAGGTAAAAGCTTTCAGAGAGAAAAAGAGACCTGTGACAAAGAATACATGTACACTCTGCTACATGTGACTAGAAATACATGCTTCCATTGGAAGTCTCAAAAATAGAAAAATACTTAGAAAAGTTGCAATATTTAGGACCTAGAGATCACTGCCCAGCCTCAAAATATCCCATGGACAATAAGCATCTATCATCAAACTGTCAGCTCAAAACACTGTGGATTATGTGGTTGTGGGTCACCAGTTGTGGATGAGAACAGCTGGGGAACTTGGATCAAGCTGCCTTCACTGTATTAAAATATTGCAGTAACAGGCTATTTTCTTTGCAGATATCATACAGACGAATACAAAGCCACATTCCTCAAAGTTACCTCCAGCCTTGTGTGAAGGATAGTTGCACTGTATGAGAAGTACATCAGAAACTGTTCTGGAGTCACTATTCAACCAAGACACCAAGTTATGCCATCCATAGAGTGGCAGATGATAGCAAAAGGGAAGGAAGGGTATGTAACAGAGAGGTTCAAGGGTGATGGTCTGCACAAAGGTCAACAATATAGAAGCCTTTCCAGGGAATTAAATACTTTCCCATCTTCCTTCCATTCCTCTTTATCATTAGTCATTTGTAAGGGTAGCTTATCACTAAGCCTTTTTACATAAATATCATTACCAAGTTAAATCAAAACAGGATGGTAATGGAAATTTGTGGAATCCTTGTAAATGCAGTATGACAGCTTACATTTTATGACATAAACCAATTAAAACATGCTCATTTTGTTACTAGAACTGCATTTGAACTCTATGAAATAAAATATTTCATGGATGTCAACAGGGAGAGAATGGGAAACAATCTGTCACATGGCCAACCTAGAGAAATCTCATGTGTCCACCAACACAGGCCAACTCAGGGATACACACAGTGGGGTGAGGTGCCACGCTACAGTTTTGTTCTCTCATGAGAAACCTCTACAAGTCAGCAGTAGATGGTCTGACAAAAGTGTGAAAAGTCAGAGACTAAAGACGTGCTGTATTTTCACAGGAAAGCTAAGACTTGCCCAGCCATTTGAGGTCTTTCAAGAAAAGCCCACCAAAACTGAACAGGCCATTCTAAACCTTCTGTTTGTTTGTGACTCTAGAGAGCAATGTCTCCTCAAATCTTGGTTCTGTACACTATATCTCAGTAAGGAGGTTCCCAAGAGAACATCACTTCAAGCATCCAAAACAAGATCCTTTTATACATGGCAAAGTAAAAGCATGAAAGACCTGAAAAACACCATTAGCTTTTTAATTAGTCCTGTTTTTCAAAAACCTGATTTGTATCTCATATCATATTTAGGCAATAATTTGTTGGCCACAGATGTTGCTCTAAAAGTGAAAGCAGAAGTTCTTTTTATTGGGGATTTTTTAATAAGAAAGACTCATATTTAAAACATAGTAAGGTAAAAAATGTTATTAAATATACAAGTGTATATTTAATATATTATATATATGTAGTACTATTACTACACAGTAGTCATTTTTTGTTGCTTCCTAATGCCATAACCATCTGGTAAAGACCCCAATTTTGTACACAATGTGTTTCAGTTTCTCCATATGGTTTAAATGTAAGGCAAAAGGTCAAAACACAACCTGAAATATTTAAAGTGGTCAATGACAGTCATACTGTCAATGAATTATCTCAAGTTTACTGTTAAATATGGATAGCCTTTGAGGTAACCTCCAGTACATGTCATGGCTTTCTAATGAGTTATTAAGTTATTAAGCTATGAAATATTTCTGAATTTTAAGCAAGACAAAGGAGTAAAACCCAAGTAAAACAAATTAAAAGGATAATAATTATGCAACATCTTGAGATGTACCAGGCAGTCACACTATGCATATATAAAAAAATACATTAATAAACTGAACATATTAATAAAAAGCTAAGAATGGCCCTTCAAGACCTCAACACTAATTGGAAAGGATTTAGACAGCACATCTTGAATAACTTCCATTAACAGTTTTGGTAAGTCACTGTTCAACTATCTAAAACTGGAATAATTTAAACTGCACAGTTCATCTATTGTATTATCATTTGTGAAAGATCAGTGAAACATCATTAGACAGTTTGAGTAATGAAGCAATTGTCTAATTGCCCCAACTTGAATCTTATTTCTGATGAACTTAAATGATTAACCATGAACTGGTTTCTACATTTGAAGCCCCACAGTTCAATTAAAGGCCAATGATTATCATCATCCCTGAGATAATTCACTTTGAACTCTGAAGAATTCTTTCAAAAAGGGTGACACTTAAGCAGATTTTATTTTTAACAAAGAGGCAAGCTTCGGACCCAAGAGGCAGCTGTTATGCCACCGTACCCAGAAGCACAGGAAGCCCATGCAACCCTTCAGCAACTTTGTGATCTGCTGTGGCACCATCCTGCAGAACAAGGAGATTATTGCACCAGAAACAACTACCGGGCCTCCCATTTAGCAGCCAACAATTTGCTCCTGGATCTTTCAAGTAATGGTCACTTATACAAAGTCTTTTTATAAGGGCGTGAGTACATACATGCACACCTCCAGCCCACGTATCAAGAAGCCAGACAGAAGGACTTGTTGGACAAAAATTCCTGCTGAGCTGGGAGACAGAGTCCTGAGCCACAGCCTGACAGTAATTCCCAGGGATGTCTCATGTCAGGGTTTATCCAAACAACTATGTGAGGATCAGGCCCAAGCCACAGTAACAGTTACCTTGAAGCCTATGACATGAACTCATTTAACTGGTCCCAGGCTGTACTTCATGGTCTAGATGAATTTCTGTATCTTGCAAAATATGATACCCTCAAATATGTTTTAGGAAATGAGTATCTTCCAAGTTCAGCTGCTTGCTTGCATCTGTAGCTACTGGAACTTAACCCACTCATACAAAACATCCAGACCATGAGTTGACACAGTTAATAATATTTAACATCATTCTTCTGACAAACTTCTGGATGCTCATTTCAAAGCTGCAATGCCTTCTTCTTTGTAAAAATCTGATAAGAAACAGCAATCTCAGAATGACTGAATATCTGAGAACACCTCATGTCATTTCAGAAAATGCAGGTAAGCAGAACACTGTCACAGGGACACAGAGACAGGACAGAGCATTTCCCAGTGAGCACTTGGTAGAGTGAAAGTTCCCACACATGGGAGAGTTAGGGTGGGAGAGCATTGCACCTTTGGCACTGTCACACTGTGGCATTGCACGAGGTCAGGAGTTTGTCACGGGGCACATTCAGAGCTTTTTTTATTGTTCATAAGCAACAGTCCTGTCATGCCAATAGCAGAAGTCCCCCTTGATTTAATGAAATCTACATTAAGGTACAGTATCACAATTTAGCTCTTGCCTTTAACCCCACTGCAGCACAAAGTGTATTACAAATCTGCTCCAGGAATCACTTCATCCAACATAGATATGCAGAAGTCTCAAGGGTGGAAAGTGGCAGCTGTTCAACACATTCACTCATAGAAATGTTACTCACCATCAGTATTTGTTTTGCTATTGTTACACAGTTATGTTAGCAGTGAAAAAGTCTGAAATATTTGTTTGCTTTTCAGAAACTATCCCATAATGGCATTTTTTTCCTGCACATAATGCTTCCTGAACTGCAGATTAATGAGTAAAACAAGTGGTTAAAGATATCTTTTAAATATCATTCCTTTCTCATTTTATAGCTCAAGAGCCATGTGTCTCTCTTTAACATGTGATTTGCAATGTAATACTCCGTGAGCTTCTATATCTGCCTTGTATAATAGTTTCAAATAAAATTTGGCTCTCTGTATATCTCAGCCTTGGGAACAGGACTGTTAAAATCCTAAAGGCCAAATACCAATATCCCTATAGGATTCTCATGCACATCTGCATTTCTGGAAAGATGATATTTTTAAGGGAAAAGCTTTCAATTAAACATTCCCCCAGAAACCATTGTTTTGCCCAGCTCTTTCTTGTTGCTCGCCTGGTAATGGAAACACCACAGGGTAAACCTTCACCATACAACAATTTCATCTGGTAGGTGCCCTAAGAATACATATTTGTAATAAGCTTTATTTTTGCTTAAATCCCCTTTAGATTTCTACAGTTGAGGTATAGCTGCCCAAAGAGAGTTTCTGTTCTAGCGAGAGGATTCATATCCCCACCCCAGGTTTGATCTTACCCTGTCATTTGCAGCAGAAAGTTGCAAACAACCCACTTGAATTGTGAATGAAGTTGCAAATGCCAAAATTTAGAGTGTCTTTCACATTTTTGCTTTCAGCTGAAGTACCTAAGGCACTGGGTTGTAGACACTGCAGATTCAGGTGTAAAAGTGTGCCCATTTTAACCTCATGTTTATAGTTCATCACCCCAAGTTTCTTGAAAGTTGCAATTTCCTTTTTGAGAAGGAAATTTCTCTGTTTCCATTTTGGCCAGGTGATCTTCTACATGCTTAGGGGTTTTTTGTTTGTTTGGGGTGTTTTTGTATTTGAAGAAATGCAGTTCAGCTATTGGAATAAGCAAAACATTAAACACACATATTTCCTTTAAATATACTATGACTTTTTTTGGTTGATTTTTTGAAGCTGGAATGACAAAGGAGTTAACAGCTAAAATCCAGAATGAAAACTGAGAATTCTTACGGAGAATAAGGGGCTGGGCTTGTCTTGGAGACAAAATATTCTGGTTTCAACAAGACACATGAGCCCAAGCAAACTGAACACTGACTGACCACATGCAGCAGATTTTTTTGTTTGTGTTTTTGCTGAACTAAGAAAGGATGCACCCAAGGGAGAGATTAACAAACTGAGGCTACTCAGTTCACAATGTTTGTTGTCCAAGTCACAGAGCAACAAAGAAAAAATGCCAGAAAGTCCAAATATTCTAAAATCCTATTGATTTTAACTTGCTGATGCTTCTAAAGCCTAGAAAAAGATAACCTGTGAGGCTGAAAGACCAGAAATACTGAAAATACAGTATTTCTGTATTCTGATGTGTGTGCCTATTACTAAACACCAACCTTCTGCAACATTTCTTTTTCCTTCTTTTTTTTATAAAACTATGAAGACCATAACCTTAGAAAACAAAAACGTTCTAATACTTGACATGCTTAGTTTTCTTACAGTACCAGACTCACAGAAACTATGCTTTTTAATAGGTCCTAATCTAGTGTTTAGGGGTGGGGTTTTGCCCCCAAGATCAAGATTACTGTCTGTGGTCTGTGATGTCAGCAATTAGCACAACAGATCATCGTTCTGCTCCAGTGAGATGCTATGCCAGTACATATTACTGAGTCCTACACTGGACATAAAAAACAACAAAACCAAAACCAACAAACTGAAGAGTGGGATTTCCAAAAGCATTCAGGACTGGCCGAATTTTACAGCCAAGGGAGTCAGAGGTAATTTAAAGCAAAAATAACAAAAACCAAATCCAAATAACTGTAACATTCGCTTTTACCATATCTTAACAACAAAGTATTAGCCTGAACAAAAAATCTAGCAACCAAGGTTCAAAGTTGTTATTTGCTTATAGCAGTCTGTTGGCATGAGACACCAGTGGAAGATAAGCAGAGTATTGATCACTGAGGGCAGACTACACAACATCCCCAAGTGTCACCTCCATAACAGCATTGAGAACAGTATCATTTTTGCTCTCCTAGTGAGGGCACTCTGGAGGGATCGCACAATAGCTGAAACGTTCTTGTGACATGAAACTGGGGCCTGGAATGAATATTTAACTCTTCTGATTTCATGTATTGAAATTGGCTGATGCAATGTGCTTCAGTATTAGGAAAAAGGACTTCTTTCTCATCCTAATATGTGAATAAAATAGAAGGAAAGTTCACGTGAAAGGCCTGTGGCATCAGACGTAAGACTACATAGTCCCATGAGGTCATGACTGCATCTCCTCCGTAATCCCAGTATATTCAAGAAAAGAATTGTTACAGAAATCTGCAAAACCTAGTTATGAAGATTATGTTATACCTAGAAGAATGTTTCACTATAAACCATTGTGTAATAAATCAGAAAATAAATCCAAATACAATCTCATTTTTCAGCTTTTAGACTGCTGTAAAGCACACAGGCTTTTTCACTGGAGTAATACTTAAGAATTGCAAAGAAATGCAAAAGCTGGAGTCCGGTGTAACTCTGTTTGCAATTCTCCTAAGCATGGGGAGTAAATGAAATGCAGATCTGTAAATTCAAGATCATTACTACGCTACTAAGGCACTCAAATCACCTTCAGATGTTGCTGCTGTTAAAATTAACAATAACAGGAGCACAGTTGCTAATGTTAGGACAGCAGACTCGGAAGTCTAGTCTATCAAAAAGGTTTGCCACTACAAAAGTATAACTACTTTGGCATGAGTTTCTACTGGAGTTGCAACTTACCAGCTGAAAAAAAGTACTTTTATTGTTAAAGCTTATGCCCTCCTCAAGCAAAATAGAATATGCTGGCCAAAGCTATTTTTTTTTTCCTGGTACAACCATGTCTACACTAGAGCTTTTGCCACTACACACATACAGCCAAAAATCACACCTCCAACTGACATTACGATACTGGCAAGTGCTTCTAGTACTGGCCTTAAAGCAATTATTTGTTCAATTGTTGCTTTCTACAGTCATCCCTTGCCCTAAAAATACTGTATTTCTTTACAGGTGGAAAACTGGAAAAAAACCAATCTATCGCCTTAGGTCTTGTTCAGCTGTTTCTTATATCAGGACAGGATTTTTCTTTTGCCTTCACAAAAGTTGAGTTCCCCCTCCCCTTACAAAAGGAGAATAAAACATTCGGGGGGGAACGTGAATCTTTAACCCCACAGCAGAACAAACAAACAGAAGTTCAGGTCAGCCCTTGCTCATCTTGCAACAGGGGCAGAGAGACAGAGAAAGAACAGAATTCTTTCAATCCTAATGACTACTTGTTGCCATTCTCTACATACCAAAGTGAATACAGCCCATCAGCTTTGAAAGTGCTATTTCTGTTCCTATTGCTGCATCTGCTAAAGCAGATTCTTCCATAAGCAAAATGTCAAACAATTTTCACTCTCAAAGCTCACACAGAAAGCCGTACTTTTAAGGGGACATAATCACTACAAAACCAGGGGGAGAGGGGACAGAAGAAGGAAGAAAGAAATGCTATTTCACAAAACCTCAGTCTGCCCTCCATGAGAAGACGATTTTCATGTGACTTGTCTTGGTTTGAGATTATAAAAACAACCATATATTTTGAAGCACATTTGTTTTCAATAGTTGCAATATTTTTTTACAAAAAAGATTATCAAAACAATGGCTTTCAACATTGTATAGGAAAATGGAGCCTAAAGTGTTTCATTTTACTTCTAAAGCAGCAGTACAGTACTTTCTTAATATCTACCTCTCCAAGCCATTTCCTGTGGTTTGTACTAAAATTTACCCTCCTCAGCCTAAATGGTAGTGTCAACCACGTGTGAAGAATCAACTTGCTTTTGGACTGAAAACAACCCTACCCTTTTAAAATGCCATGACTGTAGCATCACTAGAGAAGGTAAAACCTGTATGGATGTAGAGAGAGAACTTGCTTCTCCTTCTTCAGGTCAGTATTTTTTCCAAGGTAAGGGTCACAGAAGACAATTTGGAAAACGTCACATCATTTCTGCCTATGCTGCTTCTGTTCTGCACACGTTCAAACAGTTAAGTAGAGGCTTGAAGATGTACAGTGGATTTGGCTTGATACTAAATTAAACAAAATTTTCTCTTGGAAACTGTCTAGCAGAGCCCACAGAAAGTAGTTGTAACTGCAACTGGAATACTATAAGTTTTAGGGAAATTTCCATGTCATACACTGGTTTAATGCACTACTGGCACATGTAACCTGCAGAACTCAGATGTAGATACAGATTCTAAGTTTTGAAATATCCACATTTAGGGTTTTGATTTGAGCTCCTCCCCAGTAAAAATTTCTTTACTTCTGAGCACATAATGATACTTTACAACTACTGAGCTGTGCTATAACTCTTTACAGGTCAGAAAAACCTGAACCTTTCATTGTGCAAGCTAAGATTACTAAAGGAAAGTAAGCCCCACAGCCAGCCCATCTGATGCAAGGAGAGTGACATCCGGACATGTTTGGAGTATCAACACCTCCAACCCAGCTTCAAGCTGCCAGGAGCTTTTTCCTGTTTGGATTCAAATGTAAAGACACCTGGGATCAAATGCAAATGATCTCTTTCGATTTCATCCACAGTGACGTAAGGCAAGGACTCCTTGACAGCACCCAGAGGAATCAGCGTGCACAGCCTGCAGTTACTCGGGGCTACTCAGATTCCCCTACGCTGTTTCCTCAGCCCTGAGTTTCTCCCAAGTACTTGCTGCCAGCTGCACTGAACTGCACACAGAAGAACAATATGCAACAAACAGACATCATTAGAGAAACGTTATTTTTCTTATTACAGAAAAGTTGAGAACTTTCACAATACCTTGAAACACTGCTCAGAAATTACCTCTTCAGCTTGGCATCCGTTCCCTCTTTAGGAACAAAACAACCCCAGCAATTACAGGAAAAAGCCAAACTGACATAACTAAACCAAGAAAGCCTTTTATCTATTCATCTCACAAGGTTTTGTTTGGTGTTTGTTTTTTTTAACTACTTCTTAAAGGCTTGGAAAAAAAGCATTAGGTGCTCTTTGCACGCAGAACATTTATGACCTTGTTCGACTTCTTCGATATATTTCTTACTAATGCTTGCTGTATTAATGGACTCAGCCCAAGAAGCAGCAATGTCGAGCTTTTTAATTGCTTTACACAATCAAATGCTAACGTTTCAATCATTAATAATAACACTGAATATCATGCTTTGGAGCACAATGTAAACAATGTATGAAAAACAAATGCTTCAGCAGGTTCCTACCTCTCACTTTTTATTAGTAGTTCAGAAAAAGAAGCCTAAAAATAAATAGCATTTATTGTCACTAGAGAAAGTGCTACAGTAAAGAGCAGCAAACAACTGGGAGCCACAATTATAACCTCCACCCCTTACAGCCTTCACAGAGCCTTTGCTGATGCTGTCTATGTAAGCAGAGCAGAGCTGTCTGCTTCAGGGTTAGAGTTTTCTTGGAAATGTTTACTATAATGAGAGAATTTTGTGTTCTTTTTCTTTTAATCACAACACTGTCCAGTTCTGAGACCTGAATTGATGCAAAAAAAAAAAAAAAAGATCCAGATGACATTTCAAGGAATTTAATAATCAGATGCCTCATTGCACTGCCTGGGAGTGTGTTTCACATTATATTAAAATTATTGACACCCAGTCATGTTATGGCAAAACGAGCTGACACCATGCTTGGTTACAGCTGTTGCCACAACAGTAGTTACTTGGCAAACGATGTGAAAGAGGACAAAGTGCTATTGTGAGCTTATACCAAGCTTTTACACATTATGTCTCCAGCTCATAGAGAGGAAAGAAAAAAAGAAATGCTGCCTTTTTTTACCGAGCAACCACACTATGATTCTAAGTGAATGTGTTTGTCAAAAGATGTCAAAACTACCTCTAATCGACAAGCTATGAAAACCACAGAAGGGGATGGAGAAGAAGCACGAGATTCCTGCAAGAAATGCAACTCAGTCTTTGGGTAAATAAGATGGGGTAAGACAGAAAAAGGAAGGACAAAGAGCTCTTGGAAAGCAAACTTGCCCTTTGTCCTACAAAGGAGCAGCAGATCTCAACTGCAACTTTGTGGGAAGCATCAAGAATGGGTCACACTGTGAAGAAGGCCAGTTGTGTTCCCAAGGGACTGTCACAGGTTGTCTGCTCTTGAAAATCAGGTCTTTGTGACTTTGGTGAGAAGACATATACCTTCATGTCTACTCTCTTTGTGAGTCCATCCAGACCATAGAAGGAAAGGTTTTTACCTTTGGCTAAAATACTTGCATCTTGGTTTTTCCCTTCATGAAGTAGCTGGAGAGCCTGCCTTACCACACAGATGGCTTCCCATTAAAATAATCAACAACAATGTTGGAACTCTGTTCCTTGAAAGGAGGTTTGTCTCTGTGCCCAAGTGAGCCAGCAGAGGAAAAATCAGCTGCTACACATTAAGGAAAAAGTAACGCATATAAAACAAAACAAAAAACAAAAGGAAAGGAAAGATAATTTTCATCCAGTATTTAATTGCAAAAATATGGTGGGAGAGAAAGAAGACTCAAGAGAAACTCCAGGACTTCTTGCATCTAAAGCAGCCATTTTGCACTGTATGACAGAAATGCTTCAACTGCTGATTGGTGCAGAGACATGTCCTCAATCTTTTAGATCAGTTTACTGACTTTGATGGTTCTTTTTCCCTACACAGTGTTATTACTCTAAACCTCTCCTCCCATCTAGTCAAGCTCTAATCATGACCCAGCATTCATTCTGATGTCTGTGGTATTGAGACCCACACCCTATATTGATCCAAAACAAAAAATTCAGATGAGAGAAAACAGCCCAACAGTTGACCTATTGACTGTTGTCTATGTGAAAAAGTTGGCACTTTCCAGAAAACTTGAACCACGACGTAGTATTCAAGACACAAAAGCGATTTCCTCTTTAAGAACAAGATATCACAGGTGTTCACTTCTGCCAAAGGCTGTTCTAGTAGCCACTGGAACATAATATGTATAAACTGGTCCTACCTACTACGTGACAATTTATAGAAGAGCAGGTCTGGATTATTTTTCAAATTTATTGTAACAGGAGTTACAATATGCATATACATCATATGCAAGCAGTATAATTATAGCACTTGTTTACTTTTAAAAGGTGGGAAGACACTAAAATATTAAAAAAAAATATTTCCTTTTCCTCCTCTTTATTGCCCATTTATTATTTAAATATGCCCCTGCAGTGGGGAATTGCACTACATTATCACGAAAACTGCAAAGTGAAACTGAATATAAACAGAAAGTGACTGATCTCATTTCCCTGAGCAAGAGGGTTGAAGGCCAGAAAAGAAATAAATTGCTTAAGGGGTGGGATGTTAAGCAAATATTTACACAATTTTCCAGTTTTTATCAAACATAAAATATAATCTAATAATCATCTAAGGAATGTTTTGAGAACATTTTCCCTTAAGTATTACTCAACATTTAGACATGGATGATCAAAAAGTCGAGACCCACTCCCACCAAGCATACAGTGGTATTTATCTCAAGCTCTCCCTAGTAGGAGAGATTATAAGGATTAGGTTTCAAGCTTGTGCAATTGTCTTTAGACAAACACAACAATATGCAATAAACTACTATTCCCCAGATGACTTTATGAAAAAAAGCCCTATGCTAATGACAATTAAGACTGAAAGAAAAGAAGAGCCAAATGAGTAACAATGCAGGACAAAGAGGCCCCCTTGAAAGATGCAATAGCATGGAAGCCATCAAATCAGGGGGTGGTGGCTTTCCATGGGGGTAGGCATTCTCTGGGGCCACTTCTTGGCTTCCTCCTCACAAAGAAGTTCATTCCTCTAAATGACAATTACATATTCTCAGGTTTTGGATCAAAGAAAGCAGGGTGCAGTAGATCTTAAACTGAAGTCAGTCTCAGAACTCAATAGTTTAGGGCCAGGTTTATTAGCCCTCCCAACCAAACTCTATTATCCAGCACAGTCACAACAGTATTTTCCTATTAAACCTGTATTTAATTGGGTCAGTAGAGCAAGACAACAAAAGAGAAACTCTACTGTAAGCTTGTCTCTACATTTATAAAACAGCTTTTCTCTGGTATCTTGAGCATCTGCTCCTCTTCTCAGATTCAGAGAACAAGCACTTGGGCACAAGGTTTTCCACTGATTTCAAAGAACAGAATTATAAGTTTACAAAAATCACTGCCTGAAAAAGAGTGTGATAGCATTTTTGCAGCACTGCCTGTTCTTTGGGTTCATGCAACATTCACTACGCCAACTGTGTTGTCCATTTACAGCGGACATCTCTGACATGAGGTCCCTATCTGCTTAGTTGAGTGCAAAGGATCTGGAACACTACTAATTTTGTTTGTGTAGTTTCTTCTAAAACAATATTGCAACATGCTTAACATAATACATGAGTATTGTATAAATCCAAATATTCCATCTTACTCCAAAGACCACACTGGGAATTTACCAAGAAAAAGCTACTTGTGAGCAATCCCTGTTTGAAGAATTACAAATGGTTCATCTCTTTTGATCACTTTGATTCCTCAAAGAGGAATCATCTGATGGAACTGGCATGTGGGAGCTTAATTCTCTCACTCCTTGCTGGTAGAGCTTTAATAAATCGTCAATAATTAAAGATGACCGTTAAAATATGACCAACCAAGTGCACCAGCACATGAGATGTTCCATAAAGAATACGCTTCATGAAGAGGGTGCTCTTACAGCATCATCACCAGCTGTCACATTCAAACTTCATTCTATTCCAGCTTTCAAGATGTGCCTGCCACACAAATTGTCTAACAAATTTTCTTCTAACTTTACAGCTAAGACCAGCATCATGTCAGTGGATGTTTCAAAAAAAAGCTATTGAAATCCACGCTTTCTCCTTAATTAGAAATTGAACACCAAATTATTGGAATTTCAAAGGCTCACTAGTATGTTTTTGGTCATCAAGTTAATATACATGAGATAGAATTTTTATGCATTCCTCCATTATCTCTACAGCTTTACTCATCCATGTTTTGTAACAGACTACGTTTCTTTTTATTTTTCCATAGGTGAGAGGTGATGGTGACAAAGGTAATTTTGGCCAGAGGAAGTAACTTTCTACCTTTACCCCTGAGACTACACATCTCCACACCTTCCTTGAATGAGGAAACAGCAGCTTACTTTGTGACAGTAAGTCATAAAACATTGCATTTGTAAGGATAAATTTCTTCTTTGAGAAATCCTAGAGTACTTAACAAACATTTGTAAAGTACTGATTGATTGCAAGTTGACAGCAGCCAGCAATAATACATTGCAGTCCACAGAAAGCTATAAGAATATCATTTCTGACAGAAGCAGTAAGGAGAGATTGATAAGGAAGAAGTAGTTGCCTGGGCTAGCACATCAGATTTAAGACTACTGCTTTTCTACATATATATACATACTTCATCATTATGTCTCCAGGGATGCATTAATTCTATTTGTTGAACCAACACAAATAGTCTTTTCTGTCTGCAACACACCAAAAATGTCACCCAGCAAAAGAGCCTGTCACCTGTAGCCCTCAAAATAATATTATCTGAAGAAGATAACAAAGAATTGATACCTCCTCTTTCTCATATCTATGTTCAATAGTTAAGGAGATGAAGCACACACTCGGTAATGGACTATTATGGGAAATCAGATACTCCACACCCCTCTAGTCTAAATTCTTCCCATCCTTCTCTTTCCCCCGCTTTTAAACCTATTTAAGCCATGACTCCAAATCAGGATGGGCACTGCTAGCAGTTAGTCCATCATTCACCAACTCTCATCAGGTCATGTGAGGGCCATGCACAGATTAATTAAGGGCACTTGCTCTTGGAATGCTTTGCTGTGATATGGAACATTATCCTCATTTTAGAGATGCACAGAAACAGATGTGTCCACAGTTACCCAAGCTATGCCCAGGACAAAGCTAAGAACAAAATATCAGTAGCCAAATTTGATTGTTTTTACTGTATTGGGATAGGAAAAAAAAATCTCATCACCTTTATAAGATTAGAAATAAGTTAGTTACACAATACCTCAAAATCAAAAGGTAACACATCATGAAGCACATGAAAACATGCAAATACTTAATATTCAACTTACATGAAATACTTATGAAAAGACTATAAAAGGGACAGTTATAGCTGAGTCTTTTGTATTATTTTTAATATTTTAACCATGAAAATACTGTATATTTTGAAATATATATAATAGCTCGTAAAATGAGATGTTTTCTTCTCTTTGCTCATGCACTTGAAAATACTTTATCTCTAAAATTCATGCCAGCATAAAAAAGTCCTAGTAAAAAAATCTTCTTTCTTCCCACCTCAAGATCAAAAAAAAGGAATAATATAATTGGCTTGCCTTTGAAATAGATTTAAAGGCTTAGAAAGCTATTTCCTTATGTTTGTAGGAGTAATGGAAAGTGAACACACTTTAGTACATGGACTTTGTTAGTGGGTATATGCCTCATGCCTCTGATTACATCTGCATTATGTTGGAATAGAAACCAAAATGAAGATCTCCTATGTATTAATGATTTGCTGCTAGTTTTTTATACAAGAGCATACAACAAGAAATTAATAAGCCCTCACCTTGACATTGCTGCTTTAAAAGATGACCTCAAACTGGGCTGAGGAGCTGGTGCTCACAGAACTCCGCCTTCACGAGCAGCTGTGTGTGAAACTCAGGACTCCTCCAGCCTTGCTGACCTGCCAACTCACTCTCAGCCATAACACTTCCACCAGTCCTTTCCCTTCCCAGTCTACTGTCAATGCCAGCCAGGCCTTCACCTAGTGATAAACCCAACTCTATTTCTTCATAAAAAACAATGGGAAGCGAGACTGAGTCCTCCAGTAAAGATCTTAAATTCTAGGCCAAGTTGTGAAGCAAAACACTAAAATGAACATTACTGTTTTAATACAGGATTATGTGATCTTCCACCTCTTGACAAATGTGCTAGCAAACAGGATTTTACTTATCAATTAATTTTTAATATATTTTGGTAGTTATTTTTTGGTGCTCATCAAGTATATTTTGGGGAAATTGAAATATCAACTGATTTCCTTTGTTTCTAGCACAAATACATCCATTCACCTCTATCCCTTGACTAAGATTGGGCTTTGCTGTTGCTGTCTGTTTTATTCTGCTTAAGCATTGCTGAAAATGAAATGAAATTAAATCAACTGTGAGAGAAAGCAACTTCTTGTCTCCAAAGTTTTGAAATGACTGAACCTTCTCATATTTAATAATTCAGACTTACTCCTCTAAATTTTGTCCAGGAAAATAAGATGGTCTTTATATTCCAAAGATATCTTCACAAAAGTCTGCAGTACTGGATTTTCTGACGCTGAGTGATTATGAAACCCGCTTTTGTTCTCATAACTTCATGATGTATATCTATAACTCTTTCTTGTTTGTGAAGATAAGACCAGCCTTGTCTCTCTAAATGCCTTTTCAAAGGAAGATTCACAGTTGTTTGACTTTTGATCTGTGTGGCAACTAGCTCAACCACCTGCACTGGGTTTGAGCAGTTACTGAGCTTGCTTTGTACCAGCTTATGAACACAGCAAGCCTTTTACACTAGAACAAGCCGATGTGTGAATACACCAATTTACAATGTAAATACAGGGTCCAACAATATGGGCATCTTTAATGACCAAATGTGTAAAGTGCATATATTGTTTACTGATTATATCATTAAATAAAACAGATGGCTCATATTCTCCACCCACCTACAGTGGATTAAAACACAATGGTGTAATAGTCTGGTAAACTGGTAATGTGAAACATTGCTTTGTACTGGTGTAGTAGTATAAATAGCTGTTCACAAATGAGGTACAAAGCCCCACTGCCACTAAGAGTAATTAGCTGAAGGCTGTACTGAAAGAACGCTACCTTCACAATCAACACGTGTGTGCCATTTACACTGCAAACTGCATTTGAGAAATATAGTGGTGACAGAAAGGAACAAGGAAGTTTCTTGGCATGGATAAAGTAGAACATATGCTTCCCAGCATCTTGGGAAGACCAGGCACACTTAGAATCATGTTTCTCCAGCAATTCCCTATTCAAATGCATTATTTGCGGCCATGATAAGCATGTCAGAGAAACAACAGTGCTGGGGTTTTTTTGCTTGCACGAACATTTTTATCAGGAGGAAGGCAGGGAACTAGTGAAAAAATAATTTTAAGATGTGATTTTTATTCAAGAAGAAAAATTACCCATTAGCGTTGTAATCCTAAACTATCCATAGATCTACTAAATCTAAAATTAAAAGACAAGATGTAAACTTTGCTCTAACTCACAAATATTACAAAAACTTCTGGGTTACATCCTGGTTAATACAGCATATTCCAAGCTAAACAAGAGTTCTTAGGTAATAAATACCACATAGTAAGATCCTGAATGCTAAGCCACATTAACATTCATGGAAAAACGTTAATATTTGCAGAAGGTATACAGGTCAGTGAAAAAATCTCCTGCTATGTTTTTAAACTGGAAAATACTAATACCATTTATAATTCTAACAAATTGTAGCTCCTGACTTCAAATTCATTGGCTAATTTTTCACGACTTCAAAAAACCCCACCCAATTACTAAACTGACTTTAAAACATGACTTTAAAATCTCGGTTATAATCCCGATTCTAAGACTGAAGGAGCATTAGAACTGAAAGTATAGGTTTATCTGAAACAAGCAGGCTGCAAGAGTCTAGCCCTTGCTTATATTATTCTAGATATTTCTGAAACAATTTTAATGATTTTCAATGAATTATTTTAGAGCTACGCAAATGTTGCAGAGAACATAAATCCCAGTGTTTATGGCAAAATTGTTTTTCTCTGTCTTTCCCCTTTTGCTTAATTTCCACATTGACCTTTCTTTGCCTTCTTGATTAGGCTCAAATCATAGAATGGTTTGGATCTTCCACACTAGTTAAAGAGCCAGCCAAAATTAGCAAGTTTTCATCCTTCCTATCACCAAGTAGACTAAACAATCTCTCTTTGTATGGCCAAAGTTTCTCATCCATGACTTTGTTATTCTTCAGAGAGATACTCAGCAGGTTAGTGATGTGTGAACATTTCTTCTAAAGTGTTTTAAAGGTCCAATACAACATATTACATGCTACCCAGGGACATAAATTCTTCCTCAATTTTGGTCTTGTCCCACAGCAGCATTAATTTATCTGCAACAAACTCAGAGTGATCCTTGTTTTCCTTAGCTGTTGATCTCTCACAGTCCAAATTTATGGCCTTCTTTGCAAAACTACAACAACAACAATAAAAACACCACCACCCCACCTCATCCCCAACCAAACTTTGCTCAAACTAAAAGAGATCCTTTTTCAATACTAGAGCTGTGGATGAGCAAACTACTCAAACAACTATGACTTGCAGTTTCAGGTCCTGGATTTTGTGGTAGAACTTCACTGACTGACTTGAACAAAAATTGTACTCAGTAAATCCTGAGTTTTCCTTTTTCCAGATGTTGCTCACCTAATCTCTTATGTCTCTTGAGCACAGCCAAAACCCTGACCTGCTACTATGACCTAGACTGAAAATGATCTAATCTAAAAGATGACCTAATAAGGACAAGATTCTGATATCACGGCAGTTTTAAATCAGTTTAAATAGTGGCTTCATTGTTTTCTTAAAGATAAAGTACTTAGTGTGTGACCAGAATTGTGCTGGAAAGCTAAATTAATTTTTCTTATATTAAAAGATGAAAATTTCAATCAAAAGTGCCAAGTGCCACTGGAAATCATACTCAGAATGCACAAAAGAGGGTCTTTACCTGATAAAGATTAACAAATATGCTGCAGACACATGATGGCAGACTAGGTAAGTTAATTTGCATTTCTCCATTTATTTCCAATCACTAGCTCTGTCAAAAATGCTAGTGCGTCACACTTACTGTATTTTTCTTTAAATGTTTAGAAGTGCCACCAAAAAAAAGTTAAATCTCTGTACTTTGTGGTTTTTGTTAGAGTTTCAAATGTTGCTTTTAGTATACAGTCTAGTTTTAGTCTTATGGTAACCTTAAGGGAATGATTTAATTTTGGTGTCTCTATTTGTAAAGCTCAGTGACACCTACACATGAAGCTACTGTTTGGAGAAGCTGAGCTTCCAGGATTTGCCTATTAGAACACTATCAAAGTCTTACATTTTTACATTCCTGAATCCCATCAAAAGGCTTGGCTTAATGAAAACTAGAAACTGTAATTTAATTGTGTACACCATTATTTATGTTCTGTAATTCTTGAAAAGTTCAGCAGAAATTTCTTTCCACAGCACAAATCACCAGAAACATCCCCAAATTCACCAGCACATAAAAGCTCTCTGTCTACCCAGGAAAAAGGATTTGGGCTAAACATTAGGGAAAACTTGGAAATATCTGATTGAAGAGATGAGGAACGTTGAGCAGTGCAGAGCAGGCCAAACAAATATCTGTCAGGACTGAAACAGGGTCAGTCAATCCTGCTTTAACGCAAAGGGATGAACTTTCCTGAGATCACTTCCACTTTCTATTTCTTTTGGTAAACTTATGGATCAAAATGAAGTGACAAGATATCATGCATATCTGTGATATGCTGCATTTAGGAATTTATGGCTTAAACACTCAATAGTAAAAGGTATGTGCAAAATGTGACGTATATATATTGTTCTGCCACAGTTACAGCGTGAGTGGTGTCAAGGACATGATCCTTAATCAACTACTAGCCTTAAAGAGTTTGACTTAATTGATTTCTGAAGAGTTGTCTCCAATTATTTCAGCAATCACCAATGTCAGCTTTTGCTAACAGGTTCCCTGCTTCAAACAATTCTACCACATTCAAAATATTTTTACTACCTTCACCATTCCTCAATATCATGTCAGAGAGAACTCATCCAACTGGAACTTACCTGAACTACTGCAGTAAAGCACCGCACTGACTATGCTGATACAAGACATGCCTTCTCATGAAAGCACGTCATGGGACACCTATTGTGGTTCAGACATGACAATGCTGACTATGAAATGCCTTTTGTTTCACTCATTTCACTATGAACCATTTTAGGCTCTAACTGCTCAATGGTAGTCAACATATCTCAGTACAGAAAACAATCACAAAGGGTTACATGATACTTAACCTATTACGATGCTTTACATTCTTGGTATTTGCAGTCTAGGACTAGCTAGGATAATTATCCACTGGGATCCTGCTTTCCTGCAGAAACACAACTGCGCTTTAGATAATGTTCTTTCCAGCTGTTCAGCTGGATACAAGTGATAGAAGGGGGGGCAAATGAGATAGTAATTCCAGATGATAGAAAAGAGGGAAAGGAGAGGACAGAACAAAGGCCATTGTACATTTCAAAAAGGAATGGAAAAAGAGAATTAGAAATATTGTCTGAAGAATGCTGAGAACCCTGCTCATAATAGACCTAGTATAGGCAGCTTGACATGTGGATAAAGCTTTCCAACAATCTGAAAAATAAAACAATGCTATGGCATAAATGCTTCTATCTCAACAAATGAGGGACATACCCTTCTAAGGCTGCCTGGGCACAAGGAGATTAAAACACTGACTTATTTTATGCCATGCATTTAAGTTATTAGATGTAAAGATCAATCATGATGCTCCTTTCTTTTCAGGTTTGAAGAAAACTTAACTCTGTATCAATGAGGTTGTTAGAGATGAAGGTTTGCAAAGGCTAAGCTGACATTACACTAATCCCAGCTACATGTGGCAATGTTGAAATTGGTCCCATTCTGTAAGGCATTCAGCACCCATGACATGGAACTCTCTGTGTACACTGATGCTGCGGCTATAGTGGTTATACAGCAGCTCAAAAGACTTCTGCACCTTCCATGGTGCATGAACTGAACAATATTTCTAACATTGAATGAAAGTAGATTAAGATTTTTCAAAAGCATTTTGGAAATAACACTCATAACACTGTCCAAGAAAGATAAACAAGGTTTATAAAATGGCTCTCAATTATTAAAAATAAGAAATGCATCTTACATGCATCAGATCATGCCATACCTGAACTAAGAACAGGGAACACACGGTGTCCCATACTATTTTAAAATATTTGCCGTTCAGACTTAGAGGCACATTTCCTGTTTTTTTGGTTGGACTCCTAATGATGAAGAATGCTCACCCTTGGGAATTTTGCTGACACTACATTTATGTTTTCCAGATGTTTTGTCCATCACTTCAATAAAGAAACAAGGTTTCTTTTTAAAGTTAGAGATGAAGAGAGGAACAACTAGTACTAATTAATGCCAAGGTTTGATCTGGGATAACAAGCTGTATGTTCCTTGTCCAAGGACTATATTGTGATTAACACCACCACAAAGCTTATCAGTTTCTTTCTGAAAAGATTCAACAGTTCATAATTGATAAAGGTTAGTTGCATAATAAAATACAAACATGTACAATAGTGTAAGAATCATGTTACTGTATTAAATGTTTAAAAGTCAGGAAAATTTAAAAGAAAGTTATTATACTGACAGTAACAAGCATTAAAATACCCTATGTGTGTTTTATGGTTTCCAGTTAACAACAGAAATATTAAGGACATGATTTGCAAGGAGCACAATAAAAGCTATGTTGCCCCAAGAGATGACCTGGAATCATTCTGCCACTCACTCCCCCCTTATTCAGCCTCCCTTCAGCTAAGGGAATTGCTCCTCTGGTTTAAGTTAACCATATGCTTAAATATGTTCCTGAATCAAGGTCTAAATTACTGAAGTAAACAGCTGCAGCTGTAAATATTCAACATGGAGCAGACGCTGCTAGAGGATTTACTGTTTCAATCATTTTGCAGTGCAGAAACACATCCTGAAGTAAAAGTAGAAATATATGTACCAAAAAAATTGCTGAAACAATTTCTACTCACACTTCTTTTGGTTTGAGACCAAATATGTAAAGTTCCTGCAGCAAAGAGGAACTCCTCTATTAGCATGAAAACAAGGCAAATCTAAGTGTATGTTAAACCTCACCCTGGATCAGTGATACAAAGACCTGCCTTCAGAAAACTGCAGAGACCCGACAGTCATGACCTAGTGTGACTGATACTGAGACAAGCTTTAGCTCAGAAGAAAACCTTTTTTTGTTATGGAATTTTGGAGATGGAAACAGAGATTGGTAGGGAAATAGAGGGAAATGGCAGTGGTAACACTGTTTTGGTTTGTGTCAACACGGACATGAGTATCTCTGCTGCTGTTCTTCAACATATGGAAATGTGGGCTTTCTAGTCAAACAAGAAGGCAGAACAGACATCACTAACTTTTTACATCTCTAGTAGTGTGAGAAAACAAATAAAAGAGTCCTGTGCATACACTGCTGAATAGATCCTACCAGGTCAGTGGGTGGAGGTTGAGCATCCCACACCCTCTTTAAAGAACTGCCCTACACTGTCTCCTCAGCCTAATGACCACAACTTCACCACTGCTGAAGCTGTTTGAGAACTATTAGAAATGACTGCAATCCAGGCCCAAACTCTGAAGGCCAATTCTAAAAAACATGTTTTAAATCACTTCTGCTTAGGACCAGAGGCAAGGGACACCAGCTGGATGCTGGGAAAATTCACTTAGATACCTGGAGAAATTGCCTATTTCAACTGCCCAGAGAGGCATTAGTACCTCCAACCTTGGATGTGTTTGAAACTTGACTGAAGAAGACTCTGAGTAACCTGCTCTAATGAGACTTGCTTGAGCAGGAGGTTGCACCAGACAACCTCTAGAGGTCCCTTCCAACCTAAATTATCCTACGATTCTCTAAAATGTCGAAAAATAACTGTAAGGTCTGGACTCTCCTGGAGCTCAAAAGTAGAAGGAAGTTTCACTAGAAGTGATTCAAGAAGCAGAACTCTCAGTTTTCCTGGAAATAAGAGTGAAGAAGCTTGACCTCAACTAGCACAGGGGCAGGCATTCCATTTCTGATTGTAGTCACATTGGTCATGCATCTGTTGGCAAGTCACATAACTTACTACCTGAGAGCTGAACACTTACTGCTTCATTTCTAGAGGTAGTGTCTCTGTCCTTATGGAAATCAAACTTTAAAAGTCTCTTTTATAAGAGCAGATGTGTTCATAAGCTTCTCAAAGCATCACTGATAACAATTCAGAAGATTGAAATCTGAAGATTAAAAGGGAATTATTGGCATAAAAATTTCCTGGTAAACCAGACTGGGTAAAACATTGACCTGGAGAGTAGCAGCTGTTTTTCTAAAGTATTTTTTCCCCACAGTTTGAAGGGGGGTAGATAGAACTTATCTGCCAATTGAATAAAGATTCAAATCTACTAAAATTTTTATCTGGTTACTTTTGGGTTTGTTTGTTTCCCACTGGGCCGTGTGTGGCTTGGAGACTTTCCAAATTCTTTTCTTAAAAGCTTTTCTAGGCTATTGGCTTAGGATATGGGCAAAAGACTGAAGATCTTCCAGAACACATTCTTTTCTGCTTCTTTCTAGCACACTCTGCACTCCTCAATTCACATTGGTGTAGAGGTCAAGGGACAGAGAGCTGAGATGACCTATTCCAGTGCCACATCACACTCACTATTTTCTTCCTAATTTCTAATCTAAATCTGCTCTCTTTTAGTTTGAAGCCATTCCCCCTTATCGTAGTAATGCAATGCTCTAAGAGGAATATACTAGGTTAGCAGAATCTAAGTAGATTCTACCAGAAAAAAAAATAAAATATAATGAATGTACAGGTCATTTCAATGTAAGAATATTTAAAAACATTTATTAGAAAAATACTCTTGCCCACATACCTAATATACTGGGAGACAACAAATTCCAATACATAAAGCTAAATACCTTAAACTGCTAGAGCAGCAAACTGGGATAGGAAGGGTAAGCTATCCCTATCATGACACTGATTTCCTTTGTGAACTATGGCAACCTACAAAACCTGTCTCTGCTTTTATTCCCTGTCTCCAGAACGTTTAATGCACACACATGGACAGGGAATTTTGGTTATATGAAAGCAGTAATTTAGCCCTCTAGCTATCTAAATACCTGATCTCTTAATATATTTGTCAAGATTCAAAAGAGAGGCTGCTTTACCTTTCCCAAACAGTAAAATTAGAAATAGTTAGGCATTAATTTGAGGCACAGGGTGTTAGCCTGGCACATGACTTCAAGCATATCAGCAAATACATATTGTGGGAACAGCAACTACACTGAGTAATGTTCAGTTTAACATTACCTTTCCTGTATAATATTGATGGGAAGAATGATCCTCCAGTGTCTTATTTTATTGGTTCCAGTAATTATGTGAAACACTGTGTGGTCTGTACTGAAGTATGCAGAAATTAGGACACAACTGCCAATCTGTGCTAATTATATTTCTTACAGTTGTATTTATCTAATTCATGCTGATTTCTTGGGGTCTGTATTTTAAGATTATTCTTGTAGCTAAACAACATTGGGATGATGCTGAGCCTGGGATAATGCCCAACTACTCAACAGTCACAAACAAATTAAATTCACTGTAGGTCTATCTATTATGTGGTTTCAAATAATATCCTGAGAATCATCTACTGCAAGCTGCTTCTATGCTGGCATTGCTTTTGGCATTGCTTTTACCTGAACTGAGCTTAAATCCTAACCTGCCTTTCATCTAGATGGGTGACTCAGCTCAGCATTTTTGTTGAAGAAAAAGGAAATCCAATGACTTCCTGACACACAGAAATGTGCCATCGTGGTGTTCGACTACAAAATCCTTTTTTCTGGAAAGAAGAGCCCAAGTATATTTCAGAAAGATCGTATTTTTTATTTGGCTTATGGAACACTTATAAACTAGGACTCCTAACTGTGATTCCCAAACAAAAAACAAAGTCAAAGGTTACAGCATATGTTTTTGTTTCAGCTTCTTCAAATTACTTGCAAATGTATTCAAACACAATATGAGGAGATACTTTATTTTATTGAAAATAACAGACTACAGGGTGCTGCAAAAAAGGCTGGGGTACCTCAAGCATAAACATGGAAAGAATACATTGGTTTAGAAACCCATAAATCCTTATTTGAATCTGCCAACCTGAAAGCCAAGTAAAGCCCGAAAAAACTATTTTTCCTAAATGCTATGTCTGATTAAGCCATACTATTAAATGACAGCTGAACTTTAACATTAATATGATATTATTTAAATAACTGCATGATTTTTTTTACACTAAAATGATGAATGATTTTTGGACAGCTCAATTGACATAAAGCAAGAAACCCCTTTAATGAGATTTGACAAAATGGAGACATATGCAGAATATTCGTTACAGCTCATGTCGCAGAGCCCTTCCTGCGGAGACTTGGGTTCAGTTGAGTCTTTTATTTTGTTCATTTTTTTATAGTTTATTTTGATTGTCTACAGGCACTGAACCATCCCTTTCAATTGCCACTTCCTTTCTCCATGGATTTTGAATTTAGCTTGTGTCATTTACATATTACTCTTAATCAGAGAATTTTATATGTTACGGTTTGGAGTTGGAATTGTAAGAAATCTGTGGAATGAAGGCATGAGGTTCAGTCATTTTAACCTTTGTCAATGTGGTACACAAGGAACTAACAAAGGTATTTTTATGAGGAGACTAGTGGAGAGATATAGCTTTATTTAGTTCCCAAGCCAAGTGACAAATCAACAACTCTGCTAAAACTTCTCCTTCTTTTTACTTTTTTTTTTTTTTTTAATAAGCCAAGTACATTAAGCAAATATGCAACATAAAAGCCTGTGGTAAGGGTAATGTCATACTGAACTCTTCAGAGCACTAAACTCCTCTAAAACTGAGCTTTCTTAGCACCCAGCACTGCTTATTTGAAGGATACTTCTCTTCTTCAGGAAGCTGAATATATACAGAAATGGACATCACAGAGAAGCTCAGGTGTTTTGTTTCACTGGATAAAGAACACATATCCAGAGATGTCACTAATTCAAAAAAATCTGTCTGAGAACGTACTAATGTTAATTTAAGGTGAGAAATAATCATTGGATAACTCCCTCCTTGCAGTCCCACATAGAGTTTTAGGATGTTGCACAGTTTTCCTTTCTGTATCACCTCATTTTGACCCCATGGACAATTTTCATACCATAGGAAGCATGGAAAAAACACGTTAAAACCACAACGGTTGACACTGTGTCTGCCCCATTTATTTAGGCAGAATTGATAATTTTAACCTTTTCTCTGAGCGCAAATTTATGCTGCCCCAAAACATTTACAAACTTTCTCACTTTAACACGCAAAAAACCCCTCAACCCCCCCAAATCACTCAAGAATAAGAAACACAGGAGTTCATATCAGAAAGCTTAATTTTACAACACACATCCAAAACCTCCCAAATAAATATAAAGAAACAAAGATGAGAAATCATTATACAAGGGCTATCCCTCAGGCTACAGAAAACTCTTTCCATAGGTGTGACAAAGCCTGCCATCTAACCACGCTGGCTTCACTGCCAGCACTCATCCAAAGACATTCTACATAGTAGCCTGTGTAAAAAAAAGTCAGGTATGTCAGCAAAACATTGAGGTTGAATTAAAACTGAAAATAAAGGCATGGAGGGAGAGAAGATGAAAAGAAAGAGGAGAAATGTCCCTACCTTGGCCTTACCTTCGCAACATTCCCGTCAAAATCCTGGAACTCTTCCCCAGGTTTGCATCTGTTTCTCTAAGCTGGGGAGAAAAGAGTCTCATTAAAGGTAAAAGGCACACATATTCCAACCTCTACAAAGGACAGATATTTCTACTGTTGTTTGAGTCAATCAACTTCAGGTTTAGCCCACAACAAGCTCTCAAAGCCACTGAAGCTCTGAAATTTAAAAATGTTTTGTCTTGTTTTCACTTACATAAAGATGAAACCCAGGGAAGATAAGACACTGAGGCAACAAAGGTGAGTCAGGATAAAGAGCAAAAGCTTTACAAATAAAGGGTTGCAGGTAGAAGCTGTATACATTGGTATCCATAAATCCCACTGATATGTGTATGTGTATTGGTTAGGTATCTTAGTGAAGGCATCAAGGGATGAAGAGACAGCCATGTACTGTGTTCCTGATGCTTTATGAAAAGAAAAACTTATCTTTCTTTCACTGTCTTTCAAAGACAGTAGTTTAAAGAAAAAACAGAAATACAAAATATTTCCTTTTACCATTTCTGTGTAAAAGAAATATGCCTATACTGTACCTTACATACAAAACTTGTACTGACCTTACAGCAGCCACCACTGGCATGGGTGCTCAAATACTTTGTAAATAGTATATAGTGTGTATATATGTGTACAGAAGGCACAGCTGTATAATATATATTTCTTTCATGTAAGGATCTGTGACTCACTGAAAAGACCATTTTTGTAGTTTATTAGGACAAAGGAAACCTACAGCTTATAGCTAAATTTAATTAGCTGACTTGTCCTACAGCTCTCAAAAATCTTGCAAAATAGGTAAAAGCACAACTGAGTAAAAAATGAAATTGTGGAGATGGGGATGGGGAGTTATGAAGCAAATAAACCTCATATTTAGTTCTATTGCTCTTTAAAAGGGGTTAAAACGTCCCCTCTGTTTTTGTGCTTATTAAAGTCCCACGAAAGGAAATCTAGAAATGAAGAAGACTACAGGAAGAATGCAGTTACTCTCCTATTGCCTCTTTTGCCACTGGCAGCTAGAGGAGAGACATCTTTTGAGTTCTTAGATAACAAAATCTACTGTAAAAGATAATCTAATGATTCTAAGCATTTCAGTTATGAAATAGCAGGGACCACTGTTTCTAGCATGCCCCCAAACACAGCTTTGTGTACATACTAAAAACCATTCTTCTCATTATGAAAGCTGAATATTTACCTCTTCATTATCAAATCAGATTGAAAGGATTACCTGACTCACTGACTTCTTACTAAAAAAACTTTGTTGTAGTAGACAAAATGCATGCTGTTTTATAAATACATCAAAATAGTAACACTGCCAAGAAGAGTGGCAGTCTTTCAGTAACAGATCACCTTCATCACAACAAACCAGTATTATATCTTGAATATAGGAACAGCAGCAATATTAAACTCAGTCTCTATTTTGGAGCCCAATACTGTAAATATTTGCTACCAGATTTAATGTTTATTACTGAAATCAGTAGTTGCAATCAATGACACAAAACCTTTTTGCATAAATTTTCCCCTTGTTCTTCTAACAGCTATTAAGAAAATACCAAGCAGAAGCTGGGACTGGATAACACCAATCAAGGCTTGCTCTTAGCAATATCATATTCAGTGGGAAGGCTTGCACTGACTCTCAGATCTCTGTAATTATGTGCTATGATGGAACAAAGATGAGCATTATATTCCAGGGAGGCCATTCCCTCATTTTTTTCCTGATTCATCTAGACAATTCAAGCTCCAGAAAAGCAGTTTAGCCTGGTTTGACACAAGTAACAGAAGAAAAAACGTCACAATAATTTTTAAAAGGCTCATTAAAAAGCCAAGTTCTTATCTATGCTAGAAGGGAATCTGAAGTACAAATGTATGCTTTATATTGGTCTTTTATTATTCATAAAGATGCATTTAACACTTGGGGCTTCTCCTCCCTTTTCACACAAAAGTAGTGCTCTCCTTTTTACCATTAAATGTTTGATCCTAACTTTCCTCTCTTGCTGCAGGATTCTACCTGACAGCTAGAATCAGTGCTGATAGTTAGGAAGGGGAAGCTGAATCTTAGAGGTTTGACAAACTCCTCTAAGCAAGACGACCTCATGTTTTTATGGTAATAAAAAAACCCACAAAATAAGTGAAAGCAACATTAAAAAAGAAACAAACACATATACACGTAGTTGGAAGATCTCTAGCTACCTCCCAAGAGAACACTAAAAAACCACCTTTTCTTCCTGCACTGGCAGAAAAAAAAACCAACATAAAGAGTTTCAAACTGTTTGTTTTTATTGAAAACTGAATTATCTGATTGCAGTTCTTTCATTATTTCTTTACCAATACCAGTGCAACACAGAAGGCAAAGAACTGGTGGCATGCAAACCTCTTAAATGGCATATGATGGGCACTTTCTTGTTTCACAGAACTGCTGTAGTGAAAACATTTTGAAATAGGCTTTGATATTAGTAATGGCAAACCTATATGGTGTTTAAAAAATAATATTAAGAATAATAATGAGAAAACAGGAAGTTGAACAAGATACTGATGTTGATATCTTGTCTTCCTTAGACACATTTTAATTTGAGGTTTTCCTAAAAAATGTTGCATCTTTTGCATCCTGTATAGCACAGTTAACCTATCTGGCTGCTAGCAGAGCTTTTATCCCTTCTCTTTGCCTTAAAAAGAAAAAAGGAATTTTACTCTACAGATAGGAAAATTCATATATGTAAATGTAACCAAACTATTGAGACTCATTTACATTTTGCTTATAGCAAAATCTTCCTACTTTTCACAACACTGAACTGTTAAAGCTGACCATCATGCTCAAACTGACAATTGCATTTGAGAAAAAAACTTTATTCCCTGACTTATAAGATAATAATGCCATGTGTTTATTGCAAAGATATTATGCATTGATAGAGCATCCTCTGCCCTGATCTTTAAAAAAACCTCCAGAAAATAAAAACCTTGCCAAGTTATCCAAGATCATCCCTAACTGTTCACCTGAATAGACAGACAGCTGGGACAGGTCCACCCGTGTGACTCCACTAGACAACTTTTCTGAATTCCCTAAACAAAATATTTTAAGTGGCTTAGGATAAAAACTTGGAATTTGAGCTCTTCCATCATGCCAGGAGGTCTTTTACTGCACTGTGGTGGGATGCACTTTCCTAGAATACTCTTATTTTTAATCTTGTTCTTTGCAGCTTAGAGGTTTTGCCATCAAAGAAATTTGCTCTTCAGGTAGAAAGCATTGAAAAAGGAGAAATTATGCTGTGAACCATGCGTACATTGAGTGATCACAACTACATCCCTCTTTCTCATTCCTGAGGATCTCTAGGATCAGCAGAAAGGGATACCCGACATTCATCTCCATTGTCTAGGTTTTATTTGTCTAGCTAGAAACCAAAAAGCATTTCAGACCCAGCAGTCACTGGGGAAGTGAGGAGTGGAGGTGAAATAAGACACCAAGTTGCCCGGACAACACTTGGTAAATGCTCACAATCCTTAGCTACATTTAGTGATTTAGTTATATGTAATGTTTTAAAGCAGGTAATGCCCAGGACTTTAGAAAGCAATTGGTACAGCTGACAGAAAATGCCTCATCAAAGCTGTCATATGAAGCTTTACCAATCAAACCTATCCAGGTAAAGAAACTCCCTGGGACAGATAAAGGAGTTTCTTTAAGTGCCATTGGTCAGTTAGAGACCTGTGGGAGGACCTAGCTTTGGCAAAATTGGACACTTGGGAAAGTATCTGAGTATTCGTGTCATGGACAGAAAGTCGCAGGTTCAGCCTTTCCTGGTTCCACGAGCAGAAACCAGAACCAGAGAGGTTGGGTCCTTAGACTGAAGCTCAGAAAAGTTGTACCCATTGAACTGGATGTGCTTCTGAGCATTTCCATGAATTCTGCAGAGTAGAGCTCATCCCCATGAAGGCCACATGAGCCAAAAATGACACAGATATGTTATCTTGACTGCAGAGACAAAGTAGCAGTGTAAGAAACCAGTACCTGCCCTTTCACGCAAAACTGCCTAAGGAGGCAGTTATTAGCATTTGCAGCTACAAAGAGTAAAGTTGATCAACTATTAGTCAGGAGCTCAGATATGATATTGAACTGTTTCATATGAAGTCCAAGAAGTCATTGGAGCGGACACTAAAACAAACCCTTGAAAGGTCAGAAAACTGACCTTTGATGTTAGTGACAAAAAGCTTGCTTCCAACAGCAGATTTGGTGACTTCAGTGTGACTCCCCATCAGAAAGACATTGCAGGATTGGGCCCATGTTAAGACACTTCATAAGTTCTTCACTGCTGATGGTGATTATATCTCATCTGAATTATTTTTGCATGCACAAAGAACTTGCCCAATACAAATAAAATGCGAGATCAGCACTCACTTATTATCAAACTTACCCTTTCCCGAGCACGCTGGATCTTCTCTCTGTCATGGCTGAGGTTTTCAAGCATCTCCTGTCCAATCTGCTCTGCATTAAAAAATGAAAATGTAAATCATGAAAAATACAGCTTGTGACTGTAAGGCCTCAAAATGCCAATTCATATTGTAACAACAGCATTAAATACATTTGGTAGCCTAATCACTCCTCCTAAGTGCAAAGAGAAAGACACCATTATACTAAAATTTAGGTTTTTCAAGCAACATAAAACTGAAGGAGCAAACCAAACCAGAAGCTGTTTCCTTGCCATCTCTTGAGGTTGTCTAGGCCTTGGGAATTGATGCTGAACTTTGGTCTGTGAAACAAAGGCAAGAAGACTTTCAGAGCTGCTCTTAGTGCAGGCTGCTCATACTTACTATATATTCCTTAAGCCCCTCCTTGTCTTAGAAAGGAAGGCAGAAAGCCTTTGCTAAACCACCAGCCTTATACGTCTAAAGACACTGAGAACTCATATGAGAGGAAAACCACACTCTGTAACTCTCAGCATTTACCACTGATGCTTAAATCAAAGCTTTTTCAGGCTAAGCCCAGTTACTGGTGTCTGCTTTGCTCCATCATGGACTATTTCTGGCAAGTTCAGAGAAATGCTGTAATCTCCTGGTGTTTTTAATAGTAGACATAGACATTAATTTATAGTCATCACCGCTTGTTTACACAGGGGTTGTTTGCTTCCGCAGCTCACGCTGAACCAAAGGTTGCAAAATTATAGCAGAGAGGCCTCAAGATACGGTACAAAGACAACACGAGATGCCAAAACTTTATTCTTCAAACAGCTTCAGTCAAATGCTTCTCTAACACTGAAATATTAGCAGCAAGTATAGAGAAGAGATTTTAATCTTCAAAGCTCTATAGAAACATTAAGAAACCCTCCCTGTATTTCCCTGAAGGAGAAAAATAAGTTTAATCATTCCCATTTTACAGATGGAGAAAAAGACAGAAGGAGCTGAAGCAGCTGTAGCTTGCCCCAGGACACATAGCACATGTGAGACAACCAGCATTTCTGTGCACATTCAGTTAGGTAACTTAACAGGCTTACCAGAGACACTCACCAAAACAGTAAAACTACAGAACCATGACTTTTTTTTCTTTTTATAAACAACAAAAAACACGCCCTGCTTTTGTTCTGGTAAGTTAGTGGGATCTTAAAATGTCATTATTTGTGGAGCCTCAAGAAAATGAACCATTGAAAATTCACCATTATGTTAGTAAACATGACTATGATTTATTTTTTCTTTAACAGATACAGTCCATTTTCAGGAAACAATCCAAAGCAGAATCATCTCAAACTTTTAAAGTTTGAGACAAGCAATTCTTTTTTTAAAACCCATTTAACACAAGGCACACAGTCTGCCAGATAAAGTCTAAGGAAATTCATTACATATATATTTCTCTATCAGTTGCCAAGTACAGTACAAGTAAGATAAATATTTCCTCTGACCACAAATTGACATCCTCATTATACTATCTTGTCCCTCTTGGCTTGCTGCTCTTTACTTTTAGCTGTATATACAATGCCTCCCAAAGGTGAAATGTGGTAAGATACATGGTTATGGAGTTAAAAAGGCTGCACGGTGCAGTACATCTACAGGAATGGCAGCCTAAGAAAGCGATTCAAGAGAGCTTTGCCTATGTTTGCATGTCAAAGGACTTACTGGATGAAACTTTACTGAGTTTTTCCTCATCAAAGCACTCAACATACTGTAATACACAAACAGATATATGTGTTCAATGTAATCCAGGGGAGGAAAAAACAAAGCAAAATCTCTTAAAAAGAGAAGGAAAAAAATCAACAAATTACTAACCTAGTAACATGAGGTGAAACGATAATAAGCGTATTTATTGCTAAAAATTATATGTATGTTTGCAGACATAAAGGAATGCGAGCAGCAGGTTTTCCTTCAAAGGAAAGTATAAAGCAAATGGCTAAAATGGCTTGGTATTTCATGAACAAAGCTCAAAAATATCCTTATAGAAAACAGCTTTATTTTTATTGCACCAATTTTAAGCAAGTTACTGTGGTTTTTTTTTCATCTTCTTCCTGTCACTGGCAAGTTCACACTCTTAGCTTTTTATAATGATTGAGTTTATTTTCCAACCATCAATGTGACAGCAGCATCAACTGTAAGTGAGGGTAAAACACCGTCACTTTGACGAATAGTGTATTTTCCTCTCATTGTCGATGACTGAAGACATCAATAAATAAGGAAGGAGAGCATGTCAGCCAGAATATCACAGAATGAATTGTTGATATGACACTTAGGGATTAAACCTTCAGCCATGAAGTTCAACCTAGCAGAGGGGTCTGAGAACTGAGATAGTTGCGTTTCTTCCCAGCAGCCTCTATAGATAAATAATTGGACGGATCATCAATTTTACAGGAGCAGCTTTACTCTACATGCACTTTCGTTGATGATCTTTGGCCTTTTTTGGACTAAAATAACAACATAAGTTGAACAAAGAGACATAACGGAGGTAACATAATCTCACAATAAGTTTGCAAACAAAAAATGACACCTTTATCCTCTTCATATCCTTGTTCTACTCAGAAAATTCACTGATGAGAGTGAAACTTGATTTTTAGCTGGAAGGTCAAGACAGTCAAAAAAAAAGTTATTAAATAAAGAAAATACAGACTTCTAAATGATATGAAGACATGTCTCCTCACTTCGTTTGCAACTGAAGGTGCCTGGGACTAGGAAAAAAGTAACATTAGCCCACAGCACAGCTAATTACAAGCTTGACAGCATTGCTACCTGCTTGCTACCATTTTTCAAGTTTCCCCACAATGCTGATGTTTTCCTGCCAGTTAAAACATTTATCTACGTGGCAGATCTGTGCTTTTAGTGCAGCGGTGCTGTATAGATCTTTCCAGCCTACTTATAATGCAAGTCATTGATGAAGCTACCACAGTTATGTGAAAAGGTCATGTTTGTAAGATATACTGTAGTGCAGATGCATGAATTAAGACCAATACACAAACTGAAGGGTGTTGCCTGTTGCCAGTAATGGTGTTATTTCCATAGAATCTTAACAACATCAATTATTTGGGGATTATGCCAACCTTTCAGTCGTTACATAGGGACAGTGTTTAGCACAGTGCAGTTCCAAGTCCTACAAAAGACTGAGTGGTGCTGCCTCTTCTAACTGAAATTCCCAAAGAGATGCATAAAATTATGTTCTAAAATTACAGTTAAACTATGAGAAGCAGAAGGGTGAATGCATTTACATCATTATTATCTATGTACTGACAGAGGGCAGGAATATTCAGTATAGCAATTATCTCAGTCTTAATGCTGTGATGGCCAGAAAAAAATAATTCTGAAAAAGTACATAATATTAACAAGCATTAACAAGCCTTAAAGGATGACTGCTAAAATTCACAGCTCTAAATGTATTCTGCCCTAAAGGTGCTTGAACAAGGTATGGGAAATCAGGTTCTTCAGTACCGAGCACTTCAATAATTCCATGTTGTGAGTCCAACACAAAAGGTGCCTGGTTCTATAAGACTGTGTTATCCAAAAAAAAAAAGATAACATTTCTTATCCTAAAACACTGCAACTAATTAAAAGAATGAATACACTTTCCCCAACTGAAGAAAAAACAATACACTCCCCACCCAAACCCAACAAATGCAAACCTAGCTTCCCCCTTCATATGTGCACAAATTGGCACACGGTTTTCAACTTTTATATTAACATAAGCCCAAAAGACAGAGGTCACTTCTAGCAACGTTTTACGCTCCCAAATACTCCCTTTCTTTGGAATTCGCCTGTAACCTATATGCAGTGTTTATTTATATGTACAAATCGTAATTATTTAATACATGGTCTACAAAGCTTGGTTTCTAATACCTACACACAAGTCAAGGACACAAATAAGTTGTGCTTGACTGGTTTTTCTTTTACTTTTTTTGCCTCCAGCCATTTAAGTATTTATTTACTTTATCAGCTAAACTGATTCTGAAAGAGCTTTTTCTAATCACTCAAGTCAATAATACTTTTTCCCTTAAGAATGACTAATATATTTACTCAAGAGATAGGAATGACATGGAATGAGCCTCTCTAGGCTTTTGGATAAACAAACATGCATTTTTATGAATTTTGAAGACAGACTCTCCATTTTTCTTTTCATATGAAAAATAAAATAATCCAACATAATTTATACAGCACCTTTTCTCTCAAAGAGTATCCTGCGTGTGTGTGTATATATATATATATATATACATATCTATCTATCTATCTATCTATCTATCTATCTATCTATATATATATATATGTTTCATAAGAGCAGCAGATATCTTGATATAATTTAAAATATAAAAAAAGCTTAAAAACAAACCAAATCACAGAGAGGATGCCTGGAAGTATGATTTGCCCAACCTCATCATATGTACAATGTATGCATCTGAGCTATGTAAGTAGAGATTGGAAAAGACAAACTAATTTACACTGGGAAAAGCAGATCATGTTAAAAATCAAGATGGCTGTTCTACAGAATCATGAAATACACTAAGAAACTCATTGTGTGTTGGTCAGGGTAGGAATGGAGAACAGTTTCACCCCGAGATCTTCAGCCCTGACTAGTAGTGTCATTTGGGGAGTGCAATTGTGTGTTGTCTTTGCACGGAGACATCACATGCTCTGAAGATGTAGTAAAAGTTAATGGAAGATTTTTTGAGAACCACACTGACACAGGTCAGGACTTTTTTTTTTCCTAAAAGCCACTCTTTTTTGGACAGGTTAAAAGTTTTGATTTTAGAAGGCTAGGTTAAATCATCAACAGCAGTTTCTGGGGAAAAATGCTAGAAAACATTAAATACTAGCTTTTCAGAGGTGACAGCAAGCAGATTTACAAACTTGGAAAATATATGTTGCAGGAGCTGAAGAATTCAGGGCTGAGTCAAATGCCTTATGCTTCTGACAGCAGAAAGTTAATAAAGAAAGTGATGACATATCTTGAAGTATAAGGACACAGGTAAAAGTCTGATAAATTCCTAAGTTCACAGTTGATATGTATTTACATTGAACAGCCGATATAATTAGAAACAGAAGGATTTAGATCATTAAAGTTATTAAACAAGTACAGGTTAATACACATAAATGAAGGATAATATAACAGCTATTAGCCAATGGAGAGACAATTTGTAGAGCATTAACAGAACAGTGAAACATGAGAGTTGGCACTTAGATGCCTCAGGAATCTGTCGTGAAGATGTTAATCTGCTTGCTGTTAAGTGGTCACTTAACACAATAAAATAAAAATTAGCTATTTTCTATAGAGACTAGTTGGCCTCTTCAGCAGAAGCAAATGCCGCACCAGTGGAAAGAGCACTGACAGTCCAGAGCATACACTGAGGACATCCAACACTTCCAGAGCTGTCAGAAGTTCAGTTGCAAGAGAGGATAATAGAAGTTGCCCAGTCTTATCGTGAAAGCAAATAACATCTAAAGATACCTCCCAAATTGCTAAAGTCCAAGATGCCCACCAAACTAAAAATACAAACATTTTTTTCAAATGAAATGGTCCCTATAAGCTATAATAGATGTTCAGGAAATTATTTTCATTGGCCAAGAGCAAAAGGGGTCTGCTGATACCGAGGTTGGGGAAACCAGAAAGAAAAACATCCAGAACACCTAATCAAAATCCACTCTTTGTGCTTTGTTCAAAATAAGGAAGAAAAGATATTTGAGGAAGGTGTGACATGCTTTTAAGAAGAAACTGGGAGCATTTCATAACCAACACCTCCCATGGTCCAAACCTACTTTGTCCTTCCCCAGGAAAAAGAAAGGCAGATGAATGAGAAGAAAATAGTAAAAAGAAAAGAGAAAGATGATATATGACAGACCTAGTAACTGCACCTCCAGTTGCCTTTTCTATTTCTAAAGTTTCATGCTTTTTCTGAAATCCTAACTTACATCAATCTCCTGGTAAAAAAACTACTCATTTCTCACTAACTGATGTATTTTTTCTGTCTACTCCCATCACCCATCTAGCTGAGCTCCCTTACTAACATCCTCACAGCAACATTCACAGGAGGTGGCAGACTTTGATTCTGCTGAGCACTTGTCTACATTGAAGTCCAGCCATTGTTCCAGCCATGCCCCAGCTTGGCAGTGCTCATCTGCTCCAAATTCCTCCCATCACATCTTCCTCCTCTCCCCCTTTCCTTCAAATAAGTTCTAAGGCAAAAAGAAATCCTTCCTTAGTGCATCGATAAGTAAACAACTTGCTACCCCCTTCTCAATCACTTATGTTTGTGAAATTGGGAACCAACTCTCAGTACCTTCTTTTCCTACTACTATTAAAGTGCTGCCAGGAAGGAAGAATTCCTTGCTCACTCTGAGCTTGGTGCAAGGAATGGATGCTGCTTCATTACAGTACTGCCAATCTTGAACTTGTCTGAAAGCTATTTAGCAGGGTGGAGTATTAACAATCCTGATTGCATCTAAATTAAGTTGCAGAAACATATCCTCTAAAATTTGAGCCACAAACCATCGCTTAATTAAACCTATGACTCCAAACAGCACCGAGATGACTCAACAGTGATCTTTGGTTCATCTAAAGCTGGATTCATAATCATCATTTAATCAAAAATGCTCCACCACCTACCAAGTTTTCTATACACTTAGAGCAGTGCAAATAATTACTCTGGACCCCACAGCACTGGTTATTTCAAAGACTTAAAATGTGCAGGAAGAGAGTTGGCAACTTAAACTTCTGCATTTAGCAGCTCGAGGCTCGTAAAGTTGGCCCTGCTTCTAGAGCTGATTTGCTCTTAAAGCAGTAAGTGCTCTTCAAGACACAGAGGTGAGCAGAAAATAGATGAGACAGAATAGCAGAACCAAACAGTGAACAGAAAGAAAAAAAAGTCACATTAGTTTTTCAAAAGAGAAGAAAATGTTTTGAAAAATGTTTTAAAATTCAAGAGTGGAGTAAGAGGGGGTTTTTTCAATCTTATTTGACTACACAAAACAACAGTCTATGACATTCAAGCAGTAAAATGACGAAGAACAAAGTCTGTTAGTTATATCTGTAAGCACTGGAACAATTTATTTATTTATTTTTAAACTGATTCTTCACAACCCATTTATGTAGCTTTAACTTATGAATAGGAACAAGGTTTTTTTTGCATTATCTCAGCTTCTGGACATCAGAAGACCTATGAGAAGAGTATATGCTTCAGCTGTTTCAATCTGAGAAATTGCTCCTTAGAGCAAAAAGCAAAGTCAACAACAGAAAATAAATCCACAGCCATTTGGGTTTGCTCAGGTTTCCCCCAACCTGATGTACCAGGTTTATTCTGAATCTACAGACTGATTTGAAAGTCAGGGATGTTGGCAACACAAGCAAGAAGTCTATGATTCTTTGATCTTTAATACTTCCATGGAGCTAAAGAGTGTTTTAACCTTTCTTGCCCTGTTCAGAAATCCATTTTAAATTACCTCCTGCTGTATTCATATTCATATTTAAACAACGAAAATTAGAAATAAAATAGCATCCAGACATTAGAAAAATAAAATAAACAACACCGTAGAAGATGATAATAAATAATGCTTAAAATCATTGACCAAAAGGTGTAGCAGTCTGTGAAAAAATAAAGTATTCTGTCTACAGTGTGTATATATATATACACATATATATACACTTATATATATATAAACTTTCTTAAACATTGGAAAGCCCACAAAGCAGGTGAACAGCCCAGCAACCTCGAAGCTGGCTTCAGTGCAACTCATTCTTTGAATACGAATTAGCAATGGGTAATCGTGGCATATTTATGAGGCCTTTTGCCTGGTCCTTTTCTCCAGTGAACGCTGTATTATTCATTGCGTGTGCCCTGACCCCAGTGCGCTCCTGTTCTGACAAATCATACTTGATTAAGACAAATCTTTATTAGTTAGCTAGTCAACTTCCCCATTTATCATTTGCAAATCCCATTCTCCTTTCTGAGTACAGTAAAAGTAACTGAAACTGAAACCATCTTTCCTCCATATAAAATGAAATGCTTGTTACAGCCAGCAAGTGCAAATAGAAGCGTAGAAGTCCAAAATAAATGATAAAACAAAGGTTTAACAGGCATAAATTACAAATGTGGCAAAACTCTAACACAAATAGTGTACCTTAGGCTGAAGAAATATTAATTAGCTCATCCTTTAAATGTTTCTAATTTTTTTCATAAACCAAATCTCTCAAAATCTAAATGCCATATAAAAGAACTGTATTGCAAAGTTGGAGGATGAAAGCACCAAGGCTTAAAAAATAACAAGAATGCTGAGGAAAGTTAATGTTCAAGGTTTCTACCAAAACTAAAAAAAGATCTTTTAAAACTTAATCTATAAAAGGAGGAAAAATTAATTCCAAATTACTAATGAAGCTTGTTTCCCTTGAAAACATAATATCTCTCCAAAGAGATGGCAATTTGGAGAGGGAAAACCCCTTTCAAGACAATGTTAATTTGTTCATTGGGCACATTATAACTAGAAAACCATGTGATGTGCAATGCAGAACAGTTTAGTCATGATAGTAGTTTTGCTTGCAGAGAAGGGTGTTTCTTCTATGAGGACTCTGGCGATCTGAAGCAGCTACTTGGACATGGAAGGACAAGGGACAGAGGGAAAGGACGGTCTGTAGCTTATTGGCCTGGCTTTGGTTCAAGTTCCAGCTTTAACCCAGAATTTTATCCTGGCCTCTGGAGGGTTCTCTAGGAAATGCTCGCTTGGCTGTATTTTTGTTTGGCAATGAAGTTTAGAAGATTGTGTATTTTATTATATTTTGAGTCTTGGTTTTCTACAGAATGATATTTATATCCATCAATTAGAATCTGTGTTCACTTGAAATATACAATAATTTAAAAACCTGCACCTAAAGGACAAAAGGTCAAGATAAACATCTCCGTGCTCCTTACACAGCACACTTCTTACAACCTCCAGTCTTCCTCCACTTACACCTTTCCATCTCAAGACATTTTTGGGTTTTTTTTGTTTTTTTTTTTTTACCCTGCAGGATCAATGCAGCTATGGATTCTGCTTTTTCACACACATGAGCTAAGTGCTAGTTATTTCCATCTGCAATGTTGCCTTTGATTACACACAGAGTAATGCTGGGAAAACCACTACCTCCCTAAACCTGCAGTGAGGGTTCAGAGGGAACAATGAAAAATACCCAACGGCCTGGTAAAAAAAGTGTTATCAGGAGGTATATAAGAAGGAAAGAATACAGACTGATTTTAAAATCTAGGCTCAATTTGCAGTCTATGTGTATACACACACACACACACATAAAATGAAAGTCTCTGCTCTTATACTTGTCAAACAAAGATATTTCTTCTGAAAATTGCTGAGATGGAAATAAAGACCATCCCATAATAGATTTTTTATAGCATTCCTCAGAGCAGACTCATATTTTAAGGATCAAGTTAAGCTCTTCAAATGGTGTTTAAGAGGTAGACTTACAAAGGACCTTTACAGCATGTAGGCATGATTTGTTTGTAAGCCATCCCTGTGAGGAAAAATTGCTACAACACCTGATTTTTCAGTGTGTCTAAGATTACAAGTGTGATTTCTTCTGATGGAGCAACCTAGCAACACTTATCGATACTTTTGGCATCTCTACATTAGACTACCAGTATATGGTTTAATTTGGGGGAAACCTGGAGATTTCTAGAAACAAACTGGTCTAGAACAGAGCACTTTACTGCATGAGGCAGCAGCTTCTGCGTGGATTCTCCCAAAGCAGCTGCCAGGAGTGCCATCCCAGCTACTGGACATGGTCAAGGCATCAGGTGGTTTGCTCTCGGATGTCATTAACAAATTTGTAGGACTCACTGGCAGGCCACTGTTAACATTTATTTGTGTGAATGGTCTATATGCTGCAGATTGAATAAATTGAGTACATTTTTCTTTGCTGTACCTTATTTCTTAATTTCTAGAGGACCAATATGAACAAAATAGTACTCAGAGCAGCCCCCTAGCCCACACAGTAAAGAGACAAGTACCTGGATTTTCTGTCATGCTCAAAGACCAAGCACACGGGGAGGCAAGGTCAGATCTGGGAAAGAATGCTGGACTGCTGGGTTCTGAATTTGAAATGAAAGTCATGCCACCTGTGGGCAGGTACCATCCAGCCCACCGTCCCCACTCATGTTACAGACCTGAGCGCACAGCCATTTTCACATTTTAGTGCTGTTTTGGATGTCATAAAATAAATAAATAAATTGATCTTCCTGAAATTTCTTCAAGCAATCTTTAATGTTGCAAGATGGAATTTGACAGAACAGAATTCTTTTACTGGTTCAGACACTTCTGTACCCCTGATAAATATTTGTGCCTATTTCCCTGTTTCTAATATGGGTGTGAAGGAATCCACATTGGTCAAATACAGTATGTAACATTAAAAGGATTGTATTTCTATGGAAGGCATTTAAATACTGCATTTAGCTTCTTACATATTCATTTTCGTTACGACCACCACTTTTAATACCATTTTAATTGAAAAAAAATTGGAAATTATTTTTAAAATAAAATCTGAAGTGGCCCACTCTCCTCAACTACAGGACACTATATTTAATCTCATAAAGTGTTTTTAGATTATTTGAGGCCCAAAATATAATTATCTCATGATCTACTGAATCGGTAAATTATTGCAGTATGACAATTTAATGCAAACACCCAGTTTACAAACATAACTTTGCTGGAAATTCTCAAGAAGTGTTAAACCGATGTCAGTGTCTCAGTAATTTCGCAGTTTAAAAACAGTTAGAAATGTAATGACTACACTGCACTTGATTAAAGCATTTACAGCTCTAATCAAAAACTGACAGCAAGATCAAAGATGTTAACTTAAATCTCTCTTCTAATTATGTTTAAAATGCCACACCTCAGGCCTGTCTCTCCTCTTCTTTTTCAAACCAAATTCTGCTTAAGAAAGATCTAACACTTCTTAACAGTTCATTATCCAATAAAACTATTCAAAGCTTAAAAGCAATCTACACAATTAGTCAGGACCTCAGGGAGTCCACCGGTAGTCTTTATTACAGGGCTTCATATTAAAACACCTTAATTATATTTGTCAAATGGATTTCATTAAAACCCATCGTCACTTTAATTTTCATATTTTGACAGTGCTGGCATAGCATTATTACCACCTGCCAAGCTATGAACTACAACAAAATTATCAAATTCCTTCAAATACTAAGCAGTTTCTTTTTGTACCTGACCAATGATTTCCTTCTTTTTGGTGAATGCACCATAATTAACAGGAATAATTAAAATTCCATATTCAAGCAGCACACATGCAAGCTAAACATACAGTGTATCTGTTGCAGGTGTGTAAACAAGAACCTATATGGACACCTGGTTGCCAGGAGCACATAATACAAAGGTAGGACACATATACTGAAGTGCTTCTGAATAATAAAGCCAAGACATCAAACAGAATGCACTATTATTTAATCAAATGACAACCATGATGACTTGAAAGCAGAGGACATTTTAACTTCTACTCATTATTCTGTCATTTCGACACAACAGATCTGGGGATTATGACCATACACTGCAACCACAGTTTTATTTTAGATTTAATCCATGGAGGTTCCACTTGACTTTACACAGTCACATTGAAATATAATTAAAACAAAATTGTTCATCCTCTCTACGTACAGTCAGTACTGTGACAAGGGCTTCTGATATTTATGACATATTTCCAATGCAGGAGATATCAATTGTTGTTTGGTTTTTTTCTTAATACTCAATGCCACAGCAATTAACAACTTCAGATAATTACCAATAATATAAAAGGTAGGTACCAGCATCTGTCATGCAGCACAGTTTGGGCTGTTAACGTCATTCTGGATATAGAAATAAATTATTTCCTCATTTTTGTTATCTGAAATACTGTACAGAAAACTGAAACAATTTACTATTATTGTGCTTATATTTACTAAGCTAAGTTCAAGCCTGATTAACTCCATGTTCTTCATCTCATGTGTATGAGATGACTTTGGCCCACAACAGATATAACAATGGCATGCAGATTGCAGTGGGGAAAAGAACAGAGAATTTTCCTTTCTTTCATACAATCATAGCAAGAAATAAGAAATTAAGAGGTTTCTGCCATATGTCTAACACACTTCACTGCTTTGTACAAAGGTCTCAAGAGTAATGATCTCCGTGTGTTATGAATATTTTAAGACTTATTAAATGTTCTTGGATTATTGTGGGTAAATCTATGAAATTCTAAAGAACCAGTTTAAGTGACAATCAAATATTATTCCTACTTAAGGTAAAATAAAAATTTAATAATTATTTAATGTATTATCAAGGAGGACAGCTTTAACCTCTTTCACACCATATCACAAGTTTTAGCAAAGGAATTGCTGAAGATGTGCTGGGGTTTATTTTATTTAATTTCTATTTTATTTCTTTTCATTGCTTTAATTGCTTTTGAATTACAAAGAATTAAATCAGAGTACTTACATGCAAGGGACTATGAGCTGATCACAGATCTCTTGTCTGATTTTTTGGCAAGTCACCTTATTTCTTTTATCCTATTTACTCTGTCTGTAAAACAGGGTAAATAATGTTTCTACTAGAATTCCACTGAAACAAGCAAATGCCCACATACTGCTTAGTTTCTGTTATCAGGACATCTTACAGCAAATTATCAGAATTTTTTGGTGCCTCTCATGCAACTTCAAAATATCACAACAACCTTGGGTGCATTTGGGGGTTCCTCTTAGAAACCCATTAACAAGAAGACAATTTAGGAGATAAATAGTGTTCTGAAAACTATCCCAGCCCAAACCTGAGTGTAGGCTTGCTTCTACTGATCTGGTGAGAGCCAGCTCCTCCAGCCCCACACAAGGATGGATGGAGGGATAGAGAAACTTCCCAGATAAAGAGCTCACATCTGCCTTTGACAAAACTGGTCATGCCTTCCCTCTTGAAACCTCCTCCTCCCTCTGCACCCAGGATCCTGTCCTCTTTGTGAGGGCTGTGTAAAGCTCTGGCTTTGGTTCCTTTCCTCCCTATAGATCTGCAGTTGATTTACAGCTGGAAAATCTCATGCACCAACTCAGTTACTATTTAATAAGTGACAGATTTCCCTCTCTGGTACACTGCCATTTCCTCTCCCATCTCTCTCATTGCTTAGCCTTCAACTCAAATTCAACACAACACAGCAGTTCCTTGTCCCCCAACATGTCTCCACACCATCTATTCTCATGACAGGCAACACAATCATCTTCTTTTCCACCCACCCTCAACATCTTTTTTTACTCAGTTCTTTTTTTTCAGTTCTCATTTTTGGGCAAGCTGTCCAATTCTTTCTGCATGACATCAATAGGAAACTGACTGGTCCCAGCCATTCCCCTTCCTAAAACTCTCTTTTAAGCTTCACCCTTTCTTAGTATTATCACATACTTTTTTTTAGCGTGGCAAAAAATCTACATACCACCTACAGTAATGTAGCAATGCTGCTACAAACACTGTTTTTTTAGCATCATACTGGTCTTTTTCTTTCATGCCACTGCCTCTCCTCAGTTCAGCATGTTAAACAATAGCTACATTCCTTCCGTAGCCAATCCCTTCATGGTCTGACTTCTCCCATTTGCTATCAGCATATTAATTCCTCTCTCAGCTCAGATCTATCTTTCACTTGTTAAATTTTTACTCAAGCATTTCTGCGCTTTCTCCCACGTTGTCACGACTGAAAGGAGTTGAGCATAAACAACTCATCACCTCATCCCATTCCTGCAATCTCTGATCTGGCTTCCCTTGACCATCGATACACTAGTAACAATAATTTCTTCACAGTCCATGGAAATCTCAGGCACAAACATGAACCTTTGTGTTAGCTGAATTTCTAAATGTCTAGTCCCAGAATGGAAAAGCAATAGCACAAAATGTGAGCACATGTGGGTACCATCCACAAGGGAGGAGGAAGGTACTGTAAGAAATAAGTTAGCACCACTTGTCTTCACTGTTTCAGTGCAGGTGTGACATAGGTATTTACAATGTACACTGCATTACTGTCATATTTTACCTTCCTACAGCAAACACTAACCCTCACAAGCTATCAGCAAACAGAATGTAAATCTTGTTGTCATGAGTGAATAATTTATTAAATTGATACTATTACTAATAATTATAGAAGATGTGCCTGTTTTTCACTCCTGACAAACGGGAAGCCAGCCATGTTTCTTGTTTCAGCTACAATACACAAGGAACAATTCAAAGTGATGCTTGTCCCTGGCTGGCACATATTCTTTACCATTTGAAGTTTATTTGATACAAATGAGGGTCTACAGAACCCCGCTGACATGAAGTCACAAAGAGCATATACATTTATGAATACTGCATTTACTGCACTTTGTATGCAATGTTTGTTAGGTCTCAGGGCTGAAATCACAGCTCTCAAACTATCTTGAAGATGTTAAGGATGCGTTGTGAGCTTTTGCTTTCTCTCCTTCTGCCCCCCCCAAACAAAACAAAACACCACTACAGCCTTCATGGTTTTAATTATTAAGTTTATATTTTCCATTTTATCTTGAATCCCATAATGGAAACAACCTGCTTTTTCTCTCTCTCCTTGTTTCCTTGTTTCTTTCTTTCCTTTCTTTTTTTTTTTCTTTTTTGGTAATAGTATATGCTCTTGATGTAGGAAGGAAATGTGAAGACAGAACAATCCAGCTGGATTAGACATTTTTGAAACCTACTGCCAACAGTGAGCTGTCAAAGCCAGCAATCAAATGTAACCCTGGCAAAAAAGAATGGAGACTGCTGTGAGGAGATTTACTTAGAAGAAACTCTCAAATAGTGCTTTTATGTCCTGATTCTCCTCCCCTGCACCAGTTTTATACCTGCTTGTTGTCCCCCCCACTTCCTTGAAGTTACACCTGGTTTACAGTCTGTGGTAGGAATACTTTCTCTATTCCAGCATTAACTATTGAATTTCTACAGCCCCAGTGCAGAACACCTGGACAAATAATTATTGTTCTCCTTCTAAATCTTAAAATCTATGAAAATGTGGGGTAGCTATTAATACATACATCTCTATAATATGCTTAGGAGTAAAAATTCTTATTACCAGTTTTTTTCAGCTCCAAAGTTGACAAAAGAAGGATGTAACTAACTTAAAATCAGAAGGAAGGGCAAGAATTCACTACTTCTGACCTTACTCCTACTTTTCTACAAGACCATTGTTGTGCTTTATATTACAGCTTTTCACTGGAAAGCTGTTAATAAACATCAGGAAAACTTGATAATAAGCACCATTAAAATTAAAAGACATGAGAAGATAGTTTGCTGTGGCAATGGAAAGGAAAACAAGACAATAGCTAAGGAATTGACTGGAATATGAGCACAATGTAGGGAGTGAATCTGGGATATTGAAGAACAGGGTCTCAAACAATTAGCAGGAGAAAACCAAAGACTAAGACTGTGTATTGGACTAACTATTACAACAGCAAGATCTTTGCAATGTACAAAAAAGCCATTCCAAAGAGGAATGACTACAGAACAGGAGGGTAACATCTGCATTTTGGCCATATCCAGGCTACCAAATGTCCAAGAGTCTCTCTCCACTATAAAATGAAAGTAATGCTACTTAATTATTTTCTAGCAATGGCATGAAGATTTATTGAATAATACCAATTTTTAAGCTTTTAAGAACCCTCTGATTCATGTAGAGTCTGAATTTTAATACAACAGTCAAGGAAAACATAGGATTACAAGACTGTCTAATTTTTCTCATACGTGTATGTTTTCTGCAGAAGAGAAATTCAACTTTAAGACTGGGACATGAGGAGCTACAGAAACCACTGTAGGTCTAAATCCTAGAAAAACTTACTAATAGTCAGTTGAACAGTTCAGTTTCACCGTTTGGGATTTGAAAAGTCAGTACTACCTTAAATTTTAACCAGAAGAGAAAATTTATAGAATACTGGCTACTTTCCCTCATTTAAATTGATCAGCCATTCCAGTTAACAACCTTCCCACACCATAGAAATAAATAAAGAATGCTGTATCCATTCTAATTTAAAAACTCTTATAGTCATTAAAAACATAGTTGATTTAGTCAGAAGTTCCATCTATTATGTGCTGTAATGATTTAATAGTGCCAATTAGATCTATAGTATTCCTAGAAATGGAGGAGTTGCAGCTGGACCTCTGCAGACCAGTCAAACAATTTTCAAAGGATATTCAGAGGTCTGCACCACTCTATTCTAGGTAGAAGATTAAATTGTAAAGGAAAAATGAAGCAGGATTTCAAAACAAGTATTCCAATACGACAAATAACTGTTCTTCCTGGGCTTTGCTTTTGTAGAAAAGAGAAGTATTTCACCCTCCTATTCCATAAGTAGTTGGAAATACTCTGCATATTTTAATAATGACATCAAATAACTTCCTAATTCAAGATACTTTAGCCAGCCATGTGTCCTAGTGAGAGACAATGCATCAGCCCTTTAAAGTATCTACAATACAGAATATGTTCCTTGATAATGTCATTAAGCCATGATGACATGTAGCAAGCAATTGCTGGCAAAGGTCAATAACCCGATCCATTTATACAACGAATGCCTGTTAAAACAGTGTTTAAAGAACAATCAAATGATTGATGACCATAAGCTCTATGTTGGCCATGATGTGCTGCATGAACATACAGCATGTTCTGCAAGCACTATACGTACCTCTACTGCTATGGGGTGGCTGGGGGGAAAACTGTGTTCTGCCAAAAAAAACCCAAATCAAAATGTTTAAACAAAAATGCTGACAACAATAATTGAGTAAATAGAGGTCTGAATACGAATTCGTTAGCACTGGGCAGTAAAAACAAGCAGGGATTCTGACCTAATTGAATACAGCTCAGTTTGAAATGAAGGCAAAACAGACTGTGAGCACCCTCTCAGCTCCGTGTCACAGACTGTGGAAAAAAAAAAAAGTGACCATCCCACAGATATCTTATCACTGATTTTAAAAATTGTTATATTTCAATTCAAACTGATGCATTAAAATGCAGTTTCATGTGATGCACATTTGAATCTTGCCAGCTCAAAAGCCTTTGTCAAAATTCACAGGTCCAATTTGCTGTGTTATGTTAAAAAAGGGGAGAGGGATCATTTCCAAAATATTTTTGTTGTTTTAATTTGTCAGCAACAATCATTCTGTCCACAGAGTGCTGCACACTTCTTAGAATTTAATCCCCTTTTCTAAACAGTAATTAACCTAACAGCTTCTTGCAAGTCATTTTTCTGTCTCATCAGAAAAGCCTGGTGACCTGTATGTTACGTAGGACAGCAATACCTCCCAAAATTGTCATATGGTCCCTACACAGAATTAATTCTCTCATTCTAAAGTGACCACATTTCACTTTTTACAAACAAGAATGATCTTAAAAATCATCAATATATCTACATGATCATAGAACTCATAAAACAGATATGATCTATTCAAAGGATTTTATATTCTATAACTGTAATAGTTCTGGTTTCATGAGATAAACACGCTGGGACCACACTGTGCTTCTGTTGTGTACCCTTCAATTAAAGAGCATTTCTGCACACAAGCCAGTTCCTCGTGGAGGTGTTGATTATAAGTGGCATTCATCAGAATCAATGGTATAAAAATAAGCTCCCTGCCATTTTGCTGCATCCATAAACAGGTGTGGTCTGAGCTTTATTAGGTGCCCAGACAAAAAGACACACAAGGACTATATCTCAGCATGAGTCACAAAGCAAAATTACAGTTCTGTGCTGCAGTTGTGAGACTTCCTAAAATATGTTTCCCAAGTCAGGGGCAGCAGCCGGTGTTGTTGGTTAGTGCAGTCAGGAACTGGATCTACCCCTTCCTGGGCCCCGCAGAGCCCCTTCTGCATCGTGGTACAACAGCCAGGCATGTTCCATGACTGCTCTTAGAGCTCCACCTTTCCTACAAAAGTGTAGAGTTTCTGCACAGCATGGTAAGCAGTGGAGTTTATTTTAAAAGCATTCATGTGAAGCATTCACTTCTTTCCCAGTGATCTCCCATCAGCCACAAACACAGCCAAAACAGAGCAGAAAACAGTTAAAGCAACAGTGAGTTACACACTGATGACTTTTCCATCTCGCTCTCAGCACAGATGGAAGTTCAGTCTGCTCCTTAATACACACGTGCCAAACAACTGATAAAAAAGGATGCCAAGTACTCCAAACTTCTTAAATGTTGAAAGCTAACACCAACTGACCTACTAAAGGAATCTATCCGGTTTCCATCCTATTTGGCTCTGTACTTGAAGCCTCCTCTGCCTACATCATCTTAACCACATACCAGAATGGATTTTTCACCACAAGGCTTTAGAGGCACATCACACTTTACACTCCAAGTGTCCAAAGATCTTTCATCAAGCCAGTCTGTTTCTCATGTCCCTTCAATAGAAAATAAGTTTTCATCTTCCTTCTTGCTCTGGGAAAGAGATCAACTTATTTCCCATTTTCCATGATACAAACCCATTTCTTCACTTCCCCCATTGTCTTCCTGTCAGGCTTTTCCCACCAGCTCCTCTTGTGTCCTCCTCTATCCCGTCAACCATCATGTGAACGTGACACTGGAGCCTGATGGTTTCATTATGAACTGACAAAGCTGGAGACACAGGAAGGTTATGGCTCTTGCAAAAGTAAAAAAGAATTCATGACAAAGCTATATCTCCTGACTTCCAATTTCTTAGCACAAGAACACTAGAACATTTAGCCTGTAATTACTACATATTCAAGAGAGGGAAAAAAAGCATCATTTTCAGGTGCTGGGACCCTTCCACTCCACATTCTTACACATTCTTCTGGAGATGTTGAAAGACGTTAAGTTTTCCTTTTCTAGTGTTCCTGGTACAGAAATCATTATCTGAATTTTGCCTGCTTGGGGAGGGGGAACAACCCTGAGCTGGGTCCCAGAGCTGCAGAGGCAGGAGCTTAGTACAGACCATAGGCCAAGAACAGCTCGGAGACTTGCAGTGAAGGTGAGCTTTCTATGGAAGGATGTGTTTAGATGACTCTTAACTTCTCTCTACATTAAAGAGCACTACATTTTGTTGGGTTTGATTTTTTTTCCTCCCCTCTTTTTGGCCTAGGGAAAAATCCACCTTCACTTTATTAATAGTGAATTCAAATGGTTTTTCTGCTGCAATTTAACAACTTTTTTTCCCCTGTACAGAGACAAGATAGTCTTCTCTCTTGAACCCTTCAACATATTTGTTCTGCATTATTTTTTCATTTGCAGTTATCCCGGAGGCTCTCAATGTTTAAATAGCTCCCTCCTTCCCATGTAAACCTGTGCACTAATATCGATCAACTTAGGCTGGAAGTTACTATAAGGCATTTTTCAATAATCAGCCAAGCTGTTCAGAGAGTGCCTTGGATATAACCCTTAGGTAAACAGCACAGTCCACAAGGAACTTTCCCTCAGCAAGCACATCTTTCCAATCTCAAGGATGGTTGCTAATGCTCCACCAGACAAAGAACTTGATTCTGACTTTCTGCTCTGCAGGTCAGAGGCGAAGTCACATTAGCTAAGGACATCTTTATTCTTAAGCACAGAATTTAAGTTTCTTAGGACATTTCTATATTTAACTATCTCAGGCATATGCCCTTCAAATAAAGGGTCAGGAAGTAAATAACCTTTAATGAATATCATTTTACTTTTTAATAAAAAAAATAAACACAAAGAAAATCCTATTCTTCTAAGAAGATAAAGTTTGGCTGCACAAGAATTTTAGGTATTAACTAAGTAAAGCACCTTTATCAGTGAATTACACTGAATAGGAACTCTCACCTGGCCTAGGGGAGAGGAAGCAGAAAATCATTTCAAGTCAAACAATTAAAAATAAATTATAGGAAAAGGATGATACATATATACAGTATGTCAAGTAATATTCATATTTACAGAGAGATGAGTAAGCTACTATGAATTGTTAGGTTTTCATTTAATACATCCCTGCTATAAAATGCCAGGTTTATTCTATTTTTACATTGCCTCATTAATCAAAAATGGGAGAGAAAAGCGATTGGCATGAAAGACTTGAAATCATTCATACATTATGCCTTAAATAGCTACATTCAGTGGTTACTTCCCATAGTACTTAATTCTAAAACGAAAAACATAGGGTGTTTTAATTTCCTCTTCCTAACTGTAAAGCATCAGATTATGCTACATTGTTTTTATAGCTCTGAGGGATCCTTAAAAGACAAGCTTGTGTAAACTAAAATGGAAAATAAAAAAAAAAAGTCTGATGTAAAAATAGTCCTAGGTTGTTGCTTTGGACACTGTAAAACCAGTGATGTTCACACCCACCAGTGGGCGAAAGATAAACATCACAAAAGTAAATAACACTCTGAAATAGCTGGCTCCTATGAGTCCTGGAGACAGCACAAACTGTTTTGTTATTTTAAAAAAAGAATATGCATAAGCAAATCCACATGACTTTAATGACAATTTCTGAAACTGTTTTCAGGTCAACATCTGTGCTCGAGAGCCAGAGCAGAGCCCCGTGGTGCAGCTGTACTCAGTGCCCCTCTGGCAATGCCCTCCCTGGCTTCCTTTCCTGTTGGACCTGTCAGCGTGGTCCAGGCTGGTTCCTGCCACAGCAATCCACTCCCTTGCTAAGGAGTGAGACAGCCCATGGTGTCAGGATGCAAAAATGAAGGCGAGTGTGGCTCGGCAGCATTTAGGGACCAAAGCTTTGGTGATCTCCACACGCCTTGTATTGAGAGGTACACAGGGACAGTCAGAAAGCTGGGGCGCACCACGCCCAGCATCCTCTGCATCTGACAGATGGCTGAGGTGTACAGCACACACCTTTCTATCTCCCCACGGAGCACCACCTTAAACATCAAGAATAGACAGGGTTAGAGTAATTCGGGAAAATTCTTGTACAATGGCAAATGCAATTCAATGCAGGTAAATGCAGGATAAAAATTGTAAGACAAAAGATTCCAAAAGAAAGCCAAGACATAAGGGGAAAGTGTTCAGAGGCATAATGATTGAAGAGAGATTTAAGTGTCCTCCTGGGTTATGAAAGTCTTAAGCCAATGGATAACTACAGTGGGAAAATAGTGCTGCACAGTGAGCCGCATGCCTAGAGGAATATAAAGCTAAAATTCTGATGCTGACTGGTGCATAAGACTGACTGGAAGCCCTATCTATAGTATTGCATTGTCTTGATGCACATAAATTCATATTTACAAGTAAACTGACAAAAGAGGAAGGGGGAGGGAGGACCATCTAAAACACCATGTTCATGTTTTATAGCCCACTGCAGCCAGCTCTGTACCACGCAGAGGCTGCAGGTCACCACTGCACTGCTGCAATTTTCCATTTCTGGCCATATTCTGTGACAGTGCAGATGGGATTGTAAAAGACAAGACACAGAAAGGATCTCCACAGGGTTATTCAGATGCCTTCACTGTGAATGTGCTCAAGGGCAAGTAAAGTGCTGGACTCTTTCATAAAATAGATTAAAAATATTCAAAGGGTTGAAGGAAGATGGTAGACAGAAAGGACAAACAGACAGTGAATATAACACCCCCACACAGTATAGCTTTCCTTATCCTTAAAAACAGAACAAACCAAAAAATGTCAACCAACCAAAGACGGAAATTTAGTAGCTAAAGACCTGCTTGTGACAGATCTTGAATTATGGAAGGTGACATGCATGTTCAATGCTTTCAGACAGCAAACAAAACAAAACAAGAAAATAACACCACCAATGTGTCCTGCAGCCTGGGAAACATTTAGAATAATTTGTAAGAGGAAGAAAACTTCCACGGTAAATACAAATTATAATGCTCAACTCTTTAAAACAATGTCAGTTCAAATTATTTCAGGACACGATTATTATAAAGAAGATTCTAGCATAATTTTACACTTCAAAATAACTTCAGCACAGTCCCTTTGGAAGCTGCAGGCAGAGTTTCCACTAAGCCTGGTTTGCTTGGGCTGAGCACCGTCTGTCTCCATGCAATTCTATGCCCTGCTCAAATGCCACCTCCCCAGTACAAAGAGGCAGGACCTAGGGAGGCACATGGGCTCAAAGTTCTGGCCCATCACCTTCACAAATTCATTTGTTCAGATATGCTGTGTAGAAACTTAAGTCTGGGAGAAAGGAGTGTAGCACCTGATTTGACACTTTACATGATATAAAATCTTTGCCATGTCTCTCTCATGTGCATTAAAAATTGACTTCAATTTCCTCTAGAGTCAATCTCAAATTAAGAGTGAAAAAGATAAGAATTTTTGAAAAGGAATCAAACTCACGCATGTGCAGGATCTTTCCCAAATGTCCATGCAACCTGAGAGGGACTTAGGGCAAAAAAGACAGTTCTAAGACCATTCCCCAAGGAAGTTTCAGAAAATCAAGATGCCTTTAGCTACCAACAATTAATTCCAAGTTGAATTGGTGCAAAATTTGAAGCAAGAAAAGTGCAATCTGTTGGAATCTTGTTTAAAATTATTTAGCTAGTTAACCAAAATTTAAAAACAAAAAAACAAAACAAAAACCTTTAGTCTGCCTTTAAGGTAGATTATAAGCCACGGTTCAGCACAATGCTTTGCAACAGGGGTCTGAGCCCTGAATTCTTGAATTAAACTAAGTCAACCTAAAAGAGCAGTCAGTGGGGAAGGGCACTTGTGTTAAGGAACAGCATCCTTACTTTTTCCCTGCCTTGGTTTTTGCTCAATCTACTGTGGGTCGCACAGATGACTGGAAAAACATGTCAAGGCTCCTTCCTCAGCACATGACCCCCTTCCTCTGCTCAGCACATCCGATACAGGCACAGAATAACCTGACAATTCCCTTTACCCTGTATCCTGGGCAGTTCCCCCTGTCCTGCTATACCACCAAGACCAACAGCTACAGGTTGCCAGTTTTCCTCATGGACCAGAGCTTTCACATGAACCCACCCCACATCCCAACACAGTTCTCACACGGGCTCCATCCTGACGTCACCCTTGTGGATGGTGGCCTCACACCACTGTCAAACATCTGGCCTCAGCTGCTGGGCTGTGGGGAATATCAGGTTGCTGTTACAAAGGTTTGTTGGCAGATAATTTTAAAGAAACATGTTCTGAGAATGTTTTTACAATCTCCACCTCTACCTGTTCTGTCCTAAAATCTGTTTCTCACTATCACTTCTCCAAAAGACAAATTTTATATGGTTTTGTTTTTTTTAAACCACTAGAAGGAATCCCCTACTGCCTACACAATAAAGTCAGTCAGAGGCAAGATTCTTTCTCACAGATCTTATCCCTCTAAGCCATCAGACTGACTAAACCACTATCCTTTGATCAATAGGCAGCTAAGTGGGAATTTTCAAAAAAACCTTTAAGCAAAATAAAGTTGCTTCTTTATTACACACAGGCCTTACTCCCGCAAACTAGAGGAGAGGAAGAGAGGTGAGATTTCTCTTTTTTTTTTTTTGTTCAAAACTTGTTAGTCTGGATGCAAGATAGATCTCATCCAGGCAGAGTAAGCTCTGAGAATAGGAGAGTATTTACTGCCACTGAAAAAGATGATTGCAGCAAAGGCTCAACAAAGTGGCCAACAGTGAGAAATCATGAACCATACACTAAAAATCACCACTTGTCTATAGATAAATGTATATTAAAAAAAGCTGACTAATTAACCCTCTGTAAATGTATTTTATTTTTAATTAGAGGG
>NW_016690188.1:1521216-1593716 GCF_001604755.1 Lepidothrix coronata
TGCATATAAGAATGAATAAAAAAAACAATGAATAAAAAAACCCTGCAGCATAAACAGGAACTGATCCTTTGAGCTCTACTTTAAACTGTCCATGCTGTGAGTCAAAAACAAAGTAGTTTTGTGTATGAGACTCAATTTGGGCATTGGACTTCTGAGATCCTATTAGAGCAATCACCAAGTGTTAAAAAGACAAAACATCTTTTCAGAGACCACTGCCAGACAGCAAAGAAAACGACTCTTTAATAAAATCAGATCAATTTTCTAGCTAACCTGTCCCAAGTGGAAACAACATAAGACAGGTTCCCAGAGAGTCAGCATTAATGATGGGCCCTTGCAATGAATATCATATGCTTCCCTGGACATAACAAAATTGCCTGGGGCAACTTTCATATGAGGGCTGGATTGCAAGTTGCCTGTCTTGCTTCTTTACCCTTCCTAACCTAACTCCTAGGCTCTTTTTCTTTTTTTTCTAAAGAGGTAAGATTTCTCAGTGTGCTTAACTGTGATACAGAGTACGTGTTTAAACATATTATGGAAAAAATAACAGATTTACTCAGTCACGAGATCTGAGTTCAGTTCCTGTCTCTGGAGACAAGGTGCAGCCTGACACTGGGGAGGTCACTCTGGATTTCTTTTACATGATCTTCAGCAGCCCACGCTGCTGTGCTCTGAGCAGATATCAAGCCCACATCAGTCTGATGTTTCACAGCTCTCCTTACAAACTGTCAGTCTCTTCTGGACTCACAAGGTTGAGGTTCAACATCATACAGACAACCATTATTCTATTTTCCAGATGAAGATTTTTGTGCAGGCAGAGGATGCTCAATGCTATGAAATCCAGGACAGGCAACGTCCAAACTGTGCTCAAACCCTATCTGAGATAAAAAATAACAATAATCCTGGACACGAGAGTGTTGAGGATAAATTGCCAAAAGCAGATAAGACATTCTACCTAAATATTAGATAGATTAGATACATTATTTCGAAAAAAAAGCAAGTATGTTTGTCTCAAAATACTTTGGTGTAGGTTATTGGAGAAGTTTTGCACTAAAAAGGCCACAAAGAGGATTTAAGTGCCAGGTATCACATCGCTGGGACACACTGTTGAATATGACTTCAGCATGTATGGGACATTTGACTAAAGCATCTATCATTTACGATATTTATATTGAGAGAGCTGAGATTGTTCAAAAGCTTTTCCAGACAGCTTTTTATCTACTAAAATCAACACAAACACTGAAAGAACAATATATATTGTACCTTTTTGCAACTGTTTTCATTAAACAAGTAATAGTTATTCCAGTGCACTCTCAAATCCCCTCAAAACCAACAAAACAAATTCCCCAAAACAGCCCAAGAGACAATAACTGCTATTTCAAATGCACTTCCACTATTGGCTTCTTCAAATCTCTACTGCTTTTCATGAAAGGGAATTTTTTTGCACACAAAGACCAGTGGGAAACACTTTTTTCCCAGTTGAGAGTACTTGGCAGACTTTTTTAGCAAGTTTACACTGTAGTAATTTTTTATTTTTATTTTTTTACTTTTGCAGTCATCCCTATCTATATTACAAAGAAAACCAGGTAGCCATTGGATGCCTGATTAAGGAAGCTGAAAGGACAATGAAGACACATATTATTTGCATTTGCAGTGGGTTTGGACTAGATAATCTCCAGAGCTGCCTTCCAACCCCAACCATTTTGTGATTCTGTGACACTCAACAAATCTAGGGTTATTTTTATTTTTCTTATGCCTAGATCCAAAGCATTTATGCTCCTGAGATTTCAAGATATGATGTTTTACAAGTGATGCTAACATACTCTCAAGTATTAAAAAGATTTGAAAAAAAATTCAATTAAAAAATGCAATTACTACAAACACAGACTCTGTGCCAGGAGTTATAGGAAACAAACACATATATAATAAAACCAAAACCACAACTGGATACTAATGCATTCTATTAAACATGACTACCTTTAAGTTGGGGTGATACTGATATCATATAATTTGCAGAAAAATATTCCTTCATTGCATCAGCATACTTAGAAACATGGAAAAAAATATATACTAGAGAAAACCCAGCTGTGCTGCGTTATGCAACAGGAATATTTCAACTTAGAAGTAGCAAATTTGCCTTTTATTTCCAAAGTATTATCCATAATAACTTTTTTTTATTAAATGTAAGCTATCAAGCGACAGAAATTAACTTTTTTCCTCTTTTGCATTTCTCCTAGCATTTAATTGCTTTGTATTACGGTAGAAAGCTAAGTTGGACATCTATACTTTTTAATTAAACACAGGCAGGTAGTAGCATCACACTTTAAATATAAATATCAAGAAAGCAAAAAATTGGCGGAGCACACCTCCTCACACATTAATTTCTATTCATGTTACTCTAGTGGTTTAGTAACCTCAGTTTCAAATTAATCCAGACTGTTTACACATATGCTAGCTTAAAATATGTTTTCAACAAATAATTTCACAAGTTGGCAGAAAACCCAGCTTCCCTCTGACACCAGAAAAGCTCGTCTTGTGCTCAGAGCACTGCATCTGAATTTGGAGAACCGGGTTTGGCTCCTTGCTCTGACACACACCTCAGAATTCATTTAATTATGTCATTCATAACATGGGGCTTGTCATTTCTCTCTCTTGCCTGGTGACATTGTTGAATACTGGGAATAGGGACTGAGTCTCGTGGTGGGTTTGCACAGCGCGATCAGGTCACGATGCTGCAGTGGCACGTAACTCCTGATGGCACTCGCTGGACACCCACCCGCCTCCATGACCCTGACCCATCGTACCTGACACACAGGAGCCTCATCTTATTAATTTTTTATTAAATACCTGCAAAGAATGGAAACTAAGTATAAGAAGCTACTGAAGGAAGGCGCAAATTACCTTACTGCAATTAGTCAGAAATTTAATTTTAACAAGCAAGCATTTAAAATGCAAAAGCATTGCAAAGTCATCTAATCTCTTTCCCCAGTTGAAATTTCCACCTGACAATGAAAGACACAGGCACACGAAACTGAGAAATACATGTTTTATTATTCTAAAGAATATCAGTCCAGCTGCTGAACAACACGTATGTGAAATGCTTAAGACAGTGAGAAAGGTTGTGACTGTGAACACACTGGTGTGACCCAAGGTAAAAAGAAATTTTACTCACCATATGAAATGCAAACTAGACGAACGCCCAGCAAACTCTGGTTTTATATTTTTTTAAATCTACTTCATGCATCAAATTATCTACCAAACTCCCTACTTATTTGTCTTTAATGACTAGTATGAAAATAGCTATCTTTTCTTAAGTGCACTGTAAACTGAATGACCATCCTATAAAAACCCACTGGATTTATAGTGCTAAAAGCCAAAGTCCCAGAACCGTACTTCTGTTTACTTGAGAAGTATAAACCATTACCCAGAAAACAGAGAGGCCTTTTAGAAAGACTGGAAAACAAATGGTTTAAAAGCATTAAGATCTACATATCTTTCCTTCCCATACATTCAAGGCCATCAATCATACATAATCCAGAACATACGAGGTGCAAAAGTGCTAAAAAGGGCCCATTAAAATACAAGTCTTTCCAGGTGTACCACCCAATCACTAGAACTGAACACAGAGCAAAACCAGCTCCCATTTATACACACAATACCATTAGAGGCAATTTATCATGTCTTCCTAAAGTGATATATAGCACGTTATGAAATTGCTCATTAACTCTCCCGGCAAAAGCCCAGCATGCCCCCATGTACTCAAGTGACTGTAATTGGCATTTCAGAGACCTCAGCTTAGAATTCACAGTTATTTACAAAGCTCAGCTTCCATAATCAACTTTTTAACCTGCTTCTAGTAATATCATTAACTTCTTTTTTTTTTTTGAGTTTTCCTTATTATGCAATGCAACAGTTCCTTTTCAGCCCCCAAAGAGATAGTGTTTGAATTAGATTTCTTCTTCTGCTTTACCATTCTCCCTTCAAAAAGAACTATAAAAGCCCAAGCTCGTGCAACCCATGCCTTTACTATAAACACAAAAAACCCTCATTAAAACAGCATTGTAATAAGTGTAGAGCCACAGAAATCCTTTTTTTTTTTTTTTTCAATTGGGAAAGACAAAGCATTCTCGGAAATATCCAAGATCATGATCATAATCATCTTAGCACATAAGTATCATTAGTCACAAAGACCTGCATTTACAAAGCATTTCAGCACATGCTTAAACTCCAGCACATGTTTAAGTCCTGCTGCCTCCAAAGGGACTTCATGTGCACAGCTGGCGAAGGGCCAAACAGCCAACTTCACATATCAGCACATGAGCAGTTTCACACCCATGCTTCGCAGGATGACTTCCAGCCAAAGGCCTCGATATCCTTCCCGTGGGAAGACAAGTGTCACTGTCTTGTTCAGCTGGATGAGAAACAGAGACACAGGGTTTGGCCAGCTTAGATCCTCTCCCCAGCACTGTGCCAGAGCCAGGAATTAAATCTTTTCTGATGAAACTTTATCAACCCCAAACGGTTCCCCATTCATGAGACCACTGCTGCCTCAATCAGGATTCAAGCTCTGCTGTATTTGCTTTGTCTGCTCTGCACTGGCAAGCACAGGATGCTTACAGCAGCCACAAATGCTGTCCTGGAAAACAAAGTCCTTGTGGAAGAGCCACACAGCAGCTCAGCAGCTGGACCATGCAAGGCAATGCTAATGGACTTACCCGGCTTTCTCTCCCTAAGCCCACACCTGAGAGAAAACATTTCAGCACAAGTTGATACTTCCAGACTCGCCTAGAAGTCCTCATCTCTGATTTGTTTAACTACTGCCAGTCCCAGTCTCTACCTATCACTATTGTGCCTTGAAATTACAGGAAACCTTTTCTTTTTTTTTTAACTTCACCCCATTTCAGACTTTCTACTATTTTTTCTGATAGCAGGTAAGGTTCACTGTCACAGACAGAAACGTACAGAAATGTATTACAAGAGAGATGCTTCAATTGAGGGTAGAAAATGCAGCTCAGCAGGCAAAAGTCAGGGAGAAGGCAATTCCCTCTGAGAGTGTCTGTTGTTTTATGGGTTAATATAGAGGTCCTCAAACCATTTCATAATTGCATCACTTCTTAATAGAAGACTGCCTTGCTGGCACCTTTCCATTTGCAGTTGTCTGGACCACCTGCCCTCTCCATTTGCAACTGCATTACATACCCATGACATCCTAGAAGAGCAATGCCTCGTTAGTAATCTATTTTATTTTACCTTGTGGCAATTTATCAGACTGAAATAAGGAGAAGGGCCAGCTCCTCACTGCACACAATTAGTTATGAAAGAACTGATTTTTAGGAATGAAGCTGAAAATTCTAGTTATTGTAATTTATTTGATTCCTCAGCACAGACAGAGCCCTTGCCCGTGACTGTGTTGTGATGTCTGTGTGGCACACTGCCCACCTCTGCTGTGACTGCTTATGGACAGTCACTCAGGGCATGGTAACATGTGACATACTAATAAGCCCAGTGTACTCTGCACAGGAGTCCCTGTGGATGGTTTGAGGAGGACAGGACACAGATGACTGCAAATAAGAGTAAGTTTTGCCAACAGTAGCATAGCCCTGTCATCGCCTCTTTAACTGTTCTAAGTCTGATCCTAAACCAATCCCATTCGACACTAAAGGATACAAAGATATCAAAATCATCCCCAATCACTTCGAGAGTATCTTGAATAGCTCATTCAAAAATTAATTGCAGTATGTCATCCTTTGTAGTTCACAGCCTATTGTTACTGCCAGGTGCACTGGCAAAGGCAGTATTCGCCTCTTGCTTTAGGCAGCGTTTTTCCCAGTAGAGGACATTTTCCTCTAATGACACTACCACAAGATTTAGAAGGTAGCATTAAATAAAATACGAGCAATACTAGGTATCACAAGATACACTTGAATAAAGTCCACTCCAGAGCTCGATAGCTGAAAACCAATGGAGAGATTGCAAGCATCTCTTCGAGAAATTGTCTGATATCCTATTCCTTACAAAGAAAAAGTAAGATTCAGAGACAGAGTGATTTGACCAGGATCACTTGGGATGCCTGTGGCAGAGATGCTAACTGAACACAGCTCTTTGTGACTGGATACAGCTCTCTACTTTGTAACTACAAAAACACTTTCTCCCTCTGCCTGCCTATATTTAGTCCCTTAATCTTGCTGTGTTGGTTTGGGCTGTGATAGAGTTAATTTTCTTCATAGTAGCTGGTATGGGGCTGTGTTTTGGATTTGTTCTGGAAACAGTGTTGACAATACAGACGTTTTTGTTATTGCAGACCCTTGGAGGGACTGCATAACATGGAGCAGTGTTTGGTAGATGGTGGCCAGGGTCCAGCACAGTGCAGGAAGTTCTGCCATCCCTGGGAATGCTCAGAAAACGTGTGGACGTGACACTTGGGGACATGGGTTAGCAGTGAACATGTGGGCAGTGCTAAGTTAATGGTTGGACTCTATGATTTTAGAGGTCTTTTCCAACATTAACAATTCTATGATTCTAAGTTTTGCCTCTTTGGAATAGCCACAGCATTTTTTTCCCCCAAGCTTTCTATCACTTCATCAGGATCCTGTAATTGTTCAGGAGTGAAGTTTCAGACCAGTGGATGTAAGAAGTTTCCTAGATATTCTCCCACATGCTGTGCCATCCATTGCCATACCCTCACAAAGCATAGATCATATTCCTAAATGGGTTGTGAACCTTGGACAAAATCACAGCTATATTCCTAGGAAATACCAATAAAAGTATTTTAACTATTCAAGGATGTTCAAGATACTGAGAAGGTCTTGTAAGGAGGGAGAAAACATCACAGAGGAAGGTAGCAAAGGTGCCATTCTGTAATTCCTCCACAAAAAAAAAAAAAACCTTCTCAGAGGAAGAATTATAATCCTTAGTTGTCTGGATGAGATGGTACCCAAAGTACAGTGGCTTCAGTACAGAGCCCAAATACCAGATGAAGCCAAGGTCAGTGTTTTAACAACAAATCTCCCAGGCAAAACACCACTAATCACTGCAGAGTACAGGAAACTGCAAGACCCAACACCAATCCTTAGCATGTACAGCAAAAAAAAAGCACATGGTGCAGATCAGATAAATTAATATTGAGAACAGATGAATTAATATCATGACCCACAGCTACTAACAGATATAAATCCCTTCTAATATCCTCTGGTCAATCTGTTATTATCCCAAACCCTTTGAGCCCCACACTGGGTGCCAAAAAGGACTGTCATGGTTTAACCACAGACAACCCCAACTCAGCCTCATGCAGCCACTCACTTGCTTCCCTCCTGGTGGGAATGGGGGAGAGAATCCGAAAAGAGAGAAAACTCATGGGTTGTAATAAAGACAGTTTAATAGAGAAAGCAAAAGCCACACACATAAAGAAAGCAAAACAAGGAATTAATTTACTTCTTCCTATGGGCAGACAGGTGTTCAGCCATCTCCAGGAGAACGGGGCTCTGTCACATGCAATGGCCACTTGAGAAGACAAATGCCATCACTCTACATGTCTCCCCCTCCTTCTCCTTCCCCCATTATTACATGCAGAGTATGATGCCATATGACATGGAATATTCTTGTGGTCAGTTGGGGTCAGCTCTCCTGGCTGTGTCACCAAGTTTTTGTGCACCCCCAGCCTGCTCACTAGTGGAGTGGGGTTAGGAGCAGAAAAGGCCTTGACACTGCATAAGCACTGAGCATAAGCACTGCATAAGCTAAGCAATAACTAAAACATCTCCATATTACCAAGATTATTTTCAGCACAAATCCAAAATACAGCCCCATACCAGCCTAAAGAAAATTAAATTTATCCCAGCCAAAACTGCTACACCCATGTGTACAAAGAGTTAACAACTCGGTGTATTCACAGGATAGGCAAAAAGAACAGACTTAATACTGAAGGTAGGAAAAAATCATATAAACATATTAAAATCTAAGAACTCAGTACAGTTATTGCCTCTGACTTTTCACTCCTTTTCTGCTCCTGTGGCCTGTGTGACAGTGCAGTGCATCCTCAGGAAACACACAGACTTCCTCGGGTAGCCAGAACAAAGGGGTCCACCCAGCACCACAACACAGCAGCCCACAAGACAGGTAAGTCTTAACATGGTTGCAGAACTAGAAATCACCAGTCTCATTGTGTCCAGAGAAGTTAGCATTTTTCTGTACAGCTTTTGAGATTGGTTTTGGATGTGTTTCAAAGCAATTCCATTGCTGCCATAATAACACATCTTCCAACGAAAGGTTTCCTTGCCAAGACTAAGTATGAGGAGGAAACTAATGACTTGATGGAGATTTGGTTCTGGCACACATCTCTCAGAAAACCACACTTCAGGTTATTGGAAATATTTTTTCTGTTAAATATTAGTGTGACTTTTCAATATTTCTGCCAAATGATCTGCCACCCTAAGGCTCAGGGATTAGGGTGAACTCAGTACTTCATACTGCTCAAGACCCTTCTACGCATCTTGGAGTCTTCAAGCTAACCTTGTCTCATCCAGAGTATCAGAAAGGCCAAAGAACAACTATTTTCAATACATCCCAAGCTAATATGGAACAGTAGGTTTTGCACGTTTATGTAAGTCTTAAAATGTGGTAAAACACATGCTGAACTAGTGTCTCAACACTGTCAGAACTGCACTTAATGTATAGCTTTGCCAGAAAAAGTGTGCTGGTGTGGTAGTCAATGTCTTCCCTTTTCCAGTTAAGGAACATACATGCAGCATTTTTCTTCTGTCATCCACATCAACCAGTGGGACAAAAATACAAATAACACAATCAAATAACAACACAAGGCTGCTTCTTAGTTCATTGCAATGAAATGTGAATGCATGCTTTACTTTCACCCTAATTCTTACCTGATATTCTTCATCATCAGCTCTGTACAAAGAGGTAAGAATCTTTATCTCCAATTTTCAGATAGGGAAATGGAGGTAAAAAGACACAAAATGGCATGCCAAAGCACTCAACTACTATTAGCAGAGCCAAGAAATTAACTTCAATTTTCTGAATCCTATTTTCAGAGGTCTGTTTGTTACACTACACCTAGAGTTTTTTTCCTTAAAAATATCAACATTATTTTTCATATAAAATTTACACACTATGGATTTTTATACATACTGAAAAAGTAATTTTAAATACTAAAATGAATACATTCCTCTGTATAGCACTCTGCCAAACATTTTCAAAACAACACCCTAAGGCACATTCTTGCAATCCAGGGATCTGGAATTTATGCTCTATTATCTTTTTTCCTAACACAGTGCTCTATCTTCAACCAATTTCGAGCCTGTGGATTTAGTTTAATTTCAAAGCCTAAGCAGTTGGCTTCTATAAGGCCGCCTATATTTCGGAAGGACTTGAGACCCAAGACCGAGATGTAAATTCATGGAAATTAAAAAATTAAGAAAATAAATTAAAGATTATATGATTTCAAATGAGGTCCTCTTAAAGGTCTAAAATATAACTCTAAAGCAAGACCAGTGAGTTATGTACAGCCTCTGACGTTTGCATCTACATATTTGGTCATGAACTACAGGATGCTCATCTCCCAGACAGCCTTTTAGCATTTAAATTTTTACCACAAGAAATAAATTACTGCTATTGTTTTCTCACTTTGGGCAATTTGAAATCAGATCTTACACAGGATGGACTCCAAACACCATTGTCTTTCTGATTTTCTGATTTCCAACACAAACCAGTTTTGCGTCCATCCTGTGAGCTCCTCATTTCACCTGTGAACTCAAAGACAAATCGCTTTCTGTGAGCCCCCAGCACTGTCAGCTGGATCTTTCCCACATTCCTCATTTTTCCTTACTGGAACCACAGACCCATCTAAGTTTTACTATGGTATCTATCAATGCTTTGTAATTTGTTTATCCAGGACAGCTCAACTCTGATGGAGCATCTGTTTTTCAGCAAGGTCTTGCTTTTGTTACCCAATTTTCCAGCTGGATTGACAGAGGCACAAAGAAGTCAAGTGACCTGCCCGGGTCAGACAGCGCCGGTGGCTTGGAACAGATTGGAGCCCTCCTGTCTCCATACCCTGCACTGGACCGTGGTCCCTTTTACAAGTTCTTCTGCTCTAGAGATAAATTGTGTCCACTTTTCCCTCTTGTCTTCCCACTTGTCCCTCTTTTCCCTTCTTGTCATAGTAAGCCCCCCTCATTTTGTTTATATGGTTGTTTCACTTCTGAATATAGGTTTAAGCTACTTGGAGGTCATTAAAATATACACAATGAAGCATTCAAGGCTAATTTTTCAGTGGTCTGGCCTCCTGATCCTTCTCTTGAACTCAATGACCTGGCAAACTTTTCTACATCAGGTGTTCATATTTCCTCTTCGACTTCCTTAGGGAAGAAGGAATGCAACTCATTTGCCACTTGTACTTTGTCAAATTTTAATTGTTATTAATTTTCCACCTAACCACTTCCAGTGAGATTTCAGGCTATTTGCAGCTTCATTTATCATGGGATTTCTATTCCCATTACACAAATACAACCTGCTGTTTACAGTTACTACACAAGTAAAGATGCTCATACAGACCTGGCCTTACTACTGTATATTTTTCACTTTCAACTTTAGAACTTGGAGGCTATAAACATGAAGTTCCTGTACTCTAGATCAGAAGCTACAGAACTCCAAGGTTGACTCTTGCTTTTCTCAGATCTTAAACATTTTTCTAGGCTTTCTAAATCTCACTCTGACTGTCTGCAAAACTATGAGCTTCCTACTTTATATGACTGAACTGAAAGTAAATCGGTTAAGGGTCGTAAAGACGGAAACTGTTAAAAAGCTATTCCACTGGGGCATAAACTTCCTAATATAGTCTCATTCTTAAATTCCAGCTGAGCCACGCTTTGCTTCAGACCCAAAATGGCTTTGAAAAATTCACATACTCTTTATCTACAACAATAATGTACTACTACAGCACTGCTGAACAACTTCCTTTAAGGTTTATTTTCTTGAATAAACCTATTGATCTTAAATTCCATTTGTACTTTAAACCAAAGATTATGAGAACAAAGGGAGCCTAATATTACTATTTCAATAATATTTCAGAGTAAAGTACATAAATAATGGTACCTTAGTTATTAATTAAGTGAAACCTTTACTAAGTCTCAAAATACCCCTCTGTTTAATAAATATATTTTTTTTTTCCTTGAGAATAATTAGATGCACTATTACTAGGTAACTAAATATCTGATTTGAGGTAAGCAGGTGTAGGAGGTAGATGTCTGGCTATGATATACCAAAATTTAGTTCAGAAACAGCATACTCTACCTGAAAGTGCCAGAGCTGTTTCTGTTAACTTCAGTCAAAGTCAATTCCATGACCACATTGGCTTCTCTAGAAAGAAGACTATTTGCTAAGTTTGTATCGCCATTTTTTCAATGTCATCTGAGAATAAATATTTACATTAGTATGTCCAAAATCAACTTAAAGTGGTAAAAACAACCCATTCATGCTAAGCCTACTTGCTCTCCTTTTACTCACAACATAATGCATATTTACATATATACATGTAATCCATAAAATACCACACACAGTTCACTTACTTCCTTTAGTGAATTTCAGCCAACACCTGACTGTGTAATTTATGACTCTTGTTATCATTACCTTGGTTTTTCTTGAACTCTTTTATTATGTCCCTAATGACGTTGTCATCTAGTTGCCCAATTTATCAAGCTTTATCTAAGCCCTCCAAACATGCTGCCTCTAGCAAGGAATTTTTCTCTGTCAGGTGGATGGACAAGAATCCTCACCGAACTCACTCATTACTAATTCTCGTGTTTCCATAATGGTAGTTTCTGAAAAAGCACAACCCTCTCAAAACCTGTTGGTAATGCACAAGAATGGTTAATTCAAGAAGGACCTTCTCAGCCCTCCTTTACACGTGTTGCAAGTTTGCCTGTGCCTTCAATACCGTTCTTTGTTAGTATTTACCTAAACCACAGGTGTCCTGACATCATCACACCTAACAGGTTAGTGGGCATGTCAGGGCCTGAATCCACAGAACTCACAGGCAAGACAAACACACGATAATGCAACCCAAAGGAGTGATTTTTATGCATCTTTGTGACTACAGAACTATACTTTTGTGTGCAAGACGCATTTTGTACACCGCATATTTCTATTTTGAGGGCTGTGACATGATACAGTAAGAACTGTTGAGTATTAGGTGAATATCTACCTGTCTTCACATCCCTCTCCTACTTTAAAGATCTATGGTAAAGGGTCTTTGGATCTTGTGAGGAAATAGGGCAAATCATAATTTTTTTTTCATGGGGCAAGAGGTGTTCAGAGAGCAACTGATAATTTCCATTCTTTTGAGAGACAAAAGGAAGGCAGGGTTCAATTAACAGGCAAATAAAGAGTGGCATAGCTAGGTGTGTAGTTATTTCTTCCCAGAAGCAAGGTTATTCAGTATCTAGACAGACATGTAAAGTTGGTTATGATACTATAAAGGCACCAGGGCCCCTGCAGAGCTAGAATTACAGGGTTAGTGTGCAAAGAAAGTAGGCCCAGAAGGAGGAGAGGTATTTTGGAGGAAGCAAGGGTGTAAATGCTATTTTGGCTTTTGTTTTAGAATTCTTGGAACCAAAGAGGAGACTGAAATGAAAAAAAAAAAGCATCAGAGTGGGGGTTGTGCAAAGGAGCCAATTCCAAATGGAACTTTTATTTGAGGTGGCTCAAGTACTGATGAAATACAGCAAGCTTAAAGCATGAGTTAAAAAATACTGAATAATGTCATATATGTTGAAAAAGGTAAAGAAAAATTAATGGTACTATTCTGTTGTTTTAGATGCTATGTAAACATTTTCACTTTACACTTTACTTCTGCAAAATTCTTCTTTCTTGTGGCTAAACCTTTAAGATCAGAAACATTGTGAATTACAATATTAGCCAGAAACTCAATGATATTCAAGGTCAAGGCATATCTGCTATTTCTTGGCTTGGACGTTTGGTTTCTTTGGACCAGAATCACTCTCAAACCTCATTAATGATGTGTAATGGTAGGCATTCAGTCTCACTAAGTTAACTACACTTTATACAATGGATAAAAAGTTAGCCCCTGCCTTAAACAGCTTCCTTGACAAGTTAGGAAACACAGGCTCAGAAAGACTGAGAAGCTTTACACACAATAATGAGAAGCTTCATGGCAGATTAGAACTGAAAACACTTTACCACCATCCGAGTCATGTGCCTTAAGCATGGAGTAAATCTTCTCTCATTTTCTATATGCTATGTTGCAAAAGGTTTTAAAAAACAAAACTAAGAGAACTGATGAGCAGATTCTATGCATTGCTGTAGCAAAAACCCCAACATCCCAATTGTCACAGCTCCCAAGAATATAATCGATTTTGCTGCGTGTAAAGTTCTGAGAATCTGGGAATTCCCATTTCCACACACCTGATAAACAAAGAGGTGAACCTAGATTTTGCATTATACTCATCTTTCTTCCCAGAATCACAGACTTCTTGGAATTGGTTGGAAAGAATGTCTTGAAAACATCTGGTCCAACCTCTCTGCTCAAGCATGGTCACCTAGAGCAGGTTTCCCAGGAGTCTGAATATCTCCATAGTTGGAAACACATGGTTAGTGTCTCTGGTTAGTCAAACACATCTGTTTTGTCAAGATCCAGGGCTTGATTCTTTTTCCCTGATTCCTACAGCCATGTGAGGGAGAATATTACTCAAGACACTCTCAATGGGTTCAGCTTTATGGATAAAGGATCTATGGGAGACCTGCATTCCTTTGAATTGGCAAAAGGATGGGGGATGCCCTGTGTCATCTCAAATGGCTGCAGTTCTGTATCTCTGGGTGTCTGAGTTGTGCCTTCAATCCCGGACAATCCTTTTCCACTTAGTTCACAGAACTAACCCACCCTATTACCCATTTGGTTCATTTGAGCCTAGAGAAACTTTTCAAATTGTCTGTCCATACTTTCTGTAACTAATTGGTAACTAAACCATGGTCTCTTAGTTCCTAACTACATATTTACTAGGCCCAACAACTGTTATTTACAAAAATTAACTCTGACATGCTCTTGTTACAAGCTTAACCATTTAATCCCTGATAACCATCACTTCTAAATCTATTGCATCCACACCATCACCATGAGTACCATACAGTCATTAGTCCATCTTCAGGGCTATCACTTGAAGAAGATGCCAAGAGACCATTACATAGTTGGGGGTTGGACTACATAATCTTTAAAGGGCCCTTCAACTTAAACTATTCTATGATTCCATAATATTTGCATCCAGACTTTGATATCCATGTCAACACAATAAAATTAACCTCTAAATAATAACAGCATTATTAATAACACTGGGAAATTAATTCATAGCCTCACACCTTGCCTCCGACTGCTGTAACTGTGCACTCACAGTGAACTGTTCTCAGACATCCCAAATCTTGCTCTTGTTAATGGTTTTACAATGACAACAAAGCCCAAAACTTTGTACTGGTAAGGACTGCTTTGTCTCTGCTGTCAGCAGTGTAAACCTGCCAGTTACAGGAAATGAAGATCCAGCCCAGTCTCCCTTTCCTAGGAAAATTTCCACTTTTTAAAATGCAACGCTATAGGCAGTTATTTCTGCAGATCCAAACCCTTCCATTCAAGATGCTTAGAGACTTTATATCTCCTACTAATGTATTCCTTGGGGAAGTTACTATCCTCCAAGTCGCCCATAGTTATTGTTAGGAAATCATTAACCCACAGCTCTTTTCAACTCTTGGTAATTATGAAGTTAAAAAAAGGGAAAGTTTTGCTGCTAATAGTTGCAACAATGTATTTGTTTGCCACATGCGATGGAAATCTGATAGACAATATCTGTGCACTCCATCTGTTACACTGGATTGATCCACTGATGAGATTCTTTTCAGAAATCTGCTTACCCCTGCTGGTGCTGCAAGCTTGAAAGAGAAAAAACACTTTCTTCTCCTAGTTCTCTTGTGTGGTGGTCGACCCTGCCTTCCTCTCCATTAGAACCCATCCTGCTGCCACAGATCTCACAGGATTTATATTGTTTTGATTCCTTTCAAACACTGTCTTGTTACCAACATCTGACAACAGTCTCTTGGGCTATCATGATTTTACAAACTGACCAGGCCTATAAGTCTCCATAAATCCCATGTGGATACAGACCTGTGAAAATGTCTTTAACTATCCATTAAAGTACACAGTAGCTCTTTTATTATATAAATAGTCATGGGTGTTCTATACTTACATGGAGGAAGAAGCTGTAATTTGGGGAGGGGGGGAAGGAGGGAAGTGCTTGAAAACTCTGCCAGAAGAGGTTGTTCTCTTAACACTCATTGCACATCAGCGAACCCATTTGCTCACCACACTGCTAGACAAGAACACACCATGGGTGGTCGTCTTGCTCCCCACCCCCTTCATAATAGCGGTGAAAAGCCACAAAATAGTGAGTCAAATTTAGGCATGACCACACATGTGGGTTTCTCACAAAGTTGGGGAAATTTCAGCAACAATCAATTCAAACAACAATACCCAGGAAAAAAAACAATGCAAGGGCATATCTACAACTGGAAAACTGAAAACTTGTGGAGTATATAATACAAGAAGGTCAGAAGATACAATTTTAATGAAATATATTATCACCCTAGCCTTATGATAGATTTAAAGCTTACTATTACAATCTGTGACTGCATGTGCATGGGTGTATATATAAGTCTATATATATATGTACAGGCAGATAGACATCAACAATTCTTCATAGCAAGTGAAAGGGAAAATCAGACTGGGTTGTAAGTGCACATGCTGTATATAACTTCCCCACTTAAATAATAGTACCAATAAAGCAAATTCCTTGCAGTGAAACCAACTCATCTGAATCAGTGAGCTCTTTCAAAACAAACTTGCTGTTTTGCAAGAATGGCTACAAAAACACTTCTGCCAAATCCAACAGTTTTCTTGGAGAGTCAAATGATGATTGGGGGGGGAGGAAAGAAATAAAATGGTTAATAGTAGGGCTGTTGCTTTTCCCAAGCGCAGCAAACTGAGCCTAATTGATGCTGACGCATGACAGACTCGTGTGTACAGTATTGCCCGGGCTCTGAGTGAAGCTGCTGACAGAGGGTAAATGGTGCATGGCAGCTGGTCCTGCCCTGGCCTGGCATGGCAGAGTTAGCACACACTGCCTGTCAAGGGATATCATGAGGGCTAATGAAGGGCAGCCCACATTTTTAAAATTCTTCTCACTGAGTTTTGGATCAGACTTTACACCATGAAGCCTTCTCAACCTTTTAGTGCTTGGTTAAGGATATGTGACACTTATTTAAAAATTAATGTGCTCTAATCAATTTAAAGTTGGAAAACTAAAAGCCAGTACATTTGTGTGCGAGAAAGAAAAAGTGCAGATACGAGTGTGTGTAAGATGGGAAGACGCAGCAGAGAAAGAAGAGATCGAGAGGATAGAAATACAGGCATTTTTGTAGCTACTAACAACAAAAAGTGGTGACATGGGAGTACCACCAATTTATTTGACTGCATTTCAATGGCCTTCTATAGCTCTTTTTAAAACAAAAAATTGTGCATTTTTAAAAGGTTTACTAAAAATAAGTTATTCTCTATAAACAACAAAGGCTTTCTCTTGTCCTGAATCTAGCCCACTGCTTTTGCAGATGAATAATTATATCACTATTCAAAAATGAGAGACATTCTGCCTTCCAGTTCTTAGGCATAAAGAAGTAAATGTAGGAAAACAGAATTAGATTAAAAAAGACCATGTGAGAAATCTACCTGATTACAAACTTCAAATCACAAGCAACAGTTTGGTTGGACGCTCAGTTTTCAGAATTCTCTGGTGGTTTCACATTCCTTTCTGTTATTTTGCATGGTAATAAATGGCAGAGATACCTCTGGTTTAGCTTTTTCTGAAATATTCTGCTTATAGACAAATGGAAAATCCACATGTAGAAGACTCCAGGAGACTTTTCAGGGTATTTCACTGACCAGTGCAGAATTGTTTCTTGCCACAAATCCCTGAGGGCTTTATCCTGGTTCCAAAAAATCCCTGGCATTTTCACAACTGACTTCAGGATTTCAATAGTTATTTTACATGCCAGTAAAGAGAAAGTGCTTGGTTCTCATCTAACCTGGAATGGCTTATCCCCTGCCAGTCACTATTAGCCCGTGTGGGATGGTCTCTGAGTTTATCAGACAGAAAGGATTTATGTCCTGGGCAAACTGACCATCTTTTCTGCTTCTGTACACCAAAAAGAAAGACTCTGACAACTGAAAAAAAAAGTTGTTATAGTGTTGTTACTCCTTGCTACTGCTTTAAGTCTTACAACTTATACCTTCTTCTCCAAACTATTACTATGCAGAGTGAAGGGAAAAAAACACCATCTGAAATACTAAACTTAAGAGGAGAAAAAAAAGGAAAAAAAGCAGCAAAAAACTTCCTCATTCAAAATTCAAATTCCTCATTTGAAAACCACAAACTGCTGCATTTACTTGATAAATAAAAACTGCTAATTTTTTAGGTTTATCAGTTAATCTAAGAAAAAGTTAACCTAACCCAGGCAAATACAATAGATCATAAAGAGGTAACACACTCTGAGAAACCTATGCAAGAAGCTTATTACAGACAGAATGTTACCCTTGTGTAAAGCAGTATTGGAGAGGATGCTTTTTTTATCAGATTAGCTGATAACTTTGGGAAAAATAATGGGTGGTGAGTTAAAAAGGTATTATTCACCCCTCTAAAGCTAAATTATCACAGGTCATTAGGTTATAAACAGATTGTTCCTACTACATGTAAGAAATTTTGTGTTAATAAAAGGTGGAAAATATTTTCAATTGGGTATTCAGTGTAAGAATATATTCCCTCTCCATATTTCCTTTGTATGTTTGAGATAAATGTAGGATACCACAATTGTAGGATACCACAATTCTCTCAATTTTCTCTCAAATTTTCCCACTGTCCCTCCTTTAAAGAAAACTTAAAGAAACCTTCATTCAATTATTAGCTTTTTATAATTGAGCACTCTTGTCTATTTGATGACTCGAAATCCCCTTCTTCCAGTACAGACTGTTCTAATAACACCATAACTTGTGGCATACAGTCTACATTATTTTTCATCTCTTCTCTGTAATTCAGGTTTTAACTATTAAAATATTTTTCTTTCCCAAGTCTTTAAGCATTTTCTATTGTCTGCAGTGTTTGACAAAAACTATGTATAGTTCACTTTTCTTTACTCAATTTCACGTCTTACTTCTTCCATGACATGACTTCATCCCTTATTTGTAGACAAAGAGTACTGTGCATGATTATACAATCATTGCTACATATATATTACACTTTCTACTTCCAATATCACGAACTCATGAAACTACATAGTTTTCAATAAAAGTAAATAATTTTTGTTTTTTTTTTAAAGATACTTTTTTTACAGTAATCTCCAAAATCTCTTAAAAGATCCGACCTCTGTCTAGTTTTAAATGACAGAGTGGTTTGGATTTTTTTTAAATTGAAAAAAAGAGAGGAACACCTGGTGCCTAAATAAATGCATTTCATCAATTTTGAAAAATCTGTTTTTATGGCCAAATCTGTAATTTGGCTTTGTAGGAAAAGGCTGCAGTGTACTATCAGCCTTGTGCTATCCGAATTCATGTGGTACTGCATGATTTTGCAGGTTTGGTTGAGGAAATATCTGCTCTCTAAAGAGAGAATAATTACTCTGAGTGTTTGACACCTGATTCTAGACTTCAAGACAGAGTTTAGTAAGTTTATACCCACGAAAATTCTGCCTGTAAAGATTCAAAATGTGAGCATTTGTACCAGATTTGAGGACACAGCAGCCTGGTATCAAACCCCTATTTTGTAACAAAAGAGTTATCACTATTCACAAGCAGTATTTGTAAAGCTGGATGCAAATTAGAAGAACACGTTGAGCGTGAGAAGGGTAAAACGTGATTTAAAATTATATGCCTGAATACATCATATATATGGAGACACACAATATCCTACACTTACAATTGTGTGTGCACAACGTATGTGCATTTGTGCACTTGTATAAACACAGGCGACCTATTTGAAAAGCTGGTTCTATGAAATTTTTGGTGAAGTCTGCATCAAAAGAAACTCTGAACGAACTGTTGCAACTTGGATTTTACAGGAACTTTGTTTGTTTTTAGCTCCTCTCTGAGAACCTCTCCCATAGACACTTTAAACTGGTCAATTCCAAAGAAACAAAAGAGATTTTCTGTAGGATCAGGTCCTTTATACTAAGAGCTAATTTTACTCGATTACACTGTGCTTGTGTGCATGTATATGCGCGGGCATAAACTATTTAAGTGCAAATTGCCAGAATGTCAGTAAATTACTGTCGGAGCTGCAAAGCATTTACATACCTTAGGCATGAGCAACCAATTGGAACTTTTAATCTTTTAACAAGTTTCTGCTCAATGACATAATAATGAATAAAATGAAGAGTAATGAAGTTGACCATAAAGCTTAGCAAATAAACATCGTACACAAATATAACAATTCCTGACTAGCTCAGCACACAAAATCTACTCCTGGTTTGCTGCCTGTTACCACATCGTGTGCTAAAACACAGTAACATCCTCCTACCATTGCTTTTGGTGATACCGTTGTTGGTCTTTTTGTAGATCACTATCTGCTGCCCTCACCATGCTGGGATCCGCCCTCATTATAACCTGCTCCCCTGCAGACAGCTTTATCTTTCAGTATTGTTCCAAGGAAGTTCTTAGAAGCTTTCTTGTCTCAATACTCCTGTCAAGGAAGTTGTAGAAATCAGCCTCAGGATTACTGACAGAAACTTTCATTTGTTTGAAATCTGAACGTATAGCCCGGGTTATCGGCACTGACAAGGTCACAGACCACACTCTATCGTTATTTCCACTTCTACGAAGACTCCATGATTAAGTCACCTAAAATAAAATTCCACTTCTGTCAAAAGACATGGCAAATCACTCGCAATAGCTGCAAAGATGACTGACCATTCACTGTCTTCTGTGGGTAGGAAAAAAGTATGTCTAGTAAGGTAATATACTTGGAGTATCTTTTCTAATTGTGACTGGCAACCCTCAAATTCATCTCGTTTCTATATGTAGAGCAAGTCTAAAAGGTATCAAATTCAATTTTGTTGAAGACAAACTTGATTCAGTCATTTGTTATAATCCAGGTAACTAAAAAGGCAGATAGGGATCTACAGAATAAGCAGTAGGATTCTGCATTAGTCCCCTACAAGACAATAGCAGAAACAAAGAAAGGCAATAATGGCCACAAGTCACTGCTGAGTGGTAAGCCTTTGAGGCAGAAATCCACTTTCAATTGAATTGATGTCCCTATCAGGAAAATGACCACCCTTATTCCTTCCCACTGACAGCCACTGAGGCAGACCGGCTGCGGACATAACAAACACTAACAACAGGGACTGTTAGAGGCTGTTTCTGCAGGATGGGTTAGTGTACCACGGTGGAGCCTTAAGGGAAGCTTGAATTGCTGTTGTCTTTGCGGTCTTTTCTCTGTAAGAAGAGAAAACTGCCTTTTTACGACATGAATAACGATTTTAAACAGTATTACATTAAAAGCTCCAGGGACAGTAACTAAAAGCAAACATTTACCTCTTACGTATTCTTACAATGAAATAGCTTGGTAACATGACATTACCGCTCCAAGGTAAATATTTACTTGTTAGTATTTGGCCCTGCATAAAAATATACCTACTTTCTCCACCCAAGATGACTTGCATTTTCTATAACCAAGACCAAAACAGCCACTCATCCCACAATTCCCAGTTTAGTATGCTGCATATACTTCCTGACCTATACTGAGATGCCTAAACATACAGAGCGATATTTGGGGCTCCGAGCATATGGCTTTCAATTCACATATCCTGGATAATGGAGGTATGATGATAAAAGCAAAGGAGGAAGTTTCCACTTCCCCTTTCAATCTCCATCTCCAGTCCAAAAGAGCATTACCTGTTAACAAACCACAGCTGAACAAGGGCTGCATCTCACCAATACACTACATCACTACAAAGAGGGCTACTATCTTTTTCCCCATCAGCTTTTACTATTATGTACTTATCACCTCTCACTTCAGGAATAAACAATATGATGATTAGCCAGACAAAAAGGAGAACAAGCAGTGTAAATAAATCTTTATGATTTCTTCTGTGTTTGGCAAGCTCCTTTGCACTATTTTGGGGAAAATTTTGAAAATTCACAAAGCCAGGCTGAGTTCTGCTTGCTCTTTCTACCTATGAACATGAGAAATATTAGGTTTAACTTCAAAATTTCTAGGAAAAAAAAGTCTGCATCTACATACTTGAAAAAAGTCATTCACGAAAAATGTTCCAGCCTTCTCATTTAGCATTTTCTTCATTACTAAAACCATCCTCTGAAAGCAAATATCACACACGTACTCCTGAAAACATCTCTTGACATCCTCAGTGTGTTCATTTACTCACTTATAAAATGAACATGCTGCTGCTCATCCTATTGAAAGGAGTGTTGGGATGCTGGGAGACCCACCTGAAGTCTGGCTAAGCAGCACTGGAGGAAGCCCATTAGCTGGGGCAGGGCAATCTGCCCCACACCCCATTCCTCATGGGGAGGAGCCTTTGCTTATGCAGTGTGGGGAGTAATGGAAGGTATATGGTTTTTTGAAGTTTCAAGATTTTTTTTTAATGCTATAACTTTGAATACAAGTTAAAATTTTTCTATAGCACTCCACTCCAAATATTGTGACATATTGTGACATTGTTAACAGTCAGCTAGAAATTTATTTTGTCCTAATTTAATCTCTGGCTAAAACAGACTAGACATTGAAGCAAAACAAAAAAGTTCATTTTGGTACTCAGGTACTTCAGCTTGAGCTACTGTGCTCTCATTTTCATATGGGAGCAGTAGTGCAGAAAAGAGAATTTCTATCCAACAATATCTTGCAATAGGTCTACATGGCAAACAATTGAAGTGATTTAAGATGCTCTCATCAGACTCTCATCCTTCTTTCAGCACCATGGATCTTGCTAAGGCTCCTGCTTTCCTGTTAGAGGTATCATCATCATGACAGCAGAGATGGTAAAACAGGAGTGTGCATTCCTCATCTGCCACAGGCAGGAATCAGATAAACTCTCCGAAACTTGTCTCACCTGGCACAGAGACATTTGGAAGAGCTCAGTTTCTTTCCCACAGTCTAGACTCTTCAGACATTATGCTCCAACTGGTGTAGAGTGACATTTTCTCTGCCAGACCTAACTAAAATGCCTTTATCCAAGGTCTTATCTTAAACTCTGTCATCTGATCAGCTGACATGATGGATTATGGAGATGCATCACCTCCAGGAAGCCAAACTCCTTCATTGTACCAGCAGCAAGACTACATGCTTGCCCTACAACTACCGCAGAGCCAGGCAGCAATTTGAGAAAAGAAAGGTTAAGGTCTAACCAGAATGAAATAGTTCAACATGGTTTGGGAACACTGAAAAGCTTAATTTCAGGATTTCCAAACAAACCAAAACTCTACAGAGCTTCCTTTTCAGTGAAGAAAAAAAAAAAAAAAAAAAGGATATTTCAACTTTCCAGCCTGATTTGAAATAAAAATGGTTGAAATCGTTGCATTTCCCACGAAAAACCACAACTACTTAGAAGCTTCAGTTAAGAAGAAGCTAGAAATTGAAGTGATGCAATTCTTGCTTTTCAAATATACTTCCAAAGTTAATAATTCCTACAGCCAGCTCCACCAGACCATTATTGCCCTACTACTGTCCTGGAACTGCTGTCTTCCCTCACAGTAGCCAAACTACTGCTTTAACTTTTTTAGTGTCTTTTGAGTGCTCAAGATCTCAGAGTAACTACTAGAAATAAGCAAAAAGGTGTAAAAGGAAAAATGGAGTTTCTAACCTTCAATGTCAGGCAAAGCAGGAAAAGCAGAGAATAATTAAATGAGAACACTCTCCCCACTTGGGGTCATATTAAAAAAAAAAAAGATAGTATTAACAAAAAAGAAGCTTCATTACTCAGTATCTCTGATATCAACAAAACTAAACCCTTGGGGAGCATTCTAATGTGAAATTATTTTTCAGATACAAAAATGGCAAACTTATGTCTTCTTCCAATGCCAAAAATACTTTTTTTCTAGGAACATGGCTGTACCACAAATTAAAAAAAAAAAAAAGCCGTAGTATTTTGAAATTTTAGCTGGCAGCTAAAATACTAAAAGTAGTAAACAGTTTGAATGAATTCAAACTCAAGTAATAACAAGAAAAATGGTGGGGAAAGATATTCATTTATAATGTCCTATAATCAACATTGTGAAGCTTGGTGCAGCAGAAAGATTTCCCTGAATAAATCCATTGTATTTTTAAACAGAGAAATTTCAGAACATAGTAGCTAGTAAATATTTAAAACCTTTGTGGTAAAGGCTCAAACCTCAAAATAACAAGGAAATGACAACTGTTTATTTTTCTCCACATAAAACTGAAAGTTATTGTAAGGTCATTATAATGTAAGCCTGTTTTCTCTTTAAGAAGTAAATAATTACACCACTGATTTGAGTAGACCTGCCAGTAAGTCTACATGTGGTTAAGTCAGATAGACCGATGCTCTAAAATTGGCAAGTAGCTAGGTCCCACAAGCTATTAAGCAACTCTGAGGTCTAGGTAGCTCACAGCCCTTTTATCGTATGTCTCTCAATGGAAAAAAAAAAAAAAAAAGAAAAAACCCCACATTTAGACTAGAGTTGTTGTGCAACCTTTGAACATGGTTCTGCATATTCCATGATAACACAGAAGCAGAATTTGTTGTAGTGTTCACCCTCTGCTGCAATATTCGGCTGCAATATCTAAGCTCTCTTCAGAAATGTGTTTCCGACTCTTGTGGTCTCAAGGAAAATCTTCATAGACACGAAATGAAAACAATTTGTAGTGACAAGACTACGTTCCTGAGTTTGCAAACAGCCTGAAATAATGATGGTGATGTCAAAGAAGATTGCATCAAATTAATGGCTGTAATCAAAACAATGAACTGCTGGCTGTTTAACCACTATCATTAACCACTGCTGTACTCAAGATTTTTAGCATTACCATCAAGGTGTTTAACCCCACCTCTTCAGGCACCAAAACTTCAGCTGATGGGCACTGTCAATACACCAAGCTTTGCTGATGAAGTTCCATAACACAAACTATGCAACGAACAGGGAGCTGGAGCTGGGCAGCTGCAGTAACCTCTACATAACAGCACATACCAGTAACTGTCCTATACAATCAATACCTTCTGATGTTTAATTGAGTAAAACTCCTTATTTAATGATTTGAATAAATCTGCTGCATCATAGTACCATGGGAACTCAGGGGACACCACTGCAAATTCTAATCCAGCCCACTACAAGACACATGTAGCTTTGCCCTCAGCCAGTTCTCACCATCATTCCTACATCTGGGTTTCCAAAGGGAAAGAGAGCTCTGCATGGGGGACAGTAACAAAATATAGGTCACATCACCATTTGTGGCATGAATGTTTACCCATTGTTAGTAAAACAATCTACATTTTCTTCCCCAAAGATAAAAATCAATCTGAGTATGAAGTTGCAACCCAGATTAAAAACAAAACAAAACTAGCTAAACCACTCACATCATGGCTTCTGCCTTGGAGCTGTGGGAGGGTTAGATGCCTCAGAGCCCTTTCTCTAATTCTGCAAGCAAATGGAAACAAGAAACCTGTATTATGCTGGTGACAGGACTGCCATCACATCAGCCCTAAGACACAAAAAGCTCCTTCTCTAAGGGTTTCATGGAACAAAATACCGACCTCTGCTAGGTCTCCATTTTGTGCCACAATCTCATTTCTACTGGTGAAACACAGAGTTCCAGTGACAACTGACTGTGACCTCTGGTTAGCACTCGTAATGCTGAGGAAGAGAGAAGCTGTAGGAACTGAACCATTTTTCCTTCTAGAGCACAGAAAAGCGTTTTCCCAGGGTAGGATATGAAAAATGCAGTATTGCTACATGAGTGCTGGTTACAAAGAATGAGGCTTTCACTCTTCAAATTAATCAATTTCTTTTTTTTTTCCAGCAATAAAAGTATTAAAAGCATAAAGAAGAGAAAGATGATCAAACTGTTGGAGATGGTATCAAGTCCATTTAAAGATCAGCACAGAGGAAGATGAGCCGAGTTTTGGAAAAAGACTAAAATAAGCATGAGGGGAGTTGCAAGAATAAACAAACAAAAAAATTCCTTTGCCTTGAAGCTCAGTAGCAGTTTGGTGCTTTTAATGGAAATATTCTTTTTCTTCTCTACAGTTTTGCAGTAGTAATTCTGCTAAATAGTAAGATTATACATATATTCTGTAAAATTTCAGCTTTCTAGCAATTTGATGACAAAGTATTTGAAAGGATCAATCTATATGCTTTCTGAATAACCATATCAAACTTCTGATTTTTTTTTCATTCCTCCTTTTTCATGTTGTAAATGTGCCATGTAATGACAAATTTGGGCATAAATTCGACAAAAACAGATAAACAAAATCAGTAGAACTACTCACAGTAGTAAAGCTATGGAGATGTCTAAATATTTGCAGGTGTCTTAGATAATAAGCTTTCACAGCAGGAACTACATATCTGTGATTAGTTCACTAGTCTACTCTAGAATTTTTGAAATATATGTAGTAATAAGGTTAACTCCGTGGTGTATTTTTCTTTGGCCCATCATAATTAAATGCAGCATAAATCTTCCATATTTTATTTTCTTTGTACATTTTCCATTGACACGTGTATATACATATATAAAAATATTTATACATTATACATAGACACAAAGAAATATCTTCATGAAGGTTACATTCAACCAATAATGTATACTGGTCAACAACAAGCAACTGCTCTTATCCTAAAAAGTGTTTAGTTGCAAAAATGTTAATGAAATCCACAGAAACACTTAGGAACCAGTTTTTTAATCTCATTACCATATCAAGGAGCTCCTGTTAATCACTGTCCAAATTCATTTGGATTTATTGCATCACAGTTATGCATACAATTAAATGCCACAAGGTCCCAGTCAGATTAAACAAATGATTTTTCCTGTAGTCCTTACAGGACTAGTAGTGACAAATCACATGGAAGTAAAATATATCATAATTAATTAGCAGAGGCCCATAGATAACCTCTCCCACAAATCTCCATGGGCAATTTTAATAGGTTTCAATATTTAAATATAAACCCCTACAAAATTGCTTAAAAATTCAAGGAATACTTGCAGTTATTATAGGTAACAAATATGTCAGTCATGTAATTTTTTATTACATAATTATTTCTTCAGGGATGTTAGAAACAAGTAATTATTTTCTTAAAAATGAATTGGCAGCAACTATTTTAAGCATGCCATTGTGAATGAAATATTATCAAATAATTGTTGTATTACTAACAACTGACTTACAGAAAAGAAACATTTCCTTATCAAAGCACATAACATCTCACCATTGTAAGAAAATTTAATCTTCTTTACAGAAGCTTCAGTAAGCTAGTAGGAATTACAGGAAGATAACTGGTCTTAATATGAAATATGAACGCCAGTGTGAGGAAAAAGGGTTCGGCTTCTTTAGCTTGATTTCCAATAGTACATTTTAGCTGTTCATTCCTCTTATATGTGTTAGGGAAAGTAACAGATGACAGCATTTCAGAGATGTGTTGGAAAAAAATCTTCCTTTATAGGAAGAAGTATTTTCTCAAATACTAAGACCTGTTCATGGTAATCTTCCTGCTTAAGAAATAGCAAATTCTACCTAAACCAATTCAAAACAATGTGTCCCCACAATGAGTGGGCTAGAAAATACATAACCTGCCAAACAAAAAGCCCTCATTTATTTCCAGAACTCAGCTTTCATCTCAGTGATTTGGATTTGTTTATCAAGTAGAGACCCTGGTGCTCCTTCAGAAAAATCTTCAGTACACTGTATTTTGTCTGCCTTCAGTCTCTTCAAAACATCAAAATGTCTCATTTCTCATTCATTCCTTGCTAATGTTCACTTAGGGGGATATTCAAAAATGTCTGTGCTAGTCCAGGAAGACTGGTCTCCTGACACTGCAGAGGAAGGAACCTAACTTAAAATAAATGTTTAATGATGAAATTATTGAACTGAGTTTAGCCTTGACATGTCTGCAATGTCAAAAGAAAGTCTTCAAGTTAAAGACAAAGTTGTACAAAATACCCAAGTTTCAACCCTGGATAGTACCAACTTCAGCCTATAGGAGAGGTATTTACCTTGAGGCACAAACTTGAGCTGAAACTCAAGTTATCTTATTTTGAGTTCCTTAATTGTGGTAGCCAATTCTCAGTAATCAGACAATCTTCCTGAAAGAATCTCTTGGAAATTACATTATTTCTTTCATTTAGATGCATCTCAATATTGACTCTTATGTTGGGTACAAAACAGTGTTAGAAGAGAGGAGGGTAAATAAGGATATGAAATTTGTGGGACGACATCATAATACACCAACAGTAAGCAAGCTGTGAATGGAATATACAAATGTTACCAGGGTCTCCAAGTCAAAATGTCAGACAAAGGAACAATGAAGAAAAATTAATTAGTGAAGTTGGCCTCTGTAATAGGAATGAATAAATATACTGGGATTTGTAATATAGCTTGTCAAACTAATTGTGAAGAGTGATAAAAATTGATGTTTAAAATATATAGCTATATTTTGTGAACACTACTGAGTCTCAAGTCAGGCAGCAATAATAAGACTTTCCACAAATAGAGGTCAAAAAAGAGAAAAATAAATCAACTTGGAATGAAAGACAACATCATAAACTTAAGAAAAAAAATTTCATTCCATTATGCCTCCTCCCATTTCCGCTGCAAGCTAAATTTTCAACTCGGTAAGTGTAAATACCTCAAAATGTAAAGGTAGCAGTACATCAAGAGGTCTCAGCAAATTGCCCAGTGTGTATTAAGTAAATTACCTATTATTGTATAGATGAGGAGAAGGTCTGTACCTGTGCCTTTCAGTGGCAGCTCACTGTTAGATTAGTTTAGTTCTAGCGTGAAATCACACTCACAATACATGAGCAGGGTTAATTTTTTTGAGGTACTATGTGCGGAAGAATAGCCAAAACCACTCTATGCTGATGGAAGTAATCATCATTAGCTAAACGAATGTGCGCCTAATCTCCTCATGAAGAACAGGAGGCAAGCACTGAGTTGGGGAAAACTCAGAAAGGGCTTTAAAAAGCTTGTTTCCGATGAGCTGGAAGGTGGGAAGCATGATAAAACAAGGAGAAGTAATGCAAAGAGACAACTGACTTGGAAAATATTTGCAGCAGCATTCAGAATGGGAAAAAACATGATAAAACAAAAAAAAGTTTTTGTTCATAAGTGAAAATATTTGGGGATGTGTGGATACTGGAGGAACACTAGATCTGAGGAGTGCCATGTGACTCTATTCATATTAGGACCTACAGAGATCAGAACTGAAATTGGTATCTGTAACTGAAGGGAGAGAAGCAGTTGGCAGAAGCACTGGTGGCCAAAAATATGTGAAAAGGTTTAAGCTTTTTGTTCGCAAATACACAGGAAAATTCTGCAAAAATTCAATCGTCGGTTAATCACAGTGATATGTTAATCAAACCTAAAGAATTACTATGATAAAGCAAGCCCATCAATACCCAAAAGTTGCCAATTACCAGTATTAACCTTCACAGAATTGATAATTTATTTTTCAATTTCTGACTACAAACTGTAACACAGGATTATCTTTTTAATAGTCCGTTATCCTTTGTTTTTCTAATACTTTGGTCTATCTTTGTTTTCTAATACTTATCCTGTTATTTTATGAATGTTAAAAAAATATAAACTTACATGAAACCTCATTAATAAATCAGTACATAATCGTTAAACCAAAGTAGCATCTAATCAGTTGCCTTTCACATCACAGCACCGACCCTAATCTATGAGGCATAAACAAACACACATTCTTTGTGCTAACTTAAATCTTAAAAAAAGAAAGAAATATATCCCAACATAAATATTTCAGCAAACAGCCATATGAAGGAGCATGAATGTTTAATTTAGCCATCACCTCTGTTACCATCTGTTAGACAGCATAACAGTGTTTCTCCTCTAGAAATTCCAAAATCTAACCAAGTTTCCAGTGCCCAAATGAAAATTATATTCCTTCTTAGCCCCATAATACCCATCTATATCTAGGAACATCAAAATAGTTTAATATTTTGCAAAATCCTTCTCCAAGGTGATCATGCTATATTTGGTCAATTCATGTCTTTACTAACAATACCTACAAAGTCTGAATAACTTTTCATTGCCTTGCTTATGCCGGAAGGAAGGATTTAGCATAAGGGCCAGATTTCAGAAGGTTGGCTTCAATACCATCTTGTTCCACATATTTCTACCAAAGATCAAGTAATTCCCAACCAAGTTCCTCCACTGGAAGATACTACTTTGGTCAGTTTAAGGATCTTCTGTTATGTTGAACATCTTTTCATCCATTCAGAAACTTAGCAATTACATGTGAGATAGGAAAATAGATGTTTTTAATATTGGATTTCAAATACTGGAGACACAAGTTTAAATGAAACTGATCAGGTGAAGAAAAAGGTATGGTTTCCATATGCTTTGTCACTCAAGACAATGATCTCTCCACGATTCCATAGAAGTGCCTTTGATCTATTGCCTCAGCTACACGACCATGTGATGGCCCTTAATTGCACTTGAACTACGGTCTCCTGTTTGGGAATATACCATGAAGGAAGTTTTGGTTGTGTGTCTGGAGACATGCGGATACACAATACATGACATAAACATGTCTAAGTGGAATGAAAATGTTCAGCAACTGAATTCATTGTTCTGGGTACAAAAATAGTGTTTCATGAACACTAGAAATCTGCACTTAAATAGCACCCTAATATTAAGGCTTTGCTTCTCAACCCCTGTACCCATTAAGTCTAGAAAAAGGAATAAAAATATAAATCATCATCATTTTGAAAGCTCGTACTGCATCATTTCCATTACACCAGAAAACAAATGCTTGACATTTTATCCTTAAAAATTAACTTAAAATGGCCTGACTTAGAGGAGCAACAACAGCACATAATCTCTTAGAGTTGTTTTGCAAGTGGCCTCATATTTTTCTTCACTTGAAGCTCTGTATAGAATTGGCACTTCTTGGAACACGATGTCTAAGGCTTAATGGAGTAACAGAATGTGAAGGAAAGCAACTCAATAAAAGCTGCAACTGTGGCATTTCACAGTGTCTTTTTCTCCTTTTGTCTGCCCACCTGCTTTCTTCTGAAGTGCTGTGACAAGTAAGCTTGGCAAGATGAGATCTATGTCCATGGCCTTGTAATTACGTTTCATTGGCTGAGTTCTTAGGTTGAACTTTAGGTGTCTGTGGACTTCATCCTAACTTTCTCAGTATCTCTGTATGTTCTCAGAGGAAGGTCTGTTCATAAGAATGAGTAATTGGAGCTGGATGCGTGTTTCTAATGAGAGAACCAATATATTACTACAAATGAAAAAACGGATAATAGAATAGAGTTCAACAGAAAGAAATGGTGCAAATACATGTCTAGCGCAGAAGCAGTCACAGAACTTCTATCCTACAAGCCAACATACACCACAAACAGAAGTTCCTCACAGCATCCTTTAAGAAACTTAAAAAAAACCCTAAAAATGAAAAGCCACAATTACAGTGTTTGAGAGGAAGACAGTAACATCACATGTCTGAAAAACTCAACAGACTAGCTATAAGCAGCCAAAACACTGTTCTATATAGGAACAACAACCAGGACAAATTAAGATAACTTTAATATGTAACTTAATACCATCAGTGTAAACCTCCAAAGGCCAATGGACTCACACTGCCAATTTGGTCTTCCCTGATGGTTAAGAGAAAACCCCTTATTTTCCATTACAAAATTCAACGTGCCTATATCATAACTTTCCATCCAAATCTTAATCCCATTACCACCAAAAAAGATACTACATGTCTGTGTTCTCATGTAAAAACTAAAGGAATATGCAGTTACACAAAGGATGATCATTCAAATTCCCCACTAAGGAATCTTCAGCACATCAACAGCCTTAATGTGCATCTGAGTACCTCACTGCAGCATGCTGCAACGTCCACCCTTGGCTAGAGTGCAAGAAAAGCTTCCACAATTGATATGCTCACTAGGAGATAGATTTGATATCTAAATGTAACAATATGTCTGTAATTATACAGACTCTGCATCAAGTTACATCACAGGATAATGCCAGTTTATTATCTAATTTAAATCAAAACTTTTGGAGTTCAGAAGTATTTTTTTTCTGACTAGTGATAGTACATATTGAAGTCAGAATTGAAAGCTCTAATTCAATTAATTTTTTGTACGTCTTTAGAACTAATGTTCTAAGAATCTAAAAATATAACATTTAAAGACTGAATTGATGGTATGCAAAACTGAGCACTAATATTTGCTTTCTAGGAGAGTAGGAACCAATTGCACTAGGTGCTGTACAAACATTGAATTCCCATCATTCTACCCTTTCTAAACAATTGGTAAAAAATTTAAAGTAGTGTTCCACTGAATAAATGTTTTTGCTGGAACATTTTTTAAAGAAGTAAAGAAGGGGAACATCTTTTTATCAAAAAGTAAAGGATCAGTTAAGAAGTACATGGATGTACTGAGCAAAAGGAGGAACCATTTTTACAGAAACAGTCCATTTCAAACTCAGTCATGTTAAGTTTCACATAAGGTTACACTCTGGAGAACAGAACAAGTGAAACCTTGATTTCTGCTGCTGGCCTTCACACTTATAACAAAATTGATGGCATATTTATAACTCAAAAGTTAAAATAATTTCTTTAAAATGGACACAATGTTATTCTCAGTAAAAAATGAGAATTTGTTTCCAAGTGGATGAACAAAAGGAACTGGACATGGTCGTTGGTAACTGTTTATCATAGTGAAACTAAAAAATTACTATTACCTAGGTTATAATATATAGGTAGGAGAGATATGTATATAAATAATATTATATATTATTTAACAATATTAATAGACCCTATCATTATTAATCCTTGTTATGTTGTGAGAAAGCTTGCACAGTTTAACTTTCATAAACACACTATGAAGCAAGAAATTAATCAAGAGCATCAAAAAAAAATCCACATCATATATTTGTTCTGTCTTTGTAAAACAAAATTCTGGCAGGAAGAAGTTCAGAAGAAGCTAAGACAATTTTCGGTCTCAAGTGGAGGAGAGCAGAATGTTACCTCTAACAGGCACTCGTTCAATTCAGTGGCTAACAGATCAGAACTAGTGCTTGTCTATATATGCAAGTTGTGAATGAACAGCAGCCGTGTCCTTTAGAGATGACTATAGCAACAGGAAAACCACAGTCGGTCCTGGCTGAAATAGAAACAGCTCATTTTCATGGGAGAAGAGGTACAAGAGTAGCCTATATGCTCAATGCAGAACTGGAAATGTGTACATATCAAACCGCAGTTCGAATCAATTATCTATATGACACGGCATTAAATGACTTCCCAATAAGCGGAGAGCATCCTGAAAAAATCAGCCTAAACCCATCAGTGATGGGGTTTGAAGTTTTCAGAGTGCTTACATCTCTGTAGAGATTTTGTTTTATTATTTCATTTGGGGGATTTATATTGAATCTGTCAGTGTATTTGGACACAGACCTCATGAACCTTAATCATATAGATATTGCCTTCTGTTCCGACTGATGTGCTATTCAAGGGAGTAGCTGCCATATTTTGGAAGCTCAGATAAGTGCAGAGCATGTCTCTAAGCTGATAGGTGACTGTGCTCATCAACTCAGGAAGTTTCTATGCAGAAAAGCAATGCTCCAAAGAGGCAGGTAAGTTGCCAGCTAGTTTCTGAATGATTTGGTGCTGACTTAAAATATCTGAGATGTTTCTGCATTTCTGGGCAGTATGAGGTACTTGAGGAAGGAGCTTCCCACAAAAGGAAAAGCTGCCACAACACTTTGAGCAATGGGCTGTATCACAAAATAACTCTCCAACAGGAGCAGTGGAGGAAGCAGTTTTAGTCTACAAGGTTTGATGCAAGGTTTTTGGGATTTCTAAGATCTGCACTAGTGGAGTAAGCAGAAAAATACAGAGCAGTCACACAGGAAGGGCATTATTGGACATAGTACTGTACGTTGAAAATTTTCTCCTTTCACACTTAACCTATAACATTTCGTTTTCTCCCAAGCTGCATGCAGATTGTTCTCAAAGGTTCCCAAGAGTCCCAAGACTCTTGTTGACCATATTGCTACAAGCCCAGGGCCATCCATTCATTTCACGAGCTGAAGTAATCAACTCTTAGCCCATTGTGTACTTCTAAACCACTGTAATTACAGAGAAAAGTACATCAGTTTATACCACCCTTGTAGGCCAGCATTGACTGCAACAAAGTAGTAATTAATACAAAATCAGCTGCTCATCTGAGAAGCAAATCATGAAGCCAGCACAACTGAATTGATCACAATCATCCATTCACATCCTAAATCATACCATGTGCCTGTACAATACTCAGTACAGTACAGTCTTCATTACAGTTGCAGCCTTTAGGCACTACACTAATTGAATAACAAAATAATGATAATAATAAGAAACAGAAGTTCTAAAGAAATTTCAGCATATACATTTTGCACCCATCATCCTGCCATTATCTCATTGATAAGTGCAATTGTAGGTATCAAATATATGTTTAATTACATTTTCTCAATCTACCAGGCTTGAACTTCTAATAATGTTGCCTTTGAACAGAAATTTAAAAAAGGACTAGCTTGAAGTTTGGGAGAAGAATGGGATAAAAGGGCAAGTTAAAAATACACTGGCCACGCACTGACAGAAACCGTTTAACTATGTCTTATATTTTTGAGTGGATCAAATTCCTGATTTTTTGGGAGAAAATATGTTTGGATGCACTATGGAAAGTAAAAGTAAATAAAAAAAAAGAGTGAAGAAAAATAAGAAGTAGTAAATGAAAAAGCTGCTTAACAGAGGCTACACACTGCTGACATGCACAGAACCCTGAGTTGCTTCTACATGGATGTGCTCAATATGTACTAAAATACACTTGAATTCTACAAGACAGAAAAACCCACAACACACAAAATGTTACTTAATGTCATACTACTTGTTGCTTACATTACTGGAAAAAGACAGCGATAGATTAAGAAACACTTCAACTATTTATTTAGTTTTGAGTTCTTCATCTTTAGGTTTTTTCTGTTTTTTAGGATTAACTCCTCACTGTCTCAAACACATATGCATGCACATACACTTATACAAAGATGCATCTTAACCTGAATGTATTGAACACATTAGAATATCTTCTGTGTCAATTTACCAGAAAAGACAATAGCAAATAGCAGAGTAGTGATTATCAGGAAGCCTTTATAACTTTGGTGCCTGTCACCTACAGCTCATTATAAAACCTGCTATATGGACAGCCCATACACATTTTGGGGCCATAGAAGGCAACTAGGTTTTTGCCAGGTAGCACTATCAGAACTATGCAGTATTTTTCCTGGGATATTGTTCTGTTCTGACCACAAACTGAAGCACAAACTTTACGAGGAACAACTTCAACAACTTCGGAAATGGCCCAGCTCCAGCAGGACACACCCTGGAGTGCATTACAGCACTGCCTTGTAAACTCTTTTATTAATTTCATAATAAATGCTTAGAAATCAGACTTTTTGCAGGTGATAACTAAATATAAAATCAAGGCAAAACAGATGTGTGATAAATTCTTGGCAACGGTCCTGTTTAACTGAGTTTTATCATGGATTTCCAGCAGGCCCAGCCCCGCTCCTGCTCTGGATCCCCCTGCAGTGTACATCGCCAGAGTCCTTCGCCTCCCTCAACACTGTCTTTAAAGTTTCACTTACTATTACAACATCTCAATGTGGAAGGGTTTAACACTTGATTTGGTTTTGTTCAAGTTAAAATCCACTGCTGCAGTTCACGGTAGAACTTTTTTAAAAGACCCATAAACTTTTTATGCACTTTTCAGCTCAATACCAGCTCATTTTTCTTTGGTGACATCAGTGCAGCAGTGACTTTCTGTTGTGCTTCAAAAAGGGACTAAACTACTGAGAACTTTCAGTAGTTTCATAAAATGAGGCCTACATCCCAGAATGAGAAAGTAAGTAACATCTCAGCTCTCCTCCCTTCTCACCACCTCTCTGGCTGTTAAAGAAAAATTACAAATGGCAGAGCTTAAATGGTAGATTAAAAAAAAAAAATCACAGAAAACTTATAAATGAATAGAGCCTGTACACACACAGGGTCCCATTAAGACAGCTTTCACAAACTGGCCACCGCAAGGTCTGTTTGAAGAGAATAACAGTGGACTTTATCCCTACAAACCTGATTTCAGTTTGGAAATCCCCAGTCTCTTTGAAGTGACTGATACAGAACTTCACCCTTACAGACCTGAATTACCTTTGGAAATCCCCACTCCAGGATACAAAGACTGACCAGCCTGTATTAGCCAGCTTCCTTCTCCACAGAAAAGGATGGGTTTTATTCTGCTCATGTTGGAGACTGAGAGGAGGAAGTGACTGAGGATGAACTCTAGTGAATTGCCTGTGCTGGGCTGAGACCTCCTCTGTTCCCACCCCTCGGGCTACAGGCACAGCTACAACTTCCAACCACACAGGGACACACGAAGGCCCTCTTAGCACATGATGTCTTCCCCTTTCTAATTCTTGCTGTGCAGTTGCATCCAGTAAAATTATAAGCCATGCCCAACACAGGTGGTTTCCCTTCTCTTTAAAGTGACCCTTGCACTCTGTTGCACTGCCTGGCTCAAAACCATGTTGTCGTGAGCCTGCCAAGGTTGCAGAGGGATGGGATAAATCTGCCCAAGCATGGTATAAGCCACTTTAATTTGTCATATAAGGAAGTGTATAACTAGATGCCATGTCTCTACTAAGGCCCGTCTGGTTTGGCTCAGGAGCAGGACCACAGCCATTTAAACAAACCACTAAACTCCTGACCTGTGTGAACCCATAGAGAAGCAGAGCAATGTTTGGAGCTCAGATGACTCTTTGCCCTGCTGCTCTCTGTTGTCCCAGACATGACACAGATCAGGAACATGGATGATGAGTAGGATACATTTTCTAGCTTTGGCTATTAAAGGTTGCTACAATTAAAAACATAAATAAAATTAACTTCAGACTGTACTCTACATTACAAGGTTCTCAGCTACTGAATTCATAAAGACATGCACACAAGGCCATTCTGATTCCTCTGTTGGTCATCCATTTGGGACTGACAGAGAAAATTCACCACATTGGAGAGCACACCTCACACCTCACATCCCACACGGTCCCCGCCCACAGGAGACTGTGTCTGACTGGGGAGGAAAGTCAGCGAATCAGTGAGCTTGTGAGAACGTCTCCCACATTAACCTCACTCATCCAGTATCAATGTCTATGAATTACAGAAGCTAAGGGAAAGAACAAAGAGAAACTGCATAAAACCTAGTTATTTTAACAATCTGTTTTGCACAGTAATTAATCAGATCAGCCCTCTAAGGGGCTCCAAAGATCCTAAGGTAAACTTAATTCACTCTAATTGAATTAAAAACTATTAAGCTAAAAGTTACAATGCCTAGCAAGGATAAAAAAATATCCCTATAAAACCTGCCTGCAAGCAGGGAACTAGCAGTTATGCCAAGCAGCAGAACAAGAGGACACGCGCTGCAGAAATTACAAAAATCAGAAAATGCCACAAAGAAAAATATATTCATTTTGATCCTTCAGTCTAGGTTTTAGTGTTTTAAAATAAGTCACATTATTATGTTCAAAGGTGAATGATACAGTATTTTTCAGGGGTATGCTATGCATTGAGTAGAGCTGATTGTCAGCTTGCTTTATTTCATGCAGAAGGCTTAGGTCAGTTCTAAGATAAAGACTGTACTTTCCACAGGAGAAACAGAAATGTTCTCTTATGAAAAAGGAATTGGACAGCATTTATAAAGTAAATGATTTATGCAACTGTATTAGTACATTTTTTTTATTCATGACTGCATACAAAGATTTTCATGTATACAAATGTCCTCACCTTGAAACAATTCAATAATTTGTTCCTGTGAACATGTGTGGCCTGTGGATTGCCTGTGAACTATTTGTCCTAGATACTGTTTTGATTACTCGTAATTCATATTTTTCTCTCTGCAATACTTGATTAATCACCTCCACCTCATGTTATTGTTCTTACGTGCAGACTGGATGAACCCCAAAGAACTTTCATATTCACATGCCTGAGACAAATATTCAAATTACATACCTGTGCATGATTATCTGTTATTATTTCTTTTCTCTGGAACATTCCCTCCATAAAACACTTACTATTAGGAACATTCGAAATGAATAAAAAGCAACATGAAAAACTAAAAGGCATTCACAGTATTCTTCTAATGAATACTCACAATCTTTAAAAAAAAAAAAAATCAGTCCAGAGAATAAGTAAACAAAAAATAGCTGTAAAACACTACCTAGAATGCAATTACATCAACAAAATTTCTACTATGATACTAAATGTCAGAAAAAAATTCCAAAACAAACAGCAAGTTTTACTGTCAAACAGGAAAAACAATTTTCCTGGGGAGTTTTCCTTTTAAAAATAAAACCTAGAACTTTGCACACTCTCATCCCCAAAAAGTAGATGGTAGCTTTTATTTTTACTAAAATTATCACTGAACTTTTGCTCAGAAATACAGGCTCAATGGCTACTTGATTTGTGAGGAGAATGAAAAAAGATAAACAATTCAAAGTGTTCTGAATAAATGGTAATTTAGCAGAAATACAGTGTTTCCTTGAATGCTCTTTTGGCTATAAGCAATAATGCTGCCACAAAAATCTGGTTTGCATCATCTAAATGCTTGAAAAAAGAACACATAATTTAGGAAAAAAACGATGGCTGCCACTTAGCCATAAAGAGCAGCACTAGTGTTAGAAATAGCTTTTCTATGATATTTTTGTTCATGTTCTGGGTTTTTTCAGCAGTAGAAGTAATTACCGTGGTTTGTGAGGGCAGTGTTTAGTGCTATTACCCTTTAAACACTGTACACAAACACTGAGTCTGACTCCAGGAAGGCTGAATGTGGCCACAAGCAGGGCTGTAGCCACATCCTTGCCTTCAACTCACCAAGGAGCCCCAGTGATTTCATGAAGAGTAAGGGCTGTACTTGAGAAAAGGTGTGTTGCCTTTGATCCAACTCCCTGTCTGTTGGAAAGAAGCATTCTGGTACACCTTATACGATAGTTTTATGCCCAATACTTTAACCTAAAAGACAGGAGTGGAATGACCCACTTTGGTTTCATAGACTGGGTATTCTACCTTAGAAAATGGAGCCCAGTGACAAATCTCTTCTATCTGTGCTCTGTGAACTTCATATTTCTACCTCCAGGAAGATCCTTTTACAAATCTGAGAAGCTTCTTTGAAGGAAGACATCCCTATATAGCTAGAGATGGATTTCTGAAATTCTGTCACTGGTAAAAGAGGTACTGAGGATGATGGAGGGGGCGCAGGTAGATTTGAAGCTCGGGGTGTATCAGGCAAGGCTTTCACCACTAGTATTTGAGGAATTTGAGGCTGTATCAGCCTAGTCTATTGCAGTGACCCCTTAGGGTCTGTGACTGAAACGGCTCACAACAGCCAGCTGTGAGGTTTGCAAAAACTCCAGATCCCTCCAGGATTCTGTGGATTCCAGTAATTCCTAGAGTGTGCACACACCATGCACCAACCCTTCCTCCCCACAGCAGCTCAGCACCGTGACCAGATCCCTCTCCAGCCAACAGAAGGCCAGGAGAGACACAGGGTGACACATACACTGTTTCAGCTGCTTTTTATTGGCACAAAACTCGATTCTCCTTTGGCACATAATCTGCAATTAATTCAGATGCCTGTAGAAAATACGTAAGTAGTCGGTTGAATACCAGCTCATTCTTCTCCTGTTTGCGCACAATTTTATTTTCTAAAAATTTTCTAGGAAGGTGTCTTTGAGACAGGTTCTTTAGCTTCCTTCTTAGGCTCAGAGGAACTCTGCTGTACTGACCCTTTAGGCAGCTGAAGGAGCATGGAAATGGCCTTTACCACCTGAATGACAGGCAAGACACAAGAAATGCAGGGGTTTCTGCAGCTCCGGTGTAACATGAATCACTTTCTACAGAAATCAGTGATAATAGCATGCATATCACATGAATCCTCTACTGTGTTTTTAACCGTTGATGAGAAAAAAAAAAGTTACTAGTAAGGGTTGTGCACTTTGATCATAAACAAGCAACACCCTGCACTTACCACTAGACCATGGGGATGGCCCATTTATTAACCGTTGTTTAGCTCTGATTACAAAGCTAGTAGGTATTCCCTTCCTCTTGCAGCACTCCCAACAGCTGACTGCAACAAAGTCAATATTCCAGTTAGCATAGTTTATAAAAAACAAATACACTCTATCAACCGGCTGCTGACACACGATGTGAGGTCACTTTAACGCTTCGGTGTGGGGTTAGCAAGGATGCAAGTTACACCAGAGGACGAGTTTCTAAATTCAAAGAAGAAATATTACCTTTCCAATCAATGGATTAAATGCCCTGCCACTGGCTTTGCACCAAGGGTGTGTCTGCTAATTGCAAGGAGCAGATTGAGCACCCCACATTCCTCAGCCCAGACAATAGGGAAGTGGCACACCTAATCCCCTTAAATGGGATGCCTGGTGTTGCCTGCAAATCTGTTTATACTGTTTAGCAAATGTGAATTAGTATTTGCTGGCATAAACGCCCTGCTGTGCAGACCTTTGTTAACTTGAGGCTACTTCCTTGTTCTCTTAAAGCTGTTAAATGACTCAATCTGGCCTTAATATGTTTCAGTGCTGTGTTCACTACTTATCTCTCAAGTCTATTGTTTTCTAACGCATCCTCATAATCGTCTAGGAGGTTCTCCATTGTGACAACAATTTGTTCAATAATTACAGGTTCACATGAAGAAAGACCAATATACTGTGTGGAAAATCAAATATACAGATGGGGGTGGAGGGAGGAGAGATAAAGACAATCTCAAATTACTTTTCTAAAAAAAAGGTAGGTCTAGTATAAGAAGTCTGTAAGTGCTTTAGCATTCTCATAATTACAGAAACAGAAAATTAATTAATGGCTATGCATTTTACATAGTCTGTTAGGTGTCTGCAGGGATACTGCACCAGGGAAAAGATTAATTTGTGTAGTCTTTGTGTCATTCTTCAATTCACAATATGATCGAAAACAACGATATTTGGGATTAAGAAAGAGTATTCACTACTCTGTGTCCAAGGTATGGAAGATGAGGTCTGTGCTCCAAATAGCTTACAAACCAAATCCATATCCAAAGGAAGTAGTAACAAATTATCCTTTATCTTGAGTTCATTTACTTGTAACATAAAAAAACCTCCGGGGCCCCTGGTGGTCTAGTGGTTAGGGTGCAGGACTCTCACCGCTGCGACCCGGGTTCGATTCCCAGCCCCCCGGGTAGATGGAGCTCGTTAGCCTTGTAAGGCAATCAGACTCAGAGAAGGTCACTCTAAACAAACCTACGTCCTGAGAACCTCACTGCCACTGTCCAAGCTTGCTTGGCCCCGGCAGATGAACCTCAGGATTAAAGGGTGGGCTCAGCTGTGTCTCACCTAAAAAATCCACTGCGCAGGCTCGAAGGGTTAATGACCTTTCCCAAATCTTCGCTCGCGAAGACTGGCCATTATTATTATAAAAAACCTCCATGAACATTATGGCTTCTAAGGAAAGAAGCCACTGAAGACCTTATTTAACTTTTCAGACTCTAGTTAAAGTCTTCAGATACTTGCAGTTGGCAGGCTTGCCATCCAAATGAACTCTCAGATCATATATGCATATGCAGATTTGACCAGGGCACAAGTTTATGACCTGCTAGCAGCGGCTTCCTGCAACCTCTCAAACTTACCTTCTGACCCTGTTACCTTTTTATCACTACCTTGATAGGTGAAATTTGCCAAAGCTAACAGATGTTTAGCAAGAAAGAGACAACTGCTGCCTTGGGTGTATCTCAGTTCTGCAGCTGCAGTAAATAAGCACCCATCCAGTATTTCAAAAAGCTTCCCCCTCCCCCTCGCCCTCCTTTGGCCAGTGGAGCAAGTCATGCTCATCACCAGAAGTCCCCTGTCACTTTAAGAACTGAAACAAGAAAACCTGTACCATTTTTATACTTCTGTTCATTCTTTTCAATCCATTCTAACTCCTTCCCCCTGGGAGTTAGCCCTCCACCAAAAGTTTCTTTCAGTAAAGCACTAGCTCTGTCTATTAAGCTTACCCACCCCTGCTTAGCTTTAACACTGGTTTCTTTGTACTTGCCTGGTGAACTGACCAGCTATACAGCACAATAGCTACAATTACTAAATTACACTCCCTGTCACTGCCTTTTGTATCACACCTCTAACAGGTGTCATTACCATGATAGGCAAATTGTAATAACCCATTCACAGACTCCCCCACTCTTAATAATGTTTTTTTATTATTACTATTTTATTTTACATAATATATGTGTGAATACTGCACAGAGACTGAATGGTTGGTAAATGTACAGGACTGAAAGATTGAACCGCATGAACTGCAGACACAAACAGCAGCATTTAGGACAACAAACCCGAATGCTACCACATCCCTGATACTCTGCACACATGCACATACACGGATACATTAAAACAGTAATAGTAATACCAATATATGTGGTTATGGAAAACATATTGGTCTAAAAAAAGAGTGATAGGAGGCTTTTCTGAGCTGAGGCTGCTCCCCTGCCCTTGCCCACTCGGCTGTACTATGGCATTGCATGTGAGGGGTACACCAGGAGATGCTCTCCTGACATCCTTTGCGAAACCCCAGCAGGAGAGGAAAGCATAAGCAAGCATTGAGGTTATAAAATTCTATGAATGCAGCAATTTAAGGCAGGTTTTCAGTATAAATATAATATAAAAATGTAATGAGTTATATGATTCACAAAATCAAACGTTTAAGCAAGATTTAACCAAACCAATAAAAAACTTCTTTACTTAGGCCAATGGAAGCTGCCATAACCTTTGAAAAGTGATAAATACACCAATATATTGCTGTCTGCTGTTTTTTGGGGCCTTACTCATTACTGTGTTATTTCAGTTGTATACCAGCACAAATCCACTGACTTTATTGACTGGAATAAAAGGTCACATAGTAGCAAAATGGGTTCCAAAACCCAACCTGATGATGATGGCACTGACAGCCCTATCAACATAGTTTGGATTTCCTCAGTGAAATACATAGATAGAAATAAAACACACAAAACTTCACACACTGGTAATGTAATACCTGGAATACAAAAAAAAAAGAAAAAGACACCATGCCTCAACACTTAGTTGAGAACACTCATCACTTAGTTAAGAATCACCCTTCTTTAACTCATATTGCCAAGAAGCTCTGGATAAACAGAAAGTAATTGAAACAAGTCCTGATGGATAAAACTGTTTTCTTTTTGCTTTGTTTAAAAATTAAAATCCATAGCTAAGCCCTTTTTAGCTTTAAAGGGTATTGTAAGAACAAAATTTTTCTACTAGCTTGAGAGAAACACGAGAAGAGATGACCTGAGAAATCTCATTATGATATAGTGGTAGTTTAGGTGTTAATAACGGTAAGAATGATGGTTCTTCTCTTTCTGAAACACCATATTTCAGAGTTGAAGTAAATTCTGACCTATTAAATACCTGGCATATGATTTCCATGTGGGGCAGATAGTGACAACCCAGACAGAGCTTTTCATACGTTCTTACCTTTCATGTGATGTTGCACATGTCTGAAGAAAGCAAACTGAAGGAGATGGAAGGAGTTCGATCCAGGATAGGTACCTCACATTTGCACACTTATGAATCTACAAGTAAAACTATTTTTCTTTTAGATGTCGTGGATTAAGATCCACAAAAAAATATCAAGTCTGCGCTCCCTAAAAATGTGGGCTGGTGAAGCAAGGCACTGGCTGAAATCAGCTAGCCTTTTCTCAGTAAGGGCTTTAAATTTGACAGCAGTAGAGAGATAAAGGAGAAAATAAATGAATACAGAGAAAAATAACTTGACTCTTCATGCACTGCAGTGGAAGAACTAGAACAAATCTTCTCCAGCACTATTTTTGTTAACCTATTGTCTATGTGAAACAATCCTTCTGCTTAAGGCAGTGTTACCTACCAGCCTATTTTTTGACAAGTAGACCACCATTTCTGGACAAACAACACCCTTCAGAATTGCTACAACTAAGTGCAGGAATCCCTCTACACAGTTGTACTGCTACAAGTTTGGCATCTCCTTATTCAGCTGTTTCTCAACATGACAAAAATTAAATGCAGATGAGAGGAAATATATTGTGCCCTACCTTATCACCCCATTCTTCCACCTTGCACACAGCACTTAACTATGTTTCCAAACAGGACATGCTTCAGGATGCTCCTGTTTGGAGCATCAAAAACAACAAATATAACTTACAGCACGCAGCACTGAAGTCAGCCTTTCAGATAGGTGAAAAAAACTTTGGATTCCAACATTTCTTCTGCTGGAGGGACACACTGTAACACTCCAAGAAAGCAGGTGAGTTACTTTGAAGCATATGCCCTCTAGGCCACATCCCATTTTAAAACTCTAATATCACCTCAAATAATAATGCAAAAAGCAGTCCTATTCATAGGCAGGAAAAAACACGACTCCACATCAGACACAGAGTTGCAGTCATTTGACAGACCCTGTGATTACAGTATGGATTTGTGGCAGAAGAAAGAGGATGGAAAAGGTATGAACAAGGTGAGGGTTTTACCCTCTTTAGTCTCCACTAAGGTCTGTAATAAATGTCACCAGCACAAGAGAGAAGTGGAGAACCTGTGTTATCATTCATGGTACCAACTTCTATAGTCTACAGAAGTTTCTATAATATCTGTAATTACACTTCTGTATATCTCATTTCTGAGAATTGCATATTTAGGAGGAGGAAAACATAAAAAATGGGTGCTCAGGAGACTTTCTCTTACTCTTGATTCTTTAGAACACTTTCTACACTTAGACAAAGAAAGTAAACCAGAGTTGGTATGACACATTGTCATAATGTGGCAGACATGAAACACAAAAGCAACACAGAAGCTGCCTCATGTCTTGCATCATCTTTGTGAATCACTTGTGAATCATACTCCCCTGAAATACACCACTAGACTGAATTGAAATGCTTTACTTCTCCTCTCCATATTTTAGAAAGGGTGTTGAATAATTGAAGAGTAGAGTCAAGGGCCACAGAAAAGATGTACAAATTTGGAGCAAAGAACCCTATTTTACAACAAGGCATTGAAGGAAATAATTTAACACAATAAAACTGAAAATAAGTTTAGTTTATGGTTCTAGATATTTTCATGGCAGAAGGTTCCACTTGCCAATACAGTCCCTAAACTGCCACGAAAGGGAATATGAAGAATTTAGGATTGAACATTGAAGCCTAGGAAACACAGATTAGAAACAGAATCTCCTACTCCTTTAAATGCAGACTGATTCAACACTGGAATGACTACTAAGGACAGAGGTGGCCTCCCCATCTTTTGATACCATCAAACTCGTGGTGATGTTTTTCTGGACAAGATATCTTCATGCATACAACTTACTCAGTTAAATGCTGAAATAATTAGGCTTTCTTTTATACAGTAGGTGAGATAATGATTCAATAGTCCTCCATCTTTAAAATCTATGAATTTGTGAACTATGTCAATGTCTAATCATTTTCCTCCATCAGGTATGACAGCAGTGTCTCTCTTCACTTTAGAGATAAGTCTAAATACAGATTTATCAAATTACTCTCCCTGCCTGGGGCACATGCAAGACAACGGCCGTAGAAAACTCTGAATAGACAACACTGAATCTGAATCTATACAGCACAGATCCAACCTTTTCAATAAGGCCCTTAGGAATAGCATGTAAATATGAAGATATCTGGAACAAGAGTTTAAGTGGGAACAGAGTGGTGCAAGCAAGCCTCTTCATTCACAGAACCCAAGATTAAAATTCTTAAGAAATGACACCACTTGCTATGTATCTTTGTGCAGCATTTACACATCATTGCAATAGTGATCCACTTTTAGAAAACAGAAGACTTTATTAAATGCCCTTTGAAAGTCTTACTGGGCTTTTTTTCTTTATTTTACAAAGTCTGGGTAACTCCAAAATCAATCATTATATTCCATCTACCATACGAAGGCCACAACTGTACAGGTTAATAGCATAGTACTAAACTATCGCCCTCCAAATTAAAAGGTAAATGACAGACAGATTTGGAACACAGGCCCATTCTCAGGTCTGAAAGAGGGGGTGCCTCATTTTATGATTATTTCCTTAGAATCAGCCATCCCCTATTTACATATTCACAAACTAGCAGGGATTTCTTTACTACTATCCAAGCATTACTTAAGAATTGTATATCGGTGTGTGTACATATATTAACAGAGAGAAAAAAAGAGGGAGAAGTTGTATGCATCTAGGTGTACATACAAAAGATACATACATAAAATCTCACAGTGCCTTGTGGGGCTGTAGGAGTTCTTTCAAATGTTTTCCATGACAGCAAATAGTTATGATACTCTTGCATCTCTCAGTCCATCACTAGCATTGAACTAAACAATTGGTTTTAATACATTCCATCATTGCTTCTACAGGTTCAAAACCCAAGCCTTAGATCTGTCACACTTTTAAATATTCAAGAACTGTGCTGTTGGAATCAAATTATTGAAAAAAGTTGTGTGCACATCTATTAGAATGTGCAGCCATTTCCCTAAATAAAAACTGGGGAAAATTCCTTCCATGAGTTTTGACAAGAATTTGGAGAATAAACATGTTATTTTATCATGACCTTTCCTGTGTACTTTATCTACCCTAACACACTACCTAGAATACTGCATGAGACAGTTTTCACATTAAATTTTGTTCTAGCCTCCTGATTTATTATGCTAAGTACTTATCTGACATCAGAATTAAATGAGACTATCTATAGTAGAATCTAGTTTTAATGAAAAAAGAGATGATCGAGGAAGACTTGTCTCTTACAGGGACATACCTGAATATATCCAGCCTTTGTTTCAAGCTCAACTTGACTAGAAAAGAGTTCTTTAACTTTCTACTGTCCCCAACTCTCCTTGTTACCTCCTTTCTCTTTTCTCTGCTCTTTCTGCATTATTTAAGCATAATTTTCATGTTCTTTTTACCAGACTAGGTCTATAATCTTGTAGAATCTTTCCAGGTAACACTGAAATACAGACTTCTCTATCAACTGATATGTAAATCTACTGTCCAGACTTTCATCAGCTTTTGCATTGATTATTCAAATAATCTCTTCCCTGGCTTTGATAAAATCATTCCTTTTCTAGTCAGTGGTTTGGGCAACTTATCTCTCTCTTTGCAGTGCTTCCCTTCCCTCTACTGCCTTCACTCCTGCCTCCAGTTTCCATTCCTTTCCCATCTCAAATTTCAGTTGCCATTCTTAAAGGCTGGGCCAATTGCACTTTATGAATTTTTATTCCATATATCATTCAACCTCTTAGCAAGTATGTGTGACTGGCCAATATGACCAACTTTTCACCAGCAAAATCTGCAAGAAAATACCCCTTTTCCCTCTCTCTCACCGCCCATCACATCTGGGAGGATTTTTAAGCCCACCTAAAATTATCTTTCTCCTTATGAACTTTCTAATTCCCTCTGTTAAACTCTATTGCTATATAGTTTGTGAGAAGAAAAAACCCCAGCCCAAATCTTATCACATGCGGGCCACTGATGCAGCAAGATCCCTGTCCAAGATGCTGATCATCACTGCTCTTCTTTTCCTTTTCAACCTGCTAATCCTCATCCATCTTTCTGTGTCTGATTGCCAGGTTTTTGGAATAGGAAGTAATTTTTTCCCCACGTTTGCACAACAAGTAATACAACAGGGTGTTCATCCAAGACACAGATCCTTAGTATCATGGTATTAGAAGTTGCAAGGTAATATATAGCAAGAAGAATTACAAGGCCAGAGTTCTGTTGGACTGCATTATACATACATACAAGCTGCAGATACTGCAGATTTTCTAACCACAGCTGCACTAACATAAAATAAACCTTGTCCCATGCCACCACACCAAATTTATACAATATACTTTTAATATACTAGAAAATAAGGAAGAATTTCTGATTACTTTGTAATTATTTTGTATATACAAGGTAGATATACTTCAAACTTAATGACTCTGTCAGTTGCTCTTTATACTGTAATCTCTGCTATGCTTTTTTAGTGATCACAGACATATGTCTCCTAACCAAATTAAGTACATACACATTTAAGTGACAGCACATTTTCAGAATACATCATTATATGTTGGTAATAAAACACTACAACATCACTACACATGAACTTATAAAAATGCCAGAATAATACCCTGATAGGATCACATTAAAATAAAATTACACTATATTTTTATAGCATTTGAAATTAATATTAAAGAGTTTTGAAAATGGCCACTTAAAAATGTATTCTGTTTCCTAAGAAGTGATCTTAAAAGGACCATACAGAATTTGTGTTTCAGGGAAGTTGGATCCTGGATCCAGAAACACAAGAAAGAAAAAACAGCCATAGGATTATAAAATAGGATTTCAAAGATGTAAATAATTATTTAAGATCACATGTATCCCCCATAAAACCTATTTTCTGCACAAAGCTTCATTAATAGAACATACACACACATACACAGAGACACACAGCCACATGCAAAACCAGCTGTAACAACAACAGACAGAAAAAATAGAGACTATCTACATAAAACAAACTGGCACTCAAAAATAAACCACACACATTTCTAAAAAGGAGGCTTTATGAAAAAGATGCAGTATCTGTAACAGTGCATCACAGATCTACACAGTATGAAGTTTATGTCACTAATCAGTTATTAAGTGAAGATTTAATAGTTCCATCAGGGAAGGTAATTTCCTTTTTCTGATGCCTTCATATCATTAAGTGACTGACTGCTAATTTCATAGAAATGTGCTTACATACTTCATATATTTTACCCTGATTAAGTAAAAATACCAAATATCTAGCACTGAAGGAAAACAAACCCCAGGAAACTAAAAATACTAAACACGCTGCTCAGAGATGCTGCCCCCTCCCCCCCCATTAGATGTGGTTAGTCTTTATGCAAATGTATTACTAATGTGTATTACAAATTAAGCAGAACAGAATAATCTTTTGCCTAGACTTACAGGACATTTTACATCTTCAATTAGATGAGCAGCAACAATATTCACTTTGAGTTCTAAAATCCCTTTCACAGATAGAGAGGTTAATTGGTTGATCTTACAGTATGGATAAAATTCAATACCTAAATTAAATGCATATATATATATATATATAAATGTGTGTGTGTGCATGTGTGTGTGTGTATATATATATAAAAGCATATATATATATATATATACACATACATACATATTTAAAAGTATCTTTACACTTTTGGAAAAAGTTATTTTAATTAGAATCACAGACACCTTTCTGAAATTAATTAAATTTAAATTCTGTTCAGGAAAAACATCTTTTACTACTTGCGTATTATTAACATGGTATTTTTAACTCTTACTCAAATATAGTCAGATGCTTTTTTTGGTAAATTTATTATTAATATCTCTGGTATGCAGATAAATGTTTAATAAGAAATTGATATACATTTCAAAAGAACAAATAACTATGTTATAAGCACTGTATTAAAAAGTAACTATGGCATATTTATGGACACAAAAAATCCTAATAGGGTCAAACTTATAAAACACTGACTAATGTTACAAGTAGGTACTTAGAAACATTCTGTATTTCCCCCCAATTCCATTATGGTAACAAACACAAAAAGATGCTGATACCCAGTTCTGTTAAGTACATCTTTAGTTCCACCCATTACACAATATCAAGTCAGGAAGCAGTTTTATTTGACTGGTGGCTCAATGGCGCAGCCTATGTGTGCAAAAGTATAACACAGCAAGTTTCTAGTTATAGAAATGAGTGCCAATCCTCTGGTTATGTTGCATTTAGATAAGCAAACATACCTACAATTTCCAAAAGTGATGAGCTGCATAAATGAAAGACTATTTTAATACAATATACATACTTACAGATCTAAATTAATGAAATTACTGACAACATTAAACATGAAATTCAATTGATTCTGTGCAGAATTAAAAAATAAGTTACATTTATTTGGATATTTCTCTGTAAGACTGGATGTGAAACACTGATTTTCACTCATGTTTATTAAAAAGATACTGCAGAATGTAAATATATTTATAAAATACAATTTCACTTCACCACCCTTAAAATGCACATTTGGGTACATTAATATTGCTTGGTTTGTGTTCTTCTTTTCAGAGACAAAATACTTAGATTTACACTTTCGTTTTCAAAGGGATATATCCAGTGTAAAGTATTTTACTACTCTGCTACAAGTAACGAGTAAATTCTTAGCTTATAGCTATAAGCTAAGGACTGAAGCACAGAGGCATGCCAATGCAAGCACAAACAAATACTCTCCTCCTATATATGTACCTAACATGAACTACTCTCCCACTTCCCCACCACAGCCCTCACTCAGTTCAAAGCAATCAAATTCAGTAATTCCACTTAAATATGATCACAGTTACAGCACCAGATGTAAGTGTGAATTGTAAAAATAGGGGAAAGAGAAGGAGAGAAAGAGACAGAGGCTAATCTGCTCACGCCTCTAAAAAACTGGATAATAATTTTCAGACTGGTTAAAACACCAGTCTGTTCATTCAAAGGGGATGTCCGATACCTGGCTATGACATGTCACGACCTGTAGCACTTGTTGTAAGTGAGCTGAACAATCTTAGGGGATCTCAACTGGGGAGACCTGCAACCAGTGCAATTTCTTTAGCTAAAGAAACACTCCCCTAGTTCATTTGACAGATTTTAAACCAAACTAAAAAGCATTTAAAAAAAAATAGTATGTCGCTTTCTTCCCAACAGAATATAAGCACGTATCCATAGAAATGTAAAGGCAAAACTCTCAAATAAAATATTTTTTCATCATTAGATGTTTGTATTTTGTTTCAGAGAACAAAGTGATAATGGTTCTATAAAGCCAAGTATACCGACATAAAGAAGTCTTTTTTTGTCATGCAGAGTCCGCTGCTAATCCAGATATAGAAAAGAACAGTGTTTTACATTTACACTCAATTCTTTTTTTTCCCTATTATTCTATTAAAATGACCCCACATATTTACTCAAGCTGCTTAAACAGGTAAGAAGTGCAAATAACATAGCTTGCATCATGTTACAAACTCAAATCAGTAAGAAAGCTGCAAGCATAGAAACACATATTAAATTCAGAAAAAACAGAAAATGACTATAAATAAACAAAAATATGTATTAAATTCAGAAAAACTTATGCATTACTTAATTTGAGGAGTGCAAAACCTCTTTCATATATTTAAGGAATTTGGTTTTTTTCATTGGTAGCATCTCTTATTTTTTGTAAATATGTAATTAATGAAAAAAATCCTGGATTTAACTCAGGCTTGGATAATGTTGTCCCTTTGTTTTCTACCTGAAACAGTTTTGCAGGTTTCTTTCCAAATAGGTCAGATGCTCCTATTTCTTTATATGCAAAAGATATCCATATACTAATTTCACTTTATTTCCTAATGCTGTTCATTGCCGACTTGTTAATAGTTTGGTCATATTCATGTTTATTTTTGAAGAGCTTGTGGTGCTTAGAATGCATGGAAATGATATGCTACATACTTGGCACTAAATTGTCCAAGTCAAAATATCTAATGTGGGAAATGGCAGAGCGATAATATACACCCTACACTAAACACATCTTGTTTTTTGCAGTAATGGCTCTGTGTATTTATTTAGGAGTGCTCTTTAGTGCTGATTCAAATAGACATTTGTGTTTGGCTATGGACATGCTCGTGTCCTGAAAAGAGATGTTTATTCCGTAAAAGTTAAATTCCTACTCCAACTGTTTCTTTGCTTGCTGTTTGCTCATTCTGGAATTAAACTGGTCACACATATTTTTCATGTTTGATCCACTGAAATAAAATCAGACAACTTTTATAGACATGGTTTTATTGAAATGGATGTTTATTAGTTAGATCACACTGCTCTACAGAAAATAATTCTCCTGCCGTCTATAAACATTTTGACCAGCCATATTCAAGTGAAAGAACAAGTCTGAGGGGGAGGGGGAAAGGAAAAGAAAGAAAATGGGAGGAGTAGAGATGGATACCATGTACAATTCTCATGTGACCTGTGGTACTACCTAATTAGAAAACTTAAAGTTTCCATAAACCTTTCATTGGAAGCTGCAGTGTTCCTACTATTACATTTCAGTTCATGTTGGCTCATTTACCTACATTTCCATGAGTAGAAGAACAGAAAATACAATGCATAGTTTTGAGGAAGAAATCTAATGGCACAACGTAAACAAGCACCATCAGTTTAGAAACTGAATGCAAATGCAGCAAAGGGATTTTTCCAATACATCTTTTTTCATTATGGTACAGGACACATAAGAGAACGCTACTGAACTGCAACCTCAATTATACTGGCCAGCAAATTACCTTTAACCACTAAATTAGAAAATGTTCTTCAGCACTATTCAGTTTAGCATTCTACGCTGTCTCCAGGCTGAAGGTGGTCTGCATGTTGAACTTAGTACTGTGTGGGTTATAGTCTTTGTTTGCAGTCTTAACTGGGGATTGCACCTTAGCTACCGTAGTTCAAGCGTAAAAATACTTTGTCTGTAACACTATATACTGTTGCCAGCGACCCTCTAAATCCTTGAACCAACTGTGTCCTCTGGTGTCACAGAAGATAATGCCAATTTATTGCAATGTGTGGCTTTTTTAACTGATTAAAATTAAGCCGTAAACACGTGACAATGGAATTAGCACATTTAGAGAGTCTGTTTTCCCACATCCCATTTTGCGCTAGTGCGGCTGATCCCTGCAACTCTACGCGGGTGCAATTTTAATGACTTCGCTAGGTTTTGATGTTCTTATGAAAAAGCAGTGCTTGGTGTTTGTGGAGAAGGTAGATATGGAAGCTGAGTAGCTGTGATTGCGGACACTGTGACATCGTCTCTGTTTTTCGATAGGATCGGTGTCATTTTCCTCCCCACGATAAGACACCTCACTGACAGAGCCCGATTAGGGAAAATTTTATTATAAAATTCACTTCTATCGAACAAGGATGGAGTGATAAACAGTTCAGCCTCAGGGAAGAAACAGGAAAAGATTTTTCCTCTCACTCTCTCTCTCCCTTTTTTGTTTTGCTTCCCCCCCTCCATTTAAGAAAAATCCTCCCTCCTTGTAGGCCTTTTCCTGAAAGTGAATGTGTTTAAGCTAATAAGAATTCCCCAAATGTAGAGATCAAAGACATATGAATGTTCTAAAAGAAGAAGAGTTGCGTTACCTCACAATTCAAGAATATGATTTAAACAAAGTAAAAAGCGAGGACTTTTTCTGAATTACATTTTCTGACAAATTCATTAAAATTGAAGTCTTCTGAAAAGGAAGCTTAGGCACATATAATTTTACTTTCCAATATTCACTTACATTTCTCCCTGGTTAGAAAACCAGTAAGCTGCAGGGTAAACAGGGAAAATGGATGCTTGTGGCCCTCTAATGCTTGAGGATGGACTAACCTCCAAAGAAGAACATAAAACAAATATTGATTTATCTTTTTTTTAATACTAAAACATCTTTGCTTCTGTGTTTGATAGCTCACAGAGGATATCTTTAACCAGGCATCTAGTGTCATATATGTAACATACTTCTGTACAGTAATCAGCACAAAGGTAGTCAGTAAATATTATCTCCAGAAGATGATTTGGGGAACATGGAGAATGGAGTCCATGGAGTACAAGTACAAAGAGTAATTTGTTCCAGTTCTTATTTTCTTGCTTTACATTACCTGGCTGAGACACATTCATTACCTGAATAGGAAATAAACAGTGCTAAAAAGTATTTTTAAAAACCAAAACCAAAACCAAACAAAAAACCAAATCAAATCAAACCAATCAATCAAACAAAACTCACCAAACAAACAATGGAAAAGAGTGTACTGATGATTTTTTCAAGCTTTCAAAACTAAGCTGTAACAATGACATGAACCAAATTATTGTCTTGGTTGCTCAACAGTAAAACTTCCAAAGGAAAAAAAACCCAAGCACTACCAGTGTTTTTTTATTTATGTCCAAACCAGAGTCACTACATTGAAACCATTCCCTCAAGATAGTTGTCTCAAAGTTACAGATGCTCCTTAAATGACTTTTAAGCACTTTTAATTAGAACATTACAAATCTACTGTCAAAGAAAGCCTTAACATACAAGTCCTTTCAGCAGTGTTCTAGATTTGCTTTTATTAAATAACAATGGGAGGATATTTACAAGCATATATAATTTTCATTAGGCACACTCAACCCAAATACAGTACACATACAATGCAAACTTAAATAACTTCAGTAGCAGCTGTAGCCCTGAAGTAAAAGCTTGCCAAAAATCCCTGTTTATTTGGCTAATGCATCTTTCTAGAAATTGTATTTACTGACATCTATGGCCTTCTATTAAGCCGAATATAAGTATTAACTGAAGGGTCTGCTGAAATAAACATAGCAATAAATTCTATGATTCTATAAAACTACATTAGACTCAGCCATCAGGACAGAGCTCAACTCCTCCACTTGCAACTTGACTGAAAGAAGAGATAAAATTGTTATTTAACACTCTCAGAATTGTCAAGATAAAACATATGTTCCATCTATATATAATTTGTGTTAGCACACGATGTTTTTAATAATGTATAAATTATTTCAGAAGTCATGATCACACTATCCAGTCTTACTGTGAAATACTAGATTCTATTAAATATTATCACCATGTTTTTTTGACTGCTGATTCAGTTCTGTGCTGTGCAGTTCCACACAACCAGCAAAAGAGATGGGTTTTCAAAGATGACTGCATAGGAAACAAACATCAGTCTGAAAAAATATGACTAATGAAGGTAAGGCGGATCAACCAAAAGGCGAGTTGGAACTTCAGCACATTTCTTTTTAGCTTTCAAAGAAAGATTTTAAACAATGAGTTAGTGGTTTCAGCATGGGAAGTAGCTGGAGGAAAAAAGGTGCACCATTTGATTAGTGGTCTGTTAGATAGATTTCCTTCAATAACTTCTTAAAAGAACATTTGCTTCCGATTGACTGTAGCTGCAGCATAAGAGCTGTTAACAGTGTATTAAACATGAAAAAAAAATACAGCTCAGCAACCCCATCTAAACACAGAAGAATTCTAACTAGCTACAACAAGGCAATAAGGTTGTTCTCTCCTACAATTTCTTCCATGTAAATGTCTTTAAACCTTCTCGCAACTTACTACCTTCTCTGGGAGTGAGGCAAAAGAAAACTACTCAAATAATTCAGACAGCTTAGTGTTATGATAATCTCTTTGCGCTAAAGTTGGTCGTTCCTCTCCATGTGCAAACTGAACAGGGAGCTGGTGAGAATGACTGGCAGGAAACAAGGGTGAGATTTAGAGAAAGAGCATCTTTCTGTTCTGTGTAAATACATGGCGTTGCAATTTGCAACATAAACCAGAGTTATATCTGAACTCCAGTACCCAAGTGAATAATTAAGGTCTTCACACAATTACTAGATTTTTTTTTTTCCTGGAATATCCCCAAATAGCAGTCTTAACCAGAGGGGATACACTTGAAGTCTCCTGGAAGGAACAAGTAATTCCCTTTCTGTCCCCAACTCACATGTAGCACGTGAGTTGCCTGCGTGGATCAGTGTAGCTATAAATACATTTATCTAGAAGAAATAGTCAAACAGTCTTTCCTAAGAGGAGTGTCTGATTGGTTAGCAGAAAATTGATACAGTGGAGTGAAGAATAACTGATAAAGAGATAATCCAGTGTGGCAATGTAGTTCTGCAGCACTGTAGCTCCAGCCTTCATTGGGTGGTGAGTGTAGGGTGATGGAAGAAAAGGACGGGCTTCTGTTGTTTGCATTTGAAGTATGAGGGAGGCATGGTGTGAGCCAACTTCAGATGTGAAGAACAAAAGCCTGGTTTTCCTCTATCCCATCCTTAACTATGTGATAAAGCCTAAAGCTGAAACACTGTGCTATTACATTTTTACAGCTGATCTTCTCTTTATCTGTTTTTCCTTCTACAAAGCAGAGATGCAAATACCTGCGTGTACTTTCAGTGCATGCATAGCTTCATTTTCAGAGAGAGGGTCACTGTATATGTTCTAACCTGACCTTAATTCATGCAGTAATTTCCCAGACTGTTAAATCATGCTCATTATTGCCATAACCAAACAAATATTTAAAATTATTTCTGCAAGGATTAAACATCCACACATAATTTTATAATTTTATATAAGTGAATAATTTGGAGGAAAGAATAGTACCTAAGCTGGTGGTGAATCAGAGTATGCCAGTTACAGGAGCACTTAAGCGCCCATTGGCACAGCAAGACTCAAAGACCCGGTAGGTTTCAAAGAAACACTTCTTTTTTTTTTCCTTCTAGAACTCTTTGCTTTCTAGTAAAGCTGCAACCACAATGTTCTCTCTCTTAATGCCACCATAAAAAATCAAAACACTTTAAAACAAATTGATGTCCTCTTTAATATAGTCATCACATCATCACAGTAGCCTTGCACCCTGCTTGGTGACAACCAGGGGGATGCACACACACATCTCTTGCTTGCTTGCTCTCTCTTTTTTTTTTTTTTTTTTAAGGCATTGAAGCAGGCAACAAAGAAGGAGAGAAAGACTGGGAGAGACACTCAATTGAGATATTGGCACCTTTGATTGACAAGATCTAATCAGCTTATCTCCACACTAATAAAGTTGATGGCCTGTGGAGCTGGTATATGTCCAGCTTCAAGTGAACTTTCAGTAGCCAAAGCCTCAAGGGCCAGGACTAAGACTGAGCTTATCTAAACTGATTTAAATCAATTCCTAATGGGCTATTTCAATTTGATCAATTTGAAAGGATGGAAACCTGTAACCACTTGACTCAATTGTCTTGATTTGTGCTGGCATCACTGGAGATTTGGTCAGAGACACAAACTATTTATCTACAATGAAACAATGGAATACAACCGATACACTTCTGAAATTACTTGATTCTCCTTAAGGTACTGTTCAGTTTATTACAAATTTGGGTGTTTTACAGAGATACTTCTCTTGTACATGCACTCAATAAAACATTTTGAAGAATGCTGTTCCAAAACAAGTAGTGAATGCCACATGCAAAATTCCCCATGCCACAAAAAGGGGCTGAACTGTTTTATAGCTTCTTGAACAATTTGCTTTGTTTTTCTAATTAACAGAATTAAATTTTCTAAATAAACAGAATCATTTATGTGTTTTGAGGGACTGCCTGTCCCACCAAGGGTGGGATCAGAATGGGATACTACAAAAGGAATGATTTGAGCATTCAGATAGATTTCATTCATTATGAGCAGAATTAATCAATTCACTTCTGAAGTTCTTAAAATTCATTTTGCAAAGCTCAACCTGCTTTCAACTCCAGAACAACATGTCAAGGAAACATATGTGGCTTTTATTACATATTACATTACACTGTGAAAAAGGCTTGCTGCTTCTCTCAGGGTAAATTATTGCGTTTAAGAATGCAAAAATTCCACAGCATCAAAGTACATCTACATAAAATAATTCCTGAACTAAGAACTGTTTTATTCATATAAAATTAATATTATTAGGAAAACATGGTATTACTATTAACCATCATCTTAAGAGGTGGAACTATACTATACTTATATGTACTTTACAGACTTCCCAAAGCATGAGCAGTGAAACCAGATATCAGTAAAGTATTTTTCAGTCAATAGCCCACATGAACACCTTAGGAATGTCTCGTGTTTAATAGAGGTAATTTAAGCACTTTCCAAAGGAAGAGTTTTTTGTATTAATGCTAGATTACAAAAAAACCCTAAGCAATATTTTCATTCAGATTGCGGTTTTCAAGTTGTAATTGCTTTATATAAAATCCACTCTAGTGTTATCACTCAATATCATCTTCACTGCTGTACATCTGAAGATAATTTTGCAATAAAACTTAATTGATAGAGCTTATTTTTCACTAATCTCCTAATATAGAAAAATGAAAAAGTACTAACAGTATGTATTATAAGCTATGACCCTCACAGTGCAGGATATTTCTAGTTTATCAAACTAAAATAGATCCATTTTATGGCATCAAATATTTTATATACTTTAATAATGTAGAGACTTTTTCCCAAAATAGGAAGTAAATGGAAAATTCCCTTAATAAAGCAAAACATGGAGAGTAAAAGTCATTCACAAAGAGGCTAAGCAGAACATCTCGTCTCATAACATTACTAGCTGGTGCCCCACTGACCATTAGTGCAAAATTTCAAAACATTTCAGTTATGGAAATCAGTAAGTCTGCCATCAGTGACATCTATTAAGAAGTTAAATCAGTGATTTTACAGTTTCAAACTGAACTCCTTCTTATGTACTGCATAGGCTGGATTCTGAATAAGACTTTTTAAAAATTAAAACACTGTGGATTGTATTATATTTCCTTCTCTTTTGGGTAAGTTAGACCTGGTATCGGTCCTAAGAGCTTCTCATCAGTTAAGCAAATAGTTCTAGTGATTATGCAAGATACTGAAAGACAAAATAAAGCATTAGATGTTCACAGCAGAGGACTGGGATCTTGAACTCAAAAGGCTTTTTCTTGAACTACAGTACACCTTAAAGACAATGCTTCCAGAGCAGAAAATTCCCCAGGTACCAACCAGCCATTAGTACATCATGAGAAATATCGTGGGCATCACCTTCTCTAATCCTGAGACCTGGGGTCATGTTGAGATCCAACCACTGCACCACAGTATTCCTGAGCAGACTAGGTAACTTCCATGCTAAAAAGTAAGTGCTCTGCAGAGTCAAGGAGCCACATTTGGCTCACAATCAACTGTTTATCTGGTTGGCCCAGGCTTTGTTACTAGTTCTATTACAAAAATCTGATGGAATGGACAATTTGACATTTTGAATACGTGGGTGCTCCTCTGAGATCTGTGTAAACTGAAAAGAGATGAACCTAAACTGTAAAACTGAGATGATGTCTCTACTCCTACAGTGTGACTATGAACTTTCCATCCTCCCCAAATCTGCCAACTTCCTGCATCACTTCTGTTTTGGTCTCTAGTAGAAGGATCCAAACTCCTTGGTTACTCAAAGTTGACTCAAAACAATATAGAGAATCAAGGAAACTGTTCCTATTATTTGGGATGTCTATACAGGCTTACAGATACCACCCTTCCTGATCATTCAGGACTTCTGTAAGACAGAAAAGATGCTGCATAATCACCACAAGCATCTTTACAGATTTGCACAGACCTCATTTTTCTGAACCTCAGAGATGAATCTAGCTTGGTCCTGCTTTTTTTTTTTCTTTTTAATTTAACATCATTGTGCTGTGGTCTGTTTACCTACAGAATGACTATAATATCATTGACTCTGTCTCTCAAGAGGATCACATGGGTTATCTCAGGATGCACAAATGAAGCTCTGGGAAGCCATGATATTAAAGGATAAAACCACATAGCCATGAAACTGGCAAAAAAACTTGCAGCAACTTCAGTTGAAAAGAATTAAAGTATTGCCTTATTTGTGCATTTGAATATCTCTCATGCTGTCACTTAATCACACAAAAGTTTTCTAAACACAGCCATCAGTTTGCCAAGATCACTGCAGGTGTATCAGACAGAATTGATGACTGTAAGAGGCTGACAGACTTGTGCTTTGTCTTCTATGAACGAAGACACTACTCTCCAGACCGCATAAAAATCAGATTGTGCATTTTTTGGCAGTCAGATCATAACAAGGCCAAAGTAATATTAAATCATTGATGAGGTTTTAGAGTTTAAATATCAAAGTGGTGTATACGCAGAAGAACTGTTGTTGACATTTGAATTTCAGCAATAGGCATTTTTTAGGCATTTCAAACTCTGTCAAACTTGACATTTCAGTGTTTATATACAAAACCTGCTATGATACAAAACACCTCTCCACCAATACTTTGTCATTTAAAACTTTCTTCTTTGTTATATAGTCACAGAGTAACATTTCAGCCTGCTGCAGAACAGATTCTTGCCTAGAAACTTGTCCTTATGCAAATAGGAAAAAAATCTGCTGTATATTAATTACGATTTTTTATAGTGATCACTTTCAGTCTCCTTGTTTCCAGGAGTCAGGTTTTCATCCCCCTTATTATTCATGTAGAAATGTTACCTGGCAGGTAAAATATAGTACTTTTATGCAATGTTTTGATGAAGTGCACCAGAGAAAATGAAATGAACTGGACTACTGAAAAAAGAAAAACAACACAGGTGAAATACAACTGTTCAGTGTATTGTTTTCATGAGATATGGGAAATAACACGTACTGCTCATCAATTATTCCATAATGTATAATGTCTGCCTCTCCAACCTTCTAAAAGCTAGGATTGAAATGTTTTGACATGATGATCTCTAGGTGGCAATAGTGAAGGCATTAAAATATAGATATAAATAGGTGATAATGAAGAACAAAATGTGTACCATTTCCTTGCAGTCATAGTTTGCAAATTAACAAGCTGTTATTGATCTTTCTTTGAGGTCAATAACAGCATTTATTGATCTGAGAAGTTAATACTCACTAAGGTCAATATTATATCTCAGGGGTCAACAAATCTGGATTCTGACTTCTCTTTCCTGTCCATATATAAATATCGTATAGGTAAAATGGGCAAATTTCATCTCTGGAGATAAGACAGCTCTGTATTTGACACGATAAAAACTCACCAAAACATTAGAAGTTAAAAACAGAATCTACTTGGATCATTTTCAAATAGTTCTCAAACACTTAAAACCTTGTAATTTAGAAGCACTGTCTTCATGAACTATATCTTCAGTTCTGAACTTAACATCTCCCAAGTACAGAATGGTCATTCATTGTGCTATTTCCCCACACCAAAAATGAACCCATTTTAGAGGCTACTCAATATCAACTGGACATTAACATATTTTTCCAAAATAAAATAAAACTCATAAAAAAGAACTAGCTGAATAACAGATGTAGTCTTTTTGATTTTGTTTATTCATTATTTCCAAAGTGATCTCTAGGAAAATCAAGAGAACCTTTCCTACTACCTTCAGTGAACGCTGGTTTGGGCCCTTGTAAAAATCACACAAAGTTTTCTTCTGATTTGTAGTTTGTTACTCAAGCATTAATATGTCGAAAGAAAAATCAGAAGTGGGCAATTAGTATCCCGATAATTTACACAGACAAATATCAACAAAGCTGTAGCGTACTCTTGGGAAAAGGCTGGGAAGGTAAAAAATTTCAGGAATGCCAAGCCCATACAGATATTTTTGCAGGTAGGTACTCCATTGCAACAAATGGTCAATAGCATAACAACTCAAAATATGGAAGTTACACATTATATTTGTAAAGAACTGTATTTGTGTGAAGAGATATTATTAAACTTGCAGCACAAACTGGGCACAGTGTGCCCGTGACTGGCAAGCATTTAAATTGGCTACAAAACTTTAATAATATTCAGCACATTTGCAGAACTTTACAATTCAGGAACTTTTTATCATTATGCAAAGCAGAAAATGTATTTTATGCATGAATAAGATGTAACAGAAAAACTGATAGTCCACAAATTGTATAAAACTATTCTACAAAACTCTTAATACTCTGACTCCAGACCTCTGTTGTAGATATGAGTGAAAACATGGGTCATCTGGTTTCTGGCAACAGGACTTTTCTTTGATTATTTGAACCAGCAAAGATTCAATGCAATGGCAGACCATCTAAAACTATTCCCAGTGTTAATTCAATATTTTACCTTCCTGTATCAAGATTTTGCTTCAAATTCCATAGATTTACAAGGCAAATATTTAAAACATTCATTTGTTACCAAAACATAGTAGATTCCAGACAAAATGTATATATAATGGTGCATGCTATGCAGAGCATTATAGAAGAATAAAAGATCCTGTAATGAATGGTCTAAGTTTTTTAAATGTTTTACGAAATATGATTATGCAAATAACTATCTGTGTAACAAACAGGAAAATGAATTAAAATAGTAAACATTGCTCTTCACAAACATACAGAAATACACGACTTTAATATTTAATATAGAAGTAAAAACCTGCAGTTAAATAACTGCCGTCAACCTTATTTTGAACCACTACTTAAAATTATTTTTTTAATTAAACATTCATTCTTCACAGCTGCTAAAACATGGCACTTTCCACCAAAGGAAATTCAAGGAAAACCTTTCAAACTCAGTTTTGTCCTCTCTGGGTAGTCAGGAGATCATGCCATACCTCCATATATTTCTTTATGGGCTACATAGGCTTTGGCATATTCTAATTTGTTATGTGACTTATTTTAATTTTGAATTTGAAGAAACTCTCTTAGAAAAAGGAGATTAAAAACATTATTTTGTTGTTTTAGTAACTGAATAAAATAACTAAAAAAATGTCATCAACATGGGGAAAACAGTAAAGGTTATCTGAGCATATTTTAGAAATGATTAATTTCTTCCACAAATTTAATGTCATTTTCATTTCTGTGGCCAGGTTTTGAAAAGTATTTATAAATGTTTTCTCCAAAGATTAAATTAATCTTAGAGTGTTAAAATTAACATTTATTTTGTTATAAATATGGTAAATACTTAATCTCCTTCATGACATATTTATAAAGGTTATGCTGATGCTAAAATTCTTGTTGTGTTGAACATTTTATGGTCTATGCAATAAAAAACCCTCCATTTGACTCATTAACATTTGAGCAATACTCTGACTCATCATTTTAAACTTGTTTAAGAAAATATCATTGTTTCTAGACTGGATTTAAAATACATCTTCACCGTAAAACTGAAAGCATTTAGTTTATAAAAAAAGAAATAATAAAAAAAATATTGTGGTCTCTTTGTTTCATTCTTAATTCTTCTCTACTTCATATTTCATAACTGAAAAACAGGGCACTAGAACAGAAAAATAGCTGACGCACAAAGTAAAGCAAATATAATAATTTTCCAAAATTTCTAAAGATGGCATTCCAGCCAATCTTATTGCAGCAGTCAAGTGCCAAAACACTCAATATACAGAAATCTTAAAACACTCAGTTATAAAAATCAGACTAATACTTTCAAGACACGTGTAATGAAAACAGAATCATTGCATCTACAACAATAATGAAAAAAGTAATGTCTGAAGAATCCTCTTCATCCAACTGTTTTCCATGTTGGCTCTCTAGGTCCTACAAGAGAGCTAAACAGGAACCAAATCCCCAAATACATGAATGCTTAAAAATCTTCACATTTATAGTCACAGACACCATAAAATACAGTAAAATTCATCTCAGTGGAGACCAGCCAAGCAGATGTAAGAGATTACCTTTGCACCAGTGTTTATCTTTACAGGACACACAGTGTAAATTGATGAATTTATTTCACACAAATGCAAACCACAACAATTAGCTACTCCTGATTGCTAGAGAGCTGAGCTTGACCTCCTTCATGGAAACAAGTTCTTACCTTGCAAATCTTTTTGGAAATATACTAAGCAAAACAGAAAACCTCTCCTTGGTGACCAGCAATAGGTCCCTTGAGAACGGCATGAAGTTGTGTCAGGGGAGGTTCAGGTTGGATATCAGGAAAAGGTTTTTCACCCAGAAGGTGGTTGGGCACTGAACAGGCTCCCCAGGGCAGTGGTCACAGCTCCAAGCCTGACAGAGTTCAAGGAGCATTTGGACAACACTCTCAGACACATGGTGTGACTCTTGGGGTGTCCTGTGCAGCACCAGGAGTTGGACTTGATGATCCTTGTGGGTCCCTTCCAACTTGGGATATTCTATGATTCTATGATTCTTCCCCAGCACGCACATGAGTGCAAGTGCACACACACATTTGCAATTTAATATGTAAATATTTATGCTCTGTCAATAACTAAGCATGTTTATAACCATAAACATTTATTACACTTGTTAGGATTAAGTCAAGAGTATAAAATATTTTGATATTCCATATCAAAATTTACATTTACATTTCTGGAGCTAGTGAAATATAATGAGGTAAATAGCAAATGGCAGAAGAATAACCACAATGTGACAGACAGCTGATATTGGGAATTAGGAGCAAAGCAAGAGTTTGCAAAATATGGAAGGAACACAGTATCACAGAAGAAAACAAAAAGGTACTCTTGAGCCAAGAAAAGACATAGAGAAACAAGAATGGACAGATGTGCATAAGTAGCCTATAACAGACTGATGTAAAATTGTAAAACTGTAGTTTTCAAAGCCATGAACAACAACTTTGTGGGTCTATAGTTCTTTAAAACAGCTAGTAGCCAATAACTAGCAGTAGTTTCTCAAAACAAAACTGTAACAGCTAAAAAAAAAATCACAGTGCTAGTTCATATTGCTAGTTCAGAAAGATGACTGGTACTGCAGAGCAGCAGTTGAACTCACTCTAACATGAAATCAAGCCAGTCAATAAACAACACCTAACATGGAACTACTGAGTCTTTCTATAAGAATGACAATAATCTCAATTTTTCAATGAATACATTTACTTAGTAATCAAATAAAACTCATATTATGGGCTTTTAGGCCAAGATAAGCCTCATTGTTCAAAAGCAAGACAGTACAAATGAAATCCAACAGAAAAAATGAAGTCTATTTAAAAATAGACTTGGATGGCCAGCATTACTTGCAAAAATCAGAGGTTGTCTTCACCCAACACACATTACACAAGCAGACATTTTGACTGTAACAGGACTAAGTTTCTATAATGTTCAGTAGTTCTGAAACCTGCATGGTTGCTCATGAAACACTTTGATAAATTTTTGGATCATAAATGTCAGTAGTAATTACAGGAGAAAAGAGACTCTATAAACAGCACGACAAAATCATTACCATAAAATAGTATGGTATGACTTGAACTGTATGAAGAGATATCTAGATAAGGTGTTCTTCAATCATTCCATACTCAGATGAAAATGATGTTTTTCAATTCTGTGCTTCTATGTCTTGCTTCAGGACAGAAGTTTGGGCCTTCCACGACACCCCACTCCCACCCCAACATGTTTAAAAAAAAAAAAGTATTTGTGCAACTATAGCTCTTCAGTCCAAAGGTGTAAGAGGGGAAAATACTGCACTTGAAAGATTATCTACCATGAAAAACCTTTTGATACTGAAAAGTAAGTTCACTACAGATATATTTTTTAATGTTAAACTTCATTCTTTAGTGCATTTGGAGGAAAACACTGTTAGCTTGTCAGGAAGCAGAGGCAGAAAGCTTCAAACACGAAATATATAAAAAAAAATCCCCAAAACACAGGTGAGCTTTGTCAAGTCTAAGCTCATCAACTTTTCTTCTTGATGTAAGTCGTAATACAAAAAGTCTTTGCCAAGCAAGACCTCATGCTGTGCAAATTCAGCCATGCCCATGTAGTGAAAAATCTGACAAAAACTATTGAAAATTGTTTACTTAGACACCCAAAATAATAACTCACCAAAGCCTGCTATTTTAATGAAATATACAGCTTATGTTCTGAGGAGAATGAAATCACCAAATGAAATCATTAAATTAGCAGCTTATTAATATATTTGAAGGTCAAAAGTTGGACTTTTAATTCCATTCAGCTGTGCTCTTTCTAAAGTTGCAACAGGCTGGTTGCCATTGCCAAGTCAGTATCACTTGAAATCAATTCCTTTCACTTGGTGAAAGTTCAAAAGACGTGGTTTTGGTATAGGATGGGAGGAAGGGAAGAAATCGTGAGTAAATGGGAAGAGTGTTTAGGGACAATATATCAGAATTTTAATTCTACCCATTAAAGACTAACCAGCAGTTCCCAACTATCTGAAACTTTTTGGACAAGTTCTCTACAGCTTGTTTGCCTCAGGGAGAGTGTGCAACCTGATCGAGAGAGCTTCTCAAGCCTACACAAGTTGAATATTTACTTGCAACAGGCATGACTTCACATCTTTTGTCCACCTGTTGCAATGGGTTATCTGAACAACCTATGTTAGATAAAATTCTGACATCTCTTGGAGACACCTAAGCATGGTGGCTGAGAGTGTTGTGCAGATGAGGAAAGAGAATATATATATATGGAGGTCAGACAATCTGGTGACTTTGTCCATTTTCTCTTTGTCAAACCAAAGTAGTTTGGACAGTTTACTCAGACTGCTAGAAATAACAGATACTGTTCATTTACCTTTTTATTTTTATCCTTCTTTTTTTTTATTTGTCTTACTTGTTCAGAACCAGACAACAAACTCTGAAATGTTATCGCAGGAGGGAAAGCTCCCTGAGGCTAAATAATTTCAAAATTGAAAGTAACAGGTAGTGTAAGTTCAGACCAAAAAATATAATCATATACCTCAACTTGAAATCCTCACATTTTTATTAGGACAAAAAGTCTTCAAAAGCTTTGCTACAGACTTAAGAATAAACTACAATGACATCTTATACCAATAAATACACTGAAGAAAGAGGGTCAGCATCAAAGAAAATTACACTGAAAATTACGGTGATTCACTAAGAGCTTATTTTCCCACAGAACAGTCTACACAGTAGAGGTGGTCCAATACAGAGCCTGTAAAAGAGTGCTCTAATTTTATCTTCTGAGTTCAGTTTATAATTCAGATATTACTATTAGTCACTGGTATTCTATGAAAAATGCAAGGTATTTGTGAAAACACATACACATTTTAGCCTGTATGATTTTTTGTCTGGAATGCACACAGGAGGTACTTAAAGTTTCTGATATCTGAAACAAAATGTTTCCATCATTCTAGCATGGAATAAAATCCCAGGAAACTATGTTCCTATTACATATAATAAAGCACCTTTAAGAAGTTATTGCAATGTTTTTGCCCATCCAAAAACCAGTCTTAAACAAACTTACTTCAACTGGGTGTGAATTCCTAACAAAACTGAAGTTGAGTTGTCCCATTATGTGTGGTACAATGACGAATTCCTGCACATGTAAAATAACCTGGGACTTCTTCCAGAAGAGGGGACAAAATGGTCAAATTTGGATCACTATTTTTCCTATTACACCTTAGCAAATCTGTACTACTGAACAGATTTGACATTCCTTATTTGCTGCATTAATGGTATAATCCCAAACCTACTGAAATGAAAAATAAGCCCTCATTTTATTGGAAATCCAGTTGAAAGATGTTGCGTACCCAAAAGATAATCTTTTAACAGAAATGCTCTTACAACTCTACAAAATAAGTTTTTCCTGGTCTCTTTGAAAAAAGTATCTGGAAAAGGGTTTTTTGGTACCCTCAAGCAGCTAAAGGACAGTACTTAAATAATGAAAATTCACAATTTCCTTACTTTATGGTAAGCACTTTATGTACTTGTAAATCTATGAATACACTAAAAAAATTGATATGCTGCATTTGAAACAACACATGCAAATGCAGAGTGCCACGGACCAGACTTTGAACATCTCTGGACAAGCCTGGGTGGGTTACTGGGCAAACTTTTCATGACCACAAAGGTGCAAGGCCCATACTGCTGCTGAATCAAATTTTTGAGAGGAAGCACAGAGCTAAGGAAAATTGGGATGGCGCTAGAATTCAAATTAATATGCACAGGAGTATCCGAATACAGACAGAGTCTAAAAGCTAGAATTGGGAAGGTCAGAGCTGGGAAGGCTGGTGGGAGGGAGGAAAGGAGAATGGGAGGGCCAGGAGGGAGGAGGTGGCAGATAGAAAGCTGTAGGGAGCAGTTCGGTGACTGGTCAAGCAAGGAACCAGCAAGCAATATTCAAACTGAAGGTGTAAAAAGCCCTTTGCTGGTATCAACAACTGCATAGTAAAACACTAAAGAATGGAAGCTGAGTAGTTTGGTCTCCCCATGCCCTCTCAATGCTGCTTCTGACTGTTACAAGGCAGCAGCACTACCCAAACATGATTCCTCTCCACGATCGTGCAGCTGGGACACTCCTGAGGCCTGACATCCTCAGGAACAGAAATCTCTCCCTATTTCTTCCTCCTCACCACTTTAAAGCCCAGACTACGAAGAAGGGCAGAGGGCTTAGAGATGTAGGAATGCAATATGCCACTTCAAAATGAATTTCTGAAACAATAAACAGATTTTAATAGAAATCAGCCAGAAAAGAAAAAAAAATTATATATGAAACATGAAATACCATTGCTAGCACAAGAAACAGGGATCATGAAAAAGCTCTCTCTGATGGTGACTGGAAACTGCATAAAAACTCATTTCACTGTAGAAACTTTGGATTAAGATTTCAGTAGAAAGATGTTCTGGCATATCAAAGAAACACCTGAGGAAGAGATATTGGTATATGCTCCAGAACTCAGAAGCCCTCTTTCTCTAATGAAAGGTTTTACATACAGTATTCACATATACATGTATGAATAATTCATTAGAGATGAAATAGGTAGATATTAAGTGTAAATATCTGGGACAAGAATAGCCTTCTTTTTATTTAAAGCAAGGGGCACTAGAAGCAAGGCCCTGATTTTCAAAACTTGGTTTTCATTTCCATACTCTTAGTTATTTGGAGCTCAAATGTAATCAGAATATGCATGCACCTGAAGACAGAACAGGAGCATTAAGGCCCAAGTGATATTAACTAATGCAAGCAAATTACTAAGCATACAAAATTACAACATAGAAGAAACAACATCCTTTCCACTAGTCTAATGTAGCCCAAAAAATACGAACATTACGGTTTGTTATTTTGTTAAATTAACCTTGGATGTTAGAGCCATTAAAATTTTTTATAAGCTGAGCAAACACGTTTTAGTTTGATCGTACCTGAAAAGTCAAACTCCAGCTCTTGCAACCATAATGAAATGGAAACATTTTAGTGGATCTACTTACTTTAATTTTTATGGTTTCACATATTTTATGCTAGCTCTGGTGTGCATCTCATTTATGACACCTAACCAGCACAACAACCCCATGAAATATGGAGGGAGAAAGTCCTTCAGGACAGCTGCTGGGGGTTCAGGTTGTTCCATCAGTAAAGGAGTTAGAAGTCCAAATCTGTGACATGCTACTGTGGTCAATGTGTTAGTACCTCAAATTCCACTACTTACATCTGGCAAGACACCTCCTGGACTTGTTTTAAAACAGTTCTTTCATGCTAAAGTCACTGAATTTGAAGACTCCTGCCTTCAGGAGCTCCTTATAAACAACTTTCACTGATCTGTTCACTGTACTTTCACTCCATTCTGCATCTGGATAAGACAATAACTACCATTATTTCATAAAGAAGCAAAGATACAACTTTGTCTAAAGGGATTCCTATTTGCTTTCCAACAGGTAAGCTGCCAATACTTTGAGATGGGTCTGACCATAAGCCTGTAGGCTACCACTACATTCCATTATATATTTATGGCTCAGTCCAGAAAGGGAGTTTTGACTGTAGTTCATTACAACAGGTGAAAGCCACTGAAATTTGCTTGGATCCCTTAGTAACATCCCTTATTCATGTCACACAAGGGTGGGAAATAAGCTGCTGTGTCTCTTGCTGAGAGATATTTCTCCTTTAACTGCTTCAGTTATATGTTCTTGAGATTCCCAAAGAGCAAGGAGGATGGAAGAAAAAAACATCTTAAGCAACCTCAAGATTCAGAATAATTTTCTGTAAATGGAACAAGAGACTTCTCTTCCGTTGATTTCTTTACTTTAAAACACTATGTTTACATACTACAAAAGGGTACAAAACCAGAAGCCAATATAAAATTTTAAGATTCAGTGCAAAGATCTATTATGCACAAACTACAAACTCTTCTAGTAGCACAGATATTTCAGATAGTCAGAGCCACAGCATAATATCCAATAATCATCATTCACAGAGGCAAGCTCCACACTTCTTCTCAAATTATATGTACTGAAAGCTATAGAAATATGTAAGATTGATGAAGGAAAATAAGGAAATACCCGCAACATAGTTTTGCCATGAATTTTGGGACAGCATTCAGTGGTTGGATCTCTCTTTTACAGTCATGAAACAAGAGGAAGCCTATGTTATAGAAACACCAGGATTTTTTTTTCCCCTAGAAAGTATCTGGCTTTTGAGAAGAACTCAGTAAAAAGCAATTCAACTGCAGTGTACAATGGTCCTCTACAACAAGGTGTGCTCTTCTTCTCCTTGAGAGTGTTTTACACTTCCATGCCAATTTTATCTCTGAAGACGAACGAAGCATTTTGAACTATTCCTCATTCAAAATACTCCTGCCTGGGCAAACATATCTAAGACATGACAAAGAAGTGTATATCTTATTATGCTATATTCTACAGACAAAATAAGGAGGTTCTAGAATTCATTTTGAGGCTATGGAAATCTGAGCATGAGTAAGAGAATTAGGAAATCTCTCCCTCCAAAATGGGAAGAATTTTGTGATTCATCAGGATTAATTCAATGAACTCTCCTTTGGCTCAAAATAGCAATTTTCATGCATTCTTAAAATATTTCTCACATTCTGAGACTATATGATCAGACTAAATGGCCTGAAATTAGATATACTGAGTTCTACAGTTGCAAGTAATGAGCAGTGTTGGAAATGCCTACTTACACAGCTCCCTCCCAAGCATAGTAGATTATAACATAAAACCAGAAAAATAGCAAGAAATATTTTTTAAAACAGTATTTTGAACCAAAAAAAGCAGATGAGTGCACTTTGCAGTGTTATCAGCCTTTACTAAAAACTTATCCTCCTTGGTACAAATAATAGAGATCTTTGAGATTCAAACAACCCATGGTCTCCCTGTATATCTCAAGTGTGTTTTTGCCATAAAATTCAAGCAATTTAAAAGCAAATGCTCTGATAAATTCACTGGTGTACCAAATTGCTTATCAAATGCCTGTTAAATTTGCAACATACCTTTACAAATATTTAGAATAACGTTCTTTTGCTTACAGTAAGCCTAGAGTACTCCAGAACTGGTTGCCTGATACTAAAGGCTCTGCTTAGTCCTTCAGGAGGTTTCTGCATAGATTTAAGCATCCTCACTATCAACAGATGACAGCATACAAACTATGAAAGCCTGACAGTCAGTGTTGGATTGTGTCTTAGAGATGGTGACATAAGTGGCATCCTGTTCAGACACCACTGAAGCCCATGAATCAATGACACTGCTCAAAGAAGGAAGTCAGACCTTCCAACAGATCTCAGCTTGTATGAACAACTGTACATAAGATGAAAGGGCTTATCAATTTAGAGATGCAAACAGGAAAAAAAGCTTCCAATTTATCATGGTAAGTTTCAGGAATGGTAATGTGAAATTGCATAAAATTAGTTATGTCATGTCAGATTAATCCAGAGATGATCACAGGGGCAGGTTAAAATAGTATATGTATTTTTGCTGATTAAGGTAATAAAAAAGACCCAAATGTGACTTATTCATGGGGTGAAAATCATCCAGCTTCATTACAATATGCAACATACATATCTACAATTGTGAAAAGACATCACCTAAATAAAGCAGAAGAGATACTTAAGGGTTGTCACCTCCGTGTCAGACAATCACAGAATGGCTGAGGTGGGAAGGGACACCTTGAGATCATCTGGTCCAACACCCTGTTCTAGGGTCATCTAGAGTCAGGTCTGTGCCCACCTGGATTTTGAGTATCTTCAGAGATGGAAGACTTCCCTTCGCTGTGGGCTATCTATTTCAGTGTTTGACCATTCCCACAGTAAAAAGTTATTTTCTCATGTTCTGGTGTAATTTCACAGGTTTTAATTTTTGCCCATCGCCTCTCGTCCCGTCACTGGGCATTACCGAGAGGAGTCTGGCTCCTGTTTCTCCATTCCAACCCATCAGCTATTTACAACACTGAGACTTCTCCAGATTGAACAGTCTGCTTTCTCAGCCTCTCCTCATATGAAAGATGCTCCAGTCTCTTAATTCTCTTCATGGCCCTTTGCTGGACTCACTCCAGTAAGTCAATGTCTTTCTTGTACAAGAGAGCCCAGACCCAGAAACAGCACTACAAAAGTGGCCTCAGCAGTGCTGTGTAGAAAAGCTCTTTATGCAGTAAAAGTAATAATCAAGGTAAGACATGGTCTGAGGAGTCAACTCAAAGATGAATTGAAAATGTTTTATTTTATTATGACACCTCAACACAGAGTGATCATACAGTAACTCCAAAAGTAAGTTTTTTCATTGCACTGAATTTATCTAAATTCACTCATACCTAGAATCATTGTGATCTGTACAAGGATTAATATAATTAATCAGTTTCCTTAAAAATCTTGGGAAAAAATATCTGTATTACAATGATGACGATATTTCCAAAGTCATCATCTCCAAATTATTTAATATTAAGAAGTCATGTAATGTCACTACACTCTTAGTCTTTACAGAGTTTATATATATCACTGCATAAGATGAAAAGTAATGACGGATACAAAGATGGGGTGAATTAGTGTGACTCTATGGAATTCAATGCAGTTTCACCTGGTTTTGATACTGAAAGACACCATTTCTGTATAAATATACATTTGCACTCCAACCATATTTCTCAGAAATCACCATGGAGATATGCAACTGAAGTTAATATGATCATCATCTCCATAAAACAAATTCCACATGGAGTAAAAAAGGATATAAGATATCTCTTCCCCAAAAGGATCAGTCTGAATTTTTATATACTGTTTCTTTGTGAAAGATCCAGGCTCAACTGAAGCAGATCAGGAACCATTTAAAATAGTCCTAAAAACGAGTTATTGACCACTGATAGAACAGATCTGAAAATCTGCAGGAAAGCAAACTTAATTCCTATCATATATCCACCTATACTAATGTGTCATCCTCTGGCATAAGAGAGTTAATTTTCTTTGTCCCCTCCAAATTCTGCACTGTATGTTTCATACACCCATTTTATTACTGTGCATAGCACTAAGCCCAGAATAATTAAAACGCAGGCACTTTGGTAATACCATTCATTTAACACAGCCATATTTAACTGTGTAAGGGTTCAACTCAATTTAGCTCTTATAAGGCTTGAATTCTAAAACACACACTGGAATATATCAATTAATTGGGACTCTCTGCTAGAAAATAACTTCATTGCTCAAACATAAATTTTCTGAAAGTTTTTTCAACTTTCACGAGCTTTATTTAAGGGGATTAGACTTTGAAGGCTTAACTATTGCTCATTTAAAAAAATCCCTTGTAAATTGCTAAAACTTAGAAAAACATTTCGAAAATACCAACTGAAAAGTTGTAGTCAATTAAAAAAACCCGCTAATTCAATAACTGCACTGCAATTTAGCCTTCTT
>NW_016690188.1:1596216-1610197 GCF_001604755.1 Lepidothrix coronata
GTCTCTCAAGAAAGAAAAGTAGAGAAAGGGGGAGAGGAGTATATAAAAAGGAGTTTAGGAGGTAAGAATCCTAAAAGTTAGAGAGGGGATACTTCAAAAAACACACCAAAGGCTGGGAGTGAGCACAGGGAGTAGAACACTGATCATAGAACAGATGTATAGGGCTGTAGTGGTATACTGGAAATGAAAACACTATCCTACTATGTTAAGGGAGAGAGGGAGAAATAATCAGATTTCACAATTTAAGGTGAAAGAGCTACTGAACAGAAAGAATTAGCATTTAACTGTGTATTTTTATATACCATATAAGCCACATTTAAGTAAAATAAATTACAAGCCCTCAGTTCAGTTCAGTTGTACTGTGAGCAATTAGAATACTAAAGCCCTGTGAACTCAATGCTAACATTAACTCAGAGCCATTTCTTACTTGATTTCAGAACCTTTCCACCCAAGGCATTCTATAATGAAACTTAATTTTATTATAAAGGGTGGTGTCACTTACACTGTTTGGATTTGGAGGCACCCTGTCCTTTGGACATGAAATCACTGCCCTATAGCAGCAGCTGATGCTTTCAACTGCTTCCCACCCCTCCCCAAACTCCTTCTCCCACAGTATCCCCTGCACTCTGTGAGGGGGGCAGCGAGGTGATTCAGTGTGTCTTGCAGCTTCAGAAACAGCTTCTATCTGGAGTTACATAAGGAAGTTTTGCAAAGTGGCATGCTATCACTAGAGATTTAGTCATTCCATGTGGGCTGGATTCAAACTGAGATCTCAGGAGCTCAAAAGACAGAGCGACACAGCCTCCACGGAAGCCTGTGTACGGCAAGTGTGCTAGAATAGAGCCTTGTAATGAGAGGAAGCCCAGGTTTTATTAACAAACAGTATGGCAAACCACAATTTCTTTTAAGATCACTTCATACCTCCTTAGGAGAACTATAATTGGGGACGCCTTGATGTTTCACTATGTGACGAGTTAAGAATTATGCCTGAGTCACTGTACTAGCCTTCATTTAAACTTTAATGTGCATTTTGCATTGGGTATAAAAACACCACTGCAATTACAATCTATTCAACACATAGTGGGTACTTAAGTGCAGAGAACAGAATGCCAACAATTGGTTTTTAATTTTTTTTTTCTCTACCTGTGCAATTTTGATCTAGGCAAAATAATAAATTCCTTTATTTAGTTCTATTTGCTACTGCTTTCACTATATGCAGAGAGAGGAAAAAGTAACTTATAAGGTTAGCAAGGAAAAACAAAAAAAAAAAAATTACCAGAAGCAATATCATTTTTTTAGGTGGCTAATGAAGATTTATAAGATCCAAAAGGTATGACTGAGTTCAGAATAGCTCCCAAGTTGCAGCCCTTTGCAATAACATCCAGAATTTTCTTACTAGCCTTCACAGCTATTTCTAAAAGAAAAGCACATAAGTAGCAGCTTTGTTCCTCACATAAGATTAAATTTTCAGAGTAATTTTACAAATTAGGAATCTTTATGTTTATAAAACTACAATCTATGTTTGCAAGCAAAAATGATCCTACTATATTCTTTGCAAAAGCATGGGAGCAGACGTGCTAGTGTTGTTCAAGGGATGAGAAAATGAACCCTGTTCTTCTGAAAAATCTCAGAAATCAGGCTATACAAAGCCTTGCAACAATACTGTCATCTGTTTAAATACTGGGACTATTGGGGAGGGGAGCTCAGCAGTGGTGGGAAGGCTTTCATGTAGCTACATGTTTATTTTGTTTAATTTTTTTTTTTGTTAACTGTTTTACTCAGTAGCTTTTACATATTAATATCAGTTCCATGAAAAGTGGGAAAAATAAAGCATTTGGGGAACTAGTGAAAGAATCTTTATATCACAAATATCTATCTGTTTTTAAGAATTCTCTGTAATTGTCCTTAATCTGGTTACTTTACAATTCTTTGTCATCACCATTTCTAAAACTTACAAATCCTCTCCTGCAGAGTTCAGTATGCATTACTGATACATTACTGGGCACACAGGTTTCACAAAGAAGATACCAAACAAATATGTGATGTTAAAATACTTATGCTTCTAAATATATTTATTCTAATACTTCGCTGGTCCAAACTCTCTGTATGAAACCCTTCAGAAATCTGACCTGTAAGAAATCTTGACTTTACTCAGACCTTCTTTTCAGTGGCTACCGGGAAATAATAAAAAAATAGCAGTTCAAATACCTGCTTTGCTACAGCAGTAAGTAACAGCAGACATTAATTTCAGAAAATAAACTGAAACATTTGAGGAACTGACCATTAAAACAGGCTTCTCTCTAAATATTTATGATCCATTTTATAACTGGAAGAAAGGTGTTCTGGAATACTGATCTCTAGTGTTACACCTACAGATCTACAACACTCACAAATAAATAATAAATATTGATATGTGTGTGCGTGGGTCTACCTACCTGTACTGTATTTTCAATGGGTGTGAAATATCCAATATAATACATAAGCTCTTTGAATACCTCACTCCAAACTCAAAACACTGTGAAATTCTGTGTAATTTTTACAATGTTTCAGCAACGGTTTATACCAAAGCAATGCTTTCATTTTCAATACCAGTGTATAAATGTATTTTCCCTATCAAAGATTTTGTGATGCAAACATGATTATTACTGTACCTGATTTGATCATGGTATTCTAGGAGAGATCAAATAATAGAGGAGTTTTTTCCCCCTTCTTTTTCTAGTGCCTTTTAAAAAAATTCCACTATCAAAGAATGTTAATTTCTAAGGTTTGATCTAGAGATTCCTATGTAAGTATACAATTATTAGGGAAAAAGAGGCACAACAGTGAATATTTTAAAGCAATGTAATCAATATTTTTGCTTTGTGTAGATTTCCCTGCAACAATGAACAAAAAGATCTACTTCAGATTTAGAAACTCAGCTTTAAAGGGAAAGCTAGACAACAAAAAGCAAGAAAGTACTCACCTCTTCACGTAATTTTATCAACTGCAACATGAACGCACAAAAAAGATAAAAAGGAAAGAAATGGCAGGAAAGAAAGATCAGTTGTGTGACAGGATACAGAATTAACATTGACAATTTATCTGTTTACATGTTTAGCATTTAAAAATCACAGACAAACACATTAAAAGAACCTAAACATAGACTACATGCAGAGTTTTTTGAACGAATAAAGATCACTTTCTCACACTGTCACATTAAACAAAGAGAATAGTGTGAAATTCTCTTTTAAACCACATCTAAGACACCATCATGAAATAAAGGGGAATGACTTCATAGAAGTCTATATTATAAAGAAAAAAACAAGTTTACTATTCCTCTCTTCCAAGATTGTACAGCTGAAGTGGTTTTGTATATACAAGTTTGCAGAATGTTTTCTGTATATTTTAGTTGTGACAACTGATTTCTTATTTTACTAGCAGATCTAACTTATTAATAGATGACTGCATCTTTATAGCATGTAACCAGTATTTCAATTTTTATATACCCAAGTTCTACTGTAACTATATTATCTAATTTTATTATTGAACTTCATACAGGGGGTTTTGCCATGTAAAAAAAAAAAAAAGCAGCAGTTTAGTCAAATGACTCAGAATTATGATTTATTGAACAGCTTATTTAAAAATAGACAAAGGAATAGGGAACAACATGAAACATATTTCCCTCAGAAAAGACCCATTCCAGGTTCTTAATCCACTATACAGAGTGTGTGTATATATACACACATAGAGTGTGTGTGTATACTTATATAGTATATACATTTATATTTATTAATTTATGCTTGTAAATCAACACAATCTAACACCGTTAATAATACTGCTCTGGCAGGTTTACTATAAAACTAAATAAAACCCCAGCCTGACTATCAAGCCATGTTGTAATATACTCTCCCCTTAGAGAGAGAGAGAAATTATTTGTAATGGAACAAAACCTATAATCACTGACAATAAATGTCTGCACAAGAGTGGTTCTTTATAAAAAAATTACAGTTCTCTCACCGATTCCAGTTGAATTCGAAAGTACAACAGCTACATAATTACCTCAGTTTATGCTGATATTTCACCTACAGTTTCATAGCACTAATTTTCAACACGTGTAAGTTCAGAATGTTTACTACTACTTAAGTCTCACCAGCATGAAGGAAACAAAAGAACCTCCATTATTCTCTACTGTTTCATATGGCTCGTCTAAAATTGAACGTTACAAAACGGACAAGGAGGCTCTAACGAGATGTAATTAGGAGGGCTACAACACCACATCAACTCTAAGTGAACCAGCTCCTCTGCACATAGCTTAAAGGAACTTTGCTAGAATTTGGTATAAAGAAAACTGCATTGTCTGCCAAACCAATGCTTAAATTCAAGTGCCTGGCCTATCATAAATTGGTCTCTTTCTCCAGCTCTTCCTCCCCCTTTTTTCCCCAAAAAGGCAAACATTAAGGCTGTTTAGAAAGAGAGATCTGGGAGTTGATCACATTGCTATCTTTTCTTTCTGAGGCCACCATTCTTCAGTTGACTATGATACTTAAAGGGCCAAAGTTTAAAACGACTCTCCCGCAATAGAGCCCGTTTGGGCATGCCACCCTGCTATAATCAATGAGAGTTTTAAAATGCTGCACATTTGTTTTTTCAATAGGTCCCAAACAAAAATGTTCTATCTTGTTTGTGCTGCATGGCTGAATTTAAGCTCTGCATGGGATTTGCAGCTAAGCTAAGTAATGGGAGAGGGTTTGGGGTTTTTTTTTAACATTGGCTGAAAGATATTCATTCAAATTAACAAAAGATATATTTTTCCCCCATTTAACAATGCTCTTGATGAAAATGTGTTACCTTTACGTTTCTATTTTGAAACATTATTTTTATTATGCTCACTGCTGAACTATAAACAGCGTTAAGCCGTGTGCAGCCACCATTTTAGGTTATGATAATCAGCATATTTTTGAAACAAAGATTTATTTATTTAATTTTTTGCAATACAGAATTCGATAGAAGAGGTAATCTGTTCCTTTGTAGGCTAAAAAAAAAATAAAAAATCTGGTTTACGCTGGTTTGAACCAGTGGAATCTCTTGTGGCTAAGCCTTCTGCTGTGACTAAAATCAAAACTGCGCCACAGAGAGCAAGGGAGCGAGATGGGATGTGTGTGTGTGTGCGCGTGTGTGTCTGTGAGGCATGTCACGTGACACAGAAAACTACCGAATTTTTTTTAAAAAGCTGATAACGCTACCGCCGTCTCTGTCCGCATATAGATAACGAATAAATGCTGAACTCTATTAAACGCCCTTTACACATTATCGTGGGTCGAACACACAATTTTCTGAACTTATGATGACAGTCTATTTATTTTGCTATAAACCCTCGGCATGTAACGAACAGATTTGTGTCTGGTAATGATCTGCTCTGCCAGGGCTATATAAAATGATACCGACCTTCTTTAGATCTTGGCGAATTAAATTGACCAACTTCACCCCCTGGTCTGTAGCTGAAGTTTGACACACTTTATGCACAGCAAGTCCAAATCTAATATTATCACAACTTTGTAGTCAGAAATTAAGTAGCCACAAAACATTTGTTCACCAGAAATCACTTATAAAATGTATGTATATACAGACACACAATTTAACCTAATGAGGATTTATTTTAACTTACTAATGAACATAGTTGCAAAAGAGAAAGGAACACTTGTATCTCAAGGAAGTTGGTAATACTGTACCTGACATTATTTTGGTCGAGAACGATTTCTGATTTAACCCAACATATCCTTTCTCAAAACCATATGAATTGCTACATAAAACAGTTCTATTATTATTAAAGTGAAGCCACAACTTTAAGTAGTGTATCATTGCAATGAAAAACTCAAGGGATTTAAATTAAAAACTTTCAAGGGATTTGCTTAATGTTGGTGGCCAGGATGACAAACAAGACTTGAAAGCAACAAAACCTGTTTGAGACCACTCCTGGAAAATAAATAACAACCCAATGCACATAGTTTTTGAGATTGGGTGAGTGAAGTGGGGTTTTTTTATGCAAGAGGGGATGTCTCTTGATTCTCAACCTCGAAGTGCCTCATTTGACTACATTCATATGGTTCAAATTAAGAAGAAATTAATTTATGCTAAGCAATGACTTTACTAAACTCTAAGTGCATTAAGAGCACTACATCACTACCTACCTAATTAAACAAAGATACATTTATTTCAAAAGAAACTTTCAATAGCAAAACTGTATAATTCTTACAACTTCTTACAGGAAATTTCTATATGCTTTATCTGGTAAAATTAGTTAAGTCTTAGTATACACATTATATGGCAATTATATTCTAATCTATCATCCAGATATAATGGCTGCTACTTATGGGAGACATTTTGGAAAACCAAGAAAACAAAAGACAAATCATCATTTGCTAATTCTTCAATCTGTTCTTTGTGCTTCAATCTTTCTTCTTGGGAGAACAACTGGAAACTCATACCTATCACCCTACGTATTACAGCCTGTAACTTGGCTGTGGTTCACTGTAATTGTACCTTTGAAACTCAAATAAAAAAAGAAGTTGAATAATGAAAATATCCAGATTGTTTATTTCCCCAATAGTGCCTTATTTATTTCTCGATATTTAATATGGTCATACTAGCCAGTATACAATAAGTTCCTTTTGTTTTCTCTCTCCACCAAAAACATTATGCAAGTGTTATCACAATGACAAAGACCATACCCAAAATGTGCTACTCGTATCTCTTATCTGCCTCTGAATAACACCCTAGACTGCCCAGATATCCAGTATTTCTATTGCCAGATTTTACCAATATTTGTGGATTAGTACAGGAGCAATTCTGAACAGGCAACTTTTTTCAATACCTCCTGTCAGAAGAGGAATCCTTCCTCTCCGTTTTCACAGTTTGGTGACTGAATTGGGGAAAACAAACCCATCATTTTTCGGTTAAACTAATTTAACCTAATCCAAACTGACTGAGAAGTAAAAATCCTACAGCATCAGGGTCAGGGTCAGTCCACATACCTATATTTATTTCCACCAGAGAAACTGAAAGCAAGTATTTGAAACATTTTCAAACATTTTACTAGGCTGTAAGTTATACCTGAGCATCTTTTTATCATCTAGTCCAAGTTTTCTATCAATATAATAATGTATAGGAATGAAAGTGTATTAGACCTGGGGTTACCGAGTTAAATACGACAATATATCATGTTTGGTATATGGTAAGTACCCAAACCTTACATATGATTTTGATGGCTGTACATTTTAATAAGCTCAATACCAGCTGAAGTTTTTGCACTAACTGCTTGCACTCATAACTACATGCACAGAAGTACAGATATAAATAAGGATATTTAATAAGAAAAAGAAAATGTGAGATTTATTAACGAAAAAACACAATAAATAATGTATTTTTAAAAATAATGGCATTCACATATTTAAAAGAAATTAGGTGACTACCTTACAGTGCTATTTCATAATATTTTTTAAGAAAGGAATTCAGAACTTTCAAAGGTACAGGGGTAACAGCTTCAAGTTGGGTTATGGAATACGATTTTGATTACCTAAGACTATACAAAACTCCTTACGCAGCCAAAATTTTCTTCCATTTCTTCATTTGGAAGAAAAAATCCTCATGTTGACAAATGGTTGAAAGTAGCATTTAGTTCCTTGAGATGAGACTATGTCTCTTCCATCACGTTTGGAAAAAAGATCATACCTCATAAAAAGTGCACACATGAACCAGTAAATTAAACATTCCCTAAAAAGTGAAAATAAAATATTTTATCTCATCCCTACCCATAAGATATTCTAAGTAAAGTTTCTTATCACAATTGCCCTTTTATGTCTGAATTCACACAATTTTTTCTTGAAATGTAAAAATAGCAGCACCTTAAGAGAAATAAAATGAGAATCATAACACTTTCACAGGACTGCGTTTAAAATCATGACATGCAGACTATGAAACTCTTTTTCCTAAAATCACCTTTTCCATAAATTCATTATTGGGATAAAACCCCCTCTTTATTTTACTCAAATTTTGGAATCTCCCCTTGCTATAATATATAAATATGAAGATTAATATCTTTTAAATTTACCTCTTCACATAGATATCAGAGCTGCTCTACTCTAGTCTTGTGTCTTCAGATAAATTGTATCCTGTGTATGCTTTCATTAATGTATGAATTAAAGTCTATTAAAGAGCTTAAAACTTATAGAGCATATTTAAAATACTGCATAAGATAAGGGTAACAAGGTCTGTGTTTTGAAAGTCATTTTACCGGGTAAGTCTCCAAGTCTTTTTTTTTTCCTTTCTTAGTGGAGCTGAGCTTATACAGCAGGTATAGAAGATACAGAAAATTTCAGAACATTGTTGTGATCCATTTCCTTATTTACTATCACATTTCTTGAGTAAGCATTTAAACAATTTTCACTTTCACTATAAAATAATTTGGATTCTATATCGTCAGAAGAGGCAATCTGACATTTAAGAAAACTTTCGGCTAAATTCTAATTCAAAAGATACAACTTTGATGACATAATTTTCAAAAAGAAAAGAAATATTCTGCTTTCAAAGTGCCAAACAAGTTTCAGCCCCAGAACGAATATTAACAGGTAGGTCAAAGTCTCCTGAATAAAACACTGCCTTTGTAATTTTGGGTAGTTTAGCAGGATCCTCACTGTAGTATCCAGAATAACAATTTGGTTACAAGATTTTAAGAAAGCCTCAGGATTATCAAGCTTTCATTCATTAAAAGAGATGGATAGCATTCTGCATCCTGGTACAACATGCATTATGAAAGCATGCTCTTATTAGTACAACTTGTGAATTTTGGTACAAGAAGAGAAAATCTGTTTAGGGAAGGAATCACACAAGGAAACTGAGTGGGGAACTGCCTAATTCTGTGAGCGCACTTTCATTTGTTTTGCCTGCCAGTGTTGATTTAATTATACTGCATTATTATCAAAGCTGCATTATGTACTTTTTTTATTCCTTTTACATGTGTTTGAGGTGAAGACCTTGGCTTTGTCGGCAAACAGCGTGTTTCAAGTTATTTCTTAAGTACCAAATAATAAAGAAAAGAGAAGAAAAGATTTTTTTTAAGATAGCAGACAGTGATCACAAGTTAAAGGGTTAAATGTAAGATCTCCAAGAAACATTTTGAAGTTGATTAAGACCCCAGCTTTGCATTAAATAGTATCACTTCCACATGAGTTGTTGCTAATGCTGTTAAGGAGCAGCTTGAGAAGCCCAGTGTGCCAGTGACCTCCTTCACCCTCCAGCCACCCACTAGGGCTTCTTGATTAGCATCCTACCTGGTTCTCTGAGGAATTCCCGTCATCCCCTAGGAGCTCATTCCGCACCTCATCACTGTAGGCGATTCGTGACCTTTTCTGTAAAACAAAAAGAAAAAAGGGTTAGGAAGTAAAGCTCCGAAGCCATTGGTATCAAGGCTGATCATCTTGAACCTCGAGAGCCCCCTAATGGATACCTATTTGATATAAAAAAAAATAAAAATCTGCAAGTAAAAGTTATTACAAAGTTCTTCAACTGCTGTATTTTGACAAATCTGCATGGCAAAACCTTAGTATTTCTAAGACAGTCACACCCTCAACATTGCAGCAATGAAAGCAGCTTCAGTGAAGCTCAGGATAAGTAACGTGTGATCCCAGTTATGTTAATGGAGTAACCAGAGAGGCAATACACAATAATATCAGAAGCAATCAAGAAAAGCCAGGGCAGGAACCAAACATATTTTTTTGAAGAACACTTGCTAGCTGGACACAGAACTCAACATAACACTGCAGTGATGCCACTAAACAGGAAAGGAAGACTGAGTTTTTCCCATATGACTAATGTAAATCAAACCCGAACAACACACATTTGACACACTTGATTGCATTTAAAGATGTAAAAAATTAACAAGTGTTCTCTATACTGCTAAGGCTATGAAGGCCTACTGGGAAAGGGCAAGAAATTAAAGGGCAAAAGAAAGGAGAGAAAACAATAGGACAAGGAAACACTGGTTTACAGCAGTTCAAGGAAACACCACAAAACTGGGACAGTCATTCATGGCATCCTTACAGTTGTTATTCACAGCTTATGAGCATCAGATTTGCTCATGAACTGATCATCATGTAGATTCTAAACTAGAACAAGTGCCAAGCAATGGAAAGCAAATGTCTGAAGATTACCAGGGTAGCAGAGCATTCAATGGAACAACAGAGAAGTCCATAATGAGAACATCATCCCAGCTTTCAATTTCTCTGTTAGCCAAATAACAGGTCCTTAGTCGGTTAATATTTACCATTAAAAGAGAGACAGAGTTTTTATCATATTTTCTATTTTTTTTTCTTTTTTGAGAGTGGCTATGATCATTTTTATACTTCATCAGAGGAAGAAACCCAAGAGTAGCAAGAACTAAGCTGTAGGGCCTTCCTTTACCGATGGGAGCTTCCCTCACACCCTACCATGGTAGTGACTACCAGCGGGAACTCAGAAAAAACAAAACCCTCCTCAAATCTTCCCTAACTGGACCATCATGCCAAAAGACTTCTTTGAGACTAAGGGACAGGAAACAACTCACTAGAAATTATAGTGAGCATAGGGAAATTCATTACCTTTGTGACAAAGAAGTTTAGAAGTGGGTCACCCGTTATGCGTGTGGTCTAGCAGTGGAGTAAGCCTTGCATTGGTCACCTCACAGCAAAATATTTTAGCTCTTTATCCTGTGTAGTTCACCCTTTATAACCAATATCATCGTTACAAAGCTTACCCATTTGTGATTCAGTTGCCAGTGTTCAGATCTAGATTATGTACTAAAGCTACAGATGTAGAAAGGACAAAGCATACCATGGACCTACGACATGAGGTGAATTGTGCCAAATCTTTTGGAGATCTCAGCTGTCACAGTTTCATACTAACCAAGCTAAAGTAGTCTACAGCATTAAAGGAAATGAGAACCTTTAAACAGGCTGTGGTATCAGAGCTGCCTGTTTAAATTATTCATTTCATCACTATGGGGGACTAAAACACTCCACAGTATGCAAGAATATCATATGGAGATAGGTTTTGTTTTTCTCTTTTTTCACCAAAAAGCCAACAAATTGGCATAGATTGCTCAATTATATTATTTTCCTATTTTTATTTGATACACATCAAATAAGGAAGGAAATTACAAATATATACCAATAAATATCTAATCTTCTTGTCTGATTAAGATTCAATCTTAAGACTTCATTTGAGGTCTAGTAGTTCAATTGTACAGTTTCTCCCAATTTCACAAAATGACTCAGCCCCATTGATTCTGTTAGTGTTGAATGTATTTATGATTATTAGACTGAGATGAAGAGCATGATGCTCCATGAGCTTGTTCTCCAGTGAACAAGCTGCCTAATAATATGTAGGGACTGAGATGGTCCTTGGTTACACATCATTTATTTGAAAGATTTAACTGGATGATATTCTCATTCTTAAGAGCCAGCATGGGAGAAAGGAAAAAGCATATACTTTATGGAAAATAAATAAATGTTAATAGCAATACAATTTTAAGAGACCTTTTATAATCTTTATATCATCACCGCTGAACTTAATAAATATATTTGTATCATTGTTCTTTTATTGCAAAAATCTGTCATGATCTGAAAATCAGCAATTATATTAAAAGAAATAATGCTTTGACTACAATTAGTTACAACTCTTTGCCATAATCAATAAATAATTTGATACTAGTTTTGATCACAGTTTCACTTCCAAATGAATCAATAATATAAAAGGAAAGGTCTTTGAACTAAAGTGTTCATTTATTCTTTAAGGATTTGTCCAAAATATCAATATCTTGAATTACTATTCTTATTTTTATTAAAGTATTATTGGTTAACACTTCCAAATGTGGCTATACAAAATAGTTTGGCTTGTCTGAACTCAGTAATTAAACAATTTTCTATATTTTTTTTTAGTTCATAACTATCAGCTGTTTATAAATACGTACTTTAGCCAAATGCAAGAATGATAGTTTGAGCTGGAAATGTCACACACTCTGCTACAGTTTGAAGGAACCCAATTCATAATGCATTTTATAAATAGTTAATGACTTCTATACATAAGCTAACCAGGCAAATCAAGAAATTGTCAACATTTTTAGTCTTAGTTGTCAGTTACCACTGTCTACTGGTACTTTATATGTATGTTTCTAGAAAAGACAGAAGCTTTACAGAGTTTGTAATCCAAGGCATTTCTGGGCAGCTCAATATAGGTTTAAGAGGTTCTGTGTGCAGGTTTTTGTCTGTAAAGGTCTGTCATATATTGAAGTTTTCCTTGTATTTTATATTTTCTTGTATATATCTAGACAAAAAGTCGAAGCACACAAGTGCTTTTGCTCAGTGGATATATTTCAAATGTACCATGTGCCCAAACACACGGTGACAGAAAAGGGTTAAGCTACTTTCTACAAGAACTTCAAGACAGAGAAAGTTTCAGGGGCTGTTTTAAATGTACTACAGTACCCAGACCTTCTGACAAGGAAGAATTTCTGATTCCAAGCAGACCTCTCTTGGTTTATGAACAGGATTTTTGCATACCGATTGGGTGATTTCCTTAAAGCCCTGTTCAAACAGATACACTTGCTCAGTTCTGTCTGGCAATTTGGCTTTAAACAATCTGTCTACTTGACCCAAGCCTTAACATTTCCCAATAGAACTGAATGTCTTCATGGGCAAGCCCAGCTAAATTAGAATTGAAATGAATTAACTCAGCTTAAACTAATTAAGATCTGTGATCTGCAGTACCACCCCCCTGTATGATTCTACATGTGAAGCAGGGTACACGTAACCAGACTGTAAGAATTCTGCTATACTACTAATCTGAGCATACCAATGAAGTTCGTCTATTACTAAAGCATATGAGAAGTTAATTTCCATGGCCTACACATGGCAAAGCAATTGCTTAAATTGCCTCACCTGGGAATTTAATACAATGTTATCATCAGACCAGCCACACTGTAAATAGATTTATAATGCTTTCCATGTGCTAGGCTAGGTTGCATATGAATTAAGTAATGATCTGGTATTACAATACAATCAGCTAGTTCCCACACCTGGCAGACAGGATATTTTGCTAAATTACTACCTATACAGATACATCACAACATAAAAACAGGAAAGGTAATGGGAAGAGAAACAATCTACATGGTGTCTGACCGAATTTTACATGGTAACCAAATAAGATGTAGATAGAAAGAGGGATCCAAAATAATCTGTTTCCAACATCTGCACAACAGAATACATACTTATTCATTTCTATTCAATTTTGGCCTAATTTTCCGCATTCTATACTTTAATTACCATCCACAAACTGAAATGTTCCCATTAGTGAAGGCCAGAACTAGCCTATGCCCCTTCACTTCAACGCACTTCCAGCAATCAGTCAAATAATTGATATAAAGTATTGTACATTTTCATACATGAACTGAAGAATAGCTTTCTCCCTCCTAAATGCTAAGCAGCCCCCCAAACAAATGAGCAAACCTAGGTTCGTTTCAGACAAAAGACCCAGCAAATCCTTTCATCTCAACCTCTCCATTTTTCAGGCTCAATGTTTTAAGAACGGATTAAACAGATTTTTCTGTGGAATACCCGTAAATAAACAAAAAGGCTTATTTATCCACAAACATCTGTTTTCATACAAAATTCATTAGAATTTCCTAGTATATATAAATGTTTTAAAAAAATCTCCAGGCATCTGTTTCACGGTTTGGCCCTGCTCTAGATGTAAATAAATACTCAAGATTAACATAACCAAAAATAATTTGTAGGAATAAATTAGATTTTATTTTCTGTTCTTTGAGAGTAGACATTTTTGCCATTGCTCTCACTAAAAGCAAGGTGAAAAAAGTGACTTGATTCTCAAATGGATAGCTAAATACTGCAGAATATACACATTCATCTCCGCCTTTTGGAATAAGTATTTAAGTATTTTTTGCTGAGCAGAAATG
>NW_016690188.1:1610459-1711178 GCF_001604755.1 Lepidothrix coronata
GTGTAAGAAGCAGGAAAATTATTACACAGTGCTAATATACAATCTGATGCAATGGCAGAATTCCAAGCATTTCCTTAAGAAAATAAAAAAAACCCCTAAAGCCGATACATTTCTGTCCAAAAGTAAACAAAACCTATTCTACAAATCCACTGAAACTTTTGATTGAAAGAATCAATTCAACAGTATGTGTCAGCTGGCAAAAGTCAATGTCTCAGCCACCCCCGGACTTGCCTCCTCCCTGCATGCACAGGGAATAGGCTGCAGGCAACTCTGAAAGAGAAACACACAACTCAAAACCCGTGTTCTGCCACTCCGCCAAGTGTCAACAGCTTCCTACAACGGTGGAGAGAAATCAAACCTCAAGTGCTAATGTGAAATTAATGCAGAGATACTATCACCCATCTTAAACAGATGTCACAGGTCCATAAATCTTCTTTTCAATAATCTTCATCAAACACACTTTTGGTTCCATTATGGGGTGAGGGCACGGAGGAAGGTCAAGCAAACTCCCACGAGGACACAACACATGTTGGTCATGAAAAATGGCAGCTTCTGCCCACAAAACTACTTCCACCTCCAACTCATGACCAGGGGACCATGTATGTCACCAACATGGCAGATGCTTGAACAACTGGTACATTGCATGGGCTGTGGGTAGGGACGAAAACAGGTGACCTGTGAGTTGAAATTCATTGTTTCTGTGAATTTATGGAGTAACAGAGGATTACTCCTATTGTATTCCTATTTGTATTTAGAAAACCAGCTTTTATTTACTTGAGCTCTGAATTTTAAACTTAATAACCTAGAAATGGAAAGATTTTTCAAAATTCAAAAGGCTGGAACTAACTGACTTCTGCCTCATTCTACTTTTTAGAGAATGCTCAAAAACTCACTATCATCCCTTCCCATTTAAGACTACATCTACCAAAGACTAATATAATGAAATACAAGAGTTGTAAATCCAAGCATGGAAAACTTCAGGTAAGTATTGCTTGGGCTCGGACAGCATTCTCCCAACATAACAAGTAATAACTCCCCTTAGCCTGGTCTATAAATCAATTTTTTTTTTTAAAATTATAACCACTCAACTTTTTGCTTGTTCGAATTACCACATATTATTACCAAATCTTGGTCCCTACATATACATATTTCATTGAAATTTCGTTTCTCCAAGCTGCCTTCAGTGTTGGGCTGCTCTGCACAACAGAGTGCCAGCCATTTTACTCATGTACCATAAGCTCAATATATGCCAGGCATCAGCTGCTGCATGAAGGGAGACTGGGTTATCTTCAATTTAACCATAACATCTCTGCAGGGCAACAGAGTGATGCGTGCCTTCTGCACTGCCAACTTGCAGTTATTTCACTATCTACTGTTACCTACAGCTGCTTGTCTGCCCCTGTAATATGCTTTTCAGTACTCTAATTTCAGTGTTTCATCCAACCCCTTTCCATTGATTCCTTCAAATGACCATTATTAAACTATCGTCTTTCATTATAAAATCTATCTTTACACATCTCAGCTGGCTGAGTTAACCAATTTGTCAATTGTTAACCAATTTGTCTATTTGTCAATAGACATTCCTTTAAATTGTGCATGAGATCACTTGAATTCATTCCTTCCCAGATTCGCTTTCACCAAAAGCCTAGTGCTTCCTTGTAACCACCCTATGCATGTTCAAAGAGCAGTCTGATAATCTAGCCTGTTAAATTAAAAGTTGCTTGGTGTTAGGGCTTTTTGCCTTGATATGTATAGGAAACATTGTCATATATTGGCCTAATTTGTTGACAAAGATTGCAACTTGCAGACCCTTCTTTACCACAGCCATTTCAATCAGCAATGCTAGAAGAAAAGGCAAGAGCAAGGTTGGAGACAGGGGAACACCCTCTCTCTGACTCAGACACAGCTTAAAAATAAAGATATCTTAGGGGTAAAAACACACGTGATGCAGGTTCAAAGTAACCCATAAACTGACTATTTATTTGGGTGATGGGGGGCTAAGTAGGATAAATTCTGTTGTTTATACCAAAGCTTCACACTTGGACTTCGAGGGAAAAGAGACATGTCCAGACTGTGGTCTCAACAAAACATCCACATGCAAAGAAGAGGAACAGCCAAAATTAAGTCAGTATTGTTCACAGATAAACTGATCCACAATTCCTGTTCAAGCTAACCTGCAGAACTATTTAAGGGTGTTCAGTCTCTACATCAAATCACAGAAGACTTTCACTCCTAAAACAGACTTTAAAAAGTCATGTGAGTCACTAATGTCTTATAGGCTACTGTTCTTCTACAGAAGCCTCTGCGAGATCTGCATAACTTTGTTTTAAAGATCTGCATAACTAGGCTACAAAAATAAGCTTATTTTGAAATGGTTTAACTGTGGCAGATCTTTGCATATAGAACTGGTAGATGCATACATGTAGATAAGCATACATGTAAGAGCTACAAGTTTCTCTGAAAAATTACCTTTTAGGGAAAATTGTTAAGGATAATGATGGAACAGAGAACTCCTAGTGCCTTTTTCAAGCACATCACCAAGCTTATGTTTCTTTTATGAAATCTTCATTGGTCATCTCAACTGCTCTTGCTGTAATGGCCTAACTCATATATTACAGTGGTTCCTTTTTTACTAAAAGCTTGCTTTTGTTCTTTTTCTTTTTTAATCAACCTCATTTATCCACCCAATGCTATTTAGAGGACCAGGAGCAACTACACATCAGGATCACGTACTTCAGACTGTTCTGTGATCCAAAGACTTTATGCTGTGTGTTAAGGGTGTAATTAACATAAGTGTTTTCTAAATCTTGGAGATGGAAGATAAACTCCAGTGTGTTGGACCAACAGAAAGATGAACCGAGAAAATGAAAATATGGAGACATTTTCCTCCAAAGGAAGAAGTTTATACTATGAGTGCCAACCTTTAAAGAGTGTGTTCCCAAAGACAGTGAGTCAGGGAGGGAAAAAAAAATCTTAAGGAGGCTTAAGATTTTTCAGCTAATTAGTTCACACTAATTAGTTCGTGGTGAAGGATGATAAACATCTCAGGTAAACCAAAACATTAAACGTTCATTAAAATATCTTTGTTTCAGCCAGTATTTCCATCTGGAGCCTAGATTCCCATTGCTAACAGTAACAAGACATCTGCTGGTACATTCCAACAGCTTCTCCCTTTCCCAGGAAAAAAGCATCCAAGTTTCACTTCCTTCCTCCATTTGATACTTAATTGCCTTTATCAGTCTCTATCTACATTCTCTGGCCTCACACTACAGAGATCAGGAACTGTAATGATAATCTATAATTGGGCTGAACCAGCTGCCATTCTTGAAAACTACCATCATCTTTCTCAGTTCTTCAACTCTCTGGATTTCTGACAGTAGGCAAAGCCTAGGAAAGACGGCATTTTTTTAGGCTTTCCAATTAAAAGTACAATTTTGCTACAGAGCTCAGTTCTATTAATAAATTATACATTTTGTCTACTGTGAACTCCAAGAATAAAAACCAAAATGAAGCCATAAAGACAGGTCTCATTTTGGACACCCAGAATGAGGGCAGGGACATGAATGAGATGTTTCCAAGGCAGATGAATTGTCCCACCTACATTTGTGCTACTCTGATAGGATCTATTTTAAACCAAAGAAACTTAAGCAGACCTTTCCAAAAATACTTTTTAGTGCATAAAAATCTATTCTTAGACACTGTCCTTTTTTCACTGATCATGCACACTCTCAGCAGCATCTTTCCACTCATATATTGATATGTATTTTTTAATTTCTGAAAATAATACATAGGATAAGAAATTTGCAGTTGAGCCCTAAGAATATTAATCACAATATGAAAAACTCTATTCAATGAGAGTAGCAGAGGATAATTTCTGACTTTGTCATTAAATAAAAAATAAAATAATGTTTGATGCAAAGAACAAACGTGGTGTAATAATGGTGGTTTGCATACAAATACACCCATATGGTAATCATTCTGTGTATTTCACTGCAAGCATTTTGGACCATAAGCACGTTAGCTCAAACTGTTGATTACTGAAAAGGAAAATGAAAAACACTTTCTGTATAACACAGCCCAGTTAAAACTAATATTTGCATCTTACTGTTCATGCTCCCTGAATTTGTCATTTTTGCCCTGACGTGACGCAGCTGGGATTCCTTTCCTTCCTTTTAGAACATATGTACTTACACACAGACATGCTGCCTCCTCTAAAAAAGAGAAAAATTGTCTGAGTTTAGTAATTTTAGTAGTTAAGTGGCCACAATTTGACTTTGAAGTTTGCAGCAGACTGAAGGGGGAGTAAATCTGTACTTTCACTGCTCCCCACCAGGCACTACTGGGACAGCACCAGTTGTTTCATGCTGTGTTAAATCAATAGCTAATATGGTAAAATACTAGCCCAATGCTCAGACATGGCATTTTCTAGTTTTATCACAAGCTGATGATGAGCAGTTCTTGCTTTACACTACCTGAGATAAAAGTCAGTAACTAATCCACTACCTCTAATTTATCATACCAAAGTCCTCCTCCTTTTTGTACTGCCTCTTCATTTGAGTTCCTCAGTCTCCCCATTCAGTGAAAATACTTATTAAAATATTCATTTATAAAAGTGCATAAAATGGATGAAAAAATATTACTGTAGTGCACATATCTATATGTAAAATAGCCATGCTAACCCATCCCCTATTTGATTCATTTCTTCAGAACTTAAACTTTGTAACACAGTGTAAGGGAAAGGGACTACATTTACACAAAATATTGATATTTATAAAATATTTGGCATTTAAAGTGTTTTTCTGATAGACAAGCTTCAGCTAACTTGTTATTTTTCCTGTTAGCTGTAGCACAATCAGAAATTCTGCTTCTAACTAGAGCAACGTACCACACAAAGAATAATAAGAAACACTAGGAAATACTGATGTCCAAACTGAAAAAATTCACTGAGTATTTCTGTTTTGTCCCTGTTCCTATGTTGTCACCAACAATGTTTACACATTTCTCTTGATCTTTTTTATAGCTGCCTAGATTTTCACTGTCAAGGCAATGTAGTGTGAACCTTAAGGAAAATCTCACTTTATGTATGACTGCCTAAAGACTGCTACATCAGTCAAAGCTTCAATTAGTCCAGAACTTGTACTGCCTCCTATAGTGGCCATTAATGGATAACAAGGGGAAATCTTAACGAACAGAGCAGGGATGGAATGATTCTCATTTCAGTAAATGTAGCCAGTTTATGATGATCAGCAGTTCGGGGAGTTTGAGGTACATCTAAGATCTTCATACTTAATAAACCTTGATGGTTACTGCTTACATAATACCTCTTTTATTTAAATAGCAACTGAACAGGCATTCATGCACAGGAAGAAAGATGTTCAGATCTCAATATTATGGCAAAGATTAAATTCAAAAGTTATCCCACTTTTCATTTAAAAAACCCTGAAGTTCCAAACAAAGAAGGTAATGATTAAAGTACCAAAAGGAATTAATTTGTATCACAGAATGCTGTAGCATCTCTTCCATGGAGTATGTATTTGCAACAGGAATTTAATACATAGGATCTCATCTTTACAAGGTGAACTCCACAGTAAGAGAACAATTATCTAATGAATTACTTTCCAATTTCTGCTCATACAGGTCATTTGCTCTCCCAATTTCTTAATAAAATATGGCAAATATTCAAATTATTCATATTGGAAAAACAGAACTATACTCTACAGTCATATTATATCTCTGCTCAGCTCCTTTGAAGTGCAAGAAAGGCCCAGTACCATTTGACCAAACATCTGTCCCTCCACCCCACCAGCTGTTCTTGCATGGCACAGTGCAGAAACTTCTGGTATAACAAAGCTGTTAGCATCAAATACAGATGATCTGATACAAAGAAAAACAAAGTTTGATAGCATATGGCAAACATAATAGTTTCAACTCCAATTCATGAACCTGACATGCAAAACCAATGTGGAAAGAATATATGGAAGGGAAGGAAAAAAATCCCAATATGTAGAACATATCTGGATTTTTGATTCCTAAGCATTCAGAGACTCAAATTTAGTCTCAAGTTTATGCAATAAATTTAAAGACTCAGATGTATAGAGTAATCTCAGGATGAACTCTCACAAAGATACAAAGTGATAGCAACCATTCTACTAAAATCTCAGATTATGTACCTGTTGCTCTTTCCCTTTTCCTATCATTCATCAATTTTCCATCTTACACCTTTCACAGCTTGTACCTTCTCACCCAAGTTTATCACATGCTTTCACCAGTGTGATCATACTTACCTCTTCCTAGCTCAAAGTGTGACAAAACATCATATTTTGCTCCCTTTCCCACCACTCATTTAGCCACTCCCTACTGGTTCCCTCCCTCTGCTCAGATATTTGGGTCTTATCCTAAACTCTCCCTCTCAAGTCCCCCACAGGACCATAAACTGAACAGGAGTGGTCACCCTGAAGTGACCATGCTGTCATCTGTTCATTACCATTATCCACTGCTACTACAAGGCATTTAGTGGCAGCAGGATGATAAAAATCTATCAAAATACTCTAGTTTTAAAAATTTATTGAACATTGGTTTGCATGTTGGGAGTATTTTGTTATAACCTTTCTGCAAGAGAGGTGGAGAAAGTTCAATAAAAGGTAAGAAAGAACTTAACAGGTGAGATGCTTTTTGGTCTGAAAGATCACGAAAACCACCCAACTATTGTTCAAGCTGATCTTGAACACACTGTATAACAAACCATTCATGTTCTTATTTATTTATTTATCTAGATTTTGCAAGGTATAAAAATGTATGATCACAGTTTGAATCAACAAATGAGTAAATCTAAAGTATAAAATAAGTATTAGGGTCTTTCAGGAGATACTTATAAGTATATGGATCAGGAATTAATTTTTGTTAATTCCTAACATTTGAGTAATAAAAAAATCCTTACATAAAATGATAGTTATTTCATACTCAAATATATCCTGAAAATTTCCAAGCATCAAAGTATATACAAGTTGCCCATAAAGAGGCCCTTAGAGTAACACTTTTTAACTAGCAAGAAGTGTTCAAGACTAAATTCATAGTTTGGATGGCTGTCAACCTGGGAAATATCTTGTCCTGCAGAAAAACCGGAAGAGTGATACTTGAGCATTAGCTCCAAAATGTAAGAGACTCCACAGTGAAGCAGCAAAAATGGGAGGCACAGTTGCATGCAGCTAACTTGGGGGATATTTTTATTGGAGAATGAAAAGCAATTATTGTATCTTAGAAAATATTTTATCAAAAAGTGTTTGCTAGGCCATTAGGATTCCTAGCTTATATTTCACATTTTTGATCTAAACACCTCATCAAAAATAAGATATTTCAGTAGCTTATTATATCCTGAAAGAATCATTGCAGGGGATCATTAGAAAGCAGTATGTGTTTTCCTAAAGAGTATTTCCATAGATGGCCACTAAGGTTGGCACATTTGTCTGTATCACTCTTGAAAACACAATCAAGACCTAGAGGCTGGATTTCCTCTTCCACCGTATTATGGATCAACTTTGTCTAAAGAGACAAAACCCCATAAGTACAGAGATTGCCATAAAGCCACAAACCAGATCCACTGAATCAATTTATTTAGGCACTCTCTGTTATAGGGGGAGAAGCATTCTCAGACTCTCTAATCACTCTGATTTCATATAGGAACATCCTGGTGTCAGCGTTCCATTGTTCTCAGGGGTTAGATAGTCCCCATTGTCGCTAAGAAGAAACTACCAGTCCACTATCTCAAAGAGAGTGGCGTGCATACATATTTCTCCTTTGTCTGTTTGATTTACAGACCTGAGGAATATGGATTACCTCTGTTATCTGCACAAACAAGCTCTACTAGAATCTTGGCATTCAGTCAACTTTTATCTTGGGGACCCCAAATTGTACTGTTAGGCAACACAGAGCACCTATCTCGACTGAACTGTCATACAAATAGATTTTTGTCAGATGTTCAATTTGTATTGGGGAGCATGCCAGCAAAAACAAAAGTCAGCAATTTAAAACAACAAACCAGGCCCTGTGCTGACAGGAACAAATTACTATATTCCAAATGAATAAGAATTACTGCAGATCACAGATCCTCAGTATGAGCACTATACAAAGGGTGGAAAAGTGTTCCTTGAATTAATTCTTTCTGGTAACTCTATGCTCTGAAACAAAAAGAGGCTGAGTACAAATAAAATACAACACAAAATAATAACAATAAGTTTCTAAAAGCACATAAAGAGGTACAATCAAAGAGGAATTAATTACTTAACAACTGGTAGTGTTAAGACATGAGATGAGCAAAGACTCATTAGAGTTCAAAACTAAACTTTTGTGGTTGGTCAAACGGTGCATCAGTGTGTTGTACTTCTAACAACTCCCAGATCTGCTTTCTAGGCAATGACCTTACAGAGGCTGAGTGCACTGCAAGGTGATGCATGCATCTTTTGGGGCAAAGATAGAAGTAGCTGCAAAAACATAATACATTTTGTTAGCCCACCCTAGGAGCAAAACTGATTTCTGTTCTTCCACAAACCACACAGAAGGTCTAGCACAATCTTTTCAAAGAAATCTTCTGATCACTCTGTAATTATTCCTTTTTGAGTGACTCCATTCCATAACACACCATTCATGAAAAGACCTTGGAAACAGTTTCCCTCTGAAACTTGGTAGTATGCTCACAGACCTTAGCATTTGAACTAGGAATTATTTTACTTTTATGGATTACAGCACTTAAAAAAGAAACTTTCATCTGCAAGGTAATTGGAATGAAATTTGTCTAAATAATTTTTTTTCTGTTTCTTTTTCTGCCATTTGCAATGGTTTTGGGATTAGTTTTGGTTTTTAACTCTGTTGAAAAACTCAGCATGTTCAGTTATATTCCATCTCCTTTTCTGACCAATAAAAGAATTTCCAATCTTGTCTCTGTGACTATAATTTCTTAGTTTAGAAATTATGATACCAAAATTGATGTGAAATAATAATGTAACATTGTGTACTGGTAGACATAAAATGATAAAAAAACCTCTCTACGTAGGTAGAGAGACAATCTCCAACAAAAAATAAACAAAACCATCAATAACTACACTGATAGAAAGAGTGTACAAACTCAAGTAAAAAGTAAAGCAATATTTATCTTCTTGAAAGTCATCTCCTGGTAAAATTTACAGAAAATGCTTCCCTAATATACTCTAAGCAAACAAGTAATACTAGAAAAGTATTCTGCAAGTAGAAATATATCTTTAATTTCTGTTGGACTATTCCATTATCTGTGTAATGTATATTGTGATTTCAAAGTTATAGTGTCAGAACTTATTACAAACCACCCCCTCCCATCATTTTAAGACATTTCAGAGAAACCTTACACAGAACCAGCACAAAAGAGTGAGCAGTGGAACACAAAAGGCCTATAACAACTTCTATCTTAATAAATTAATTTGCATATAATGGTATAAATGTAAGGCTTTAATCAAATAATTAATACTAACTAAAACGGTGATGGTCTGGCTTTGTAGAAAATACAGAGTAGCCATGTCACTTTGAAATTTACTTTTAAAAACATAGAGAGATGAAAAACAGGTTTAACTGAGGCTTGAGCAGTTACAGATACTCAGCCTCTTAGCCTTGGTCCTAATACCACACAATCAATGTTTTTTGTCAGATGCTACCATGATTAACCTAAAATCTTGATGGTCATATTTCATGTCTTACAGGAGTAAGTGTACATATAAGACAGTCTCTTCCACTGTTCCACTCTTCCCCTTTGCTCTCCAAATCCTACATATATTTTGAGAAATTAGTGTAATGGCCAGCACACAGATGTGATGCCAGCCTTTGTCCCTCTTTGTATTAGAGTCAACTTTCTGTATAACCACATTAGAGAACAAGTCTAGAAAGGGAACTATGTATTTAAAGAGCAAAATGGAAGATAACATACATAATACAGGCAATATACCTGCACAGATAGATACTTATGTCATTCTAGTCCTGCTTAGTAAATGGAAGATGAAAAAAAGCAAAACTAATGTAATTTTGAATGATGATTTCATTATTTCCTGTGATATTAAATAAGGCATTTGGCAGTGCAAAAATTTTTTCACATTGTTACAAAATTGATTTAAAATTATGATGGTGATGGTGACTATTTGCTATTCAATCTATACCTGCCTGATTTACAATCAATACATGGATTTAAAAAAACTCTAACATGTCTTTAGATTAAAAGCTGTGGAACACTATATAAACTGTATTGGTAGAAGCTGTGCAATGCACAGAAGCACACAGCTACCTGCTTCTTGTGGCCATTTTCTTTTTCTCATATACTGGGAAAAATACTATTCTGCCAAGATCTTTTAATACTTTCTTTGTGGAGTTATGATTTTTTAATGTGGAATTCAGAAGCTGAAGCATAAGTACACAAGATCTACCTGCATCTTTTGACTTAAACTTTGTAAAATCGGCACAGGAAGAAATCCTTTGGTAAACAAGTATATGAGAGAGATGGGAAGAGATTGATCAATTGATTACTTTTTAAACAGAAAATGTAAAAAAGCAACTTTCCTGGCAAGATAGAACTTAACAAAATGAACCCGTTCAAATCTCAATGGCTGGAGTTCTTCCTAATGGGACTTGATTTGGGAAAAATATCAAACTTTTCTCACTGCACAGTGACAGCATTCCTATCATATTTTCCTATTGAATGAGCAGGAAATATATGAACACCAGCTATGCATCAATACGCTCTTTGACACAGCAATTAGTAGAGGAACATGGCTGAAAGTCTAAAGATCAACTACTTCGGTTTTAAAGTTTTTAAATTCAATTATTAGCAGCATAACATAGGAAAATAAAATACTGCCTTATTTTAAAAGACATAACACAATTGTGTTGTTGCATAAACCTGATACCATCAATGTGGGCATATCCTGCACTAGCAAAGCCAATGCAAAGGTCAGATACTGAAGTTCTTTGTGCAGAGAGGACATCTTTCTGAGTTTAAAGCATCTGTCACAGTATGGCCACCAGGCCTGAGGGAGTTATTTGAGACCTACTGAATTACAAGTAACACAGTAATATTAGACAACACTGTTTCTCATTAATAGAAGAGCTAAGGGGGAAATACTAGGCTTACTGTGCAGTTGCATAGTTATATTAAAAAATTACCAATCTCAGTGAACTCCATTGTGACACTCCATGGTCCACTAAATACTACTTCAGACAAAAAAAATTGCACTACTAACAGAGCACTTAAAAAAAAATTATATCTAACTGAAGAACAGTAATAGTTCACATGAATTCTTAAATGGTATGTGATATTTAATGATAAACATGAGACTTTATATAAGGCCTGAGAAGTGTATAACTATTTCTTCAGTTCGGGTTTTCTGTTCAAACTTCCACAAACTGGTTTAAAAAAAATTCTACAGAAACCCTTTCAACACAACCTTTTGATTTCCAGATAGTTTGCTAGTTGGTTGTTGTATATATTTTAAGCACTACATTTTAAAAACAAAAGTCAAGTGGTAACACTCTGATCCCCAGCTGGATGAGTTACGTATAACCAATACCACATAAAAGTACAGCCTGATATTTGCATTATCTTTAAGTAGGCATATTAATCCAAACTTAAAAATATTTCCATTTACAGAGCTTTTTTCAAGAATGTTGCTATAAAGTGAATGAGACAGAAACATATAAACAGATGGAATCTGTTTATATTCCCAAATAAGTAGTTGTGCTGTTTTCCCCAATTAAGTTATACTATTTCCAGAACTAGTGATCACACCGGAACAAAGGAAGTCTTATTTATTTTCTGCATAGGCTGAAGCTAAATATATTGATCTATTGCCCCAAACAAACCAACCCCCGGCTGCAATGATCCCAAGTTTTCAGTTTGGAATAACAACCACTACTTATCTAAGCAAAAAATTTCACCATTCTTGGAGCCAGAAAGCCCAGACACACTGTCTATACCTAACCTGGGTACAATCCTGTAAAAATCACTGCATCCTCTTCTATGTCACATGTAGTCAGGAAAAAACACAATTTATAAAGCTGACTGGCCATGCTAGTTCACATCAAAGGTCTATCCAGTCTAATGTTCAGTATCTATTAAGTATCAATATGAGAAGTCCAGAGAAGTCAAAGTGCTTGACCCCTGCCTGCTATACTCTCCTTGCTCACTCACCTTGTGGTGGACTATGGATCAGACACTTCCCAACTTTGATGCCCTCTCATGTTTAAAGAATGCCAAGGTACTTCTTTCCTGAATTTGCAAAGGTTTGTTGAAAGTAAGTAATCTTCTGGCTTCCACAATATTCTGTAGCAATGACTTCCATGGTTTAATAACTACTTGTGTGGAAAAATTATCTCTTGCTTCTTAATCTCTCATTCAGTAAATTAATTTAATGCCACCTGACGTGTATTATGAGCAATGGTGAGTAACTTCTTGACACTGCACCTTTCCTATATGACATTTCATTCATATAATCATCTCTCTATAGATCCCTTCCCTCTTATAACCTAGCTGAAGAATTCCTGTCCATTACCCAGTTCCTTGCACTGAGCTGCTCCAGAGTTTTCATTATCAGCAGTAGACCTATGTTCTACTTCTACAGCACATTTGGGGAACAGGGAATCATAATCACAAAAGCACCAAAGAGTCGTAAAAGTATGTAGGTAGAGAGATAACCTGTCTCAATCTCTATTCCCTTCCTAGTAGTTCCTAAAGTCCAATTTTTTGAGTACTATTGAGTTCGGTCTTTGTATTATGTTTTTGCCAAACAGTAACACTTCCCCGTCATTGGTAATGTGATCTTAGAATTGTTTTCCTAACAGGTGCATTATTTTGTATTTATCAGCAATAACCTTCACCTCTGAGTTTAATGCTTAATCACTCAGTACTCCTGAAATAATTAATTTAGCTTTCCCTTTTATTGTCTTGCATATTTTAGGAGCACCAGTAACTTTAGGAGCACCAGGAGCATCTAAAAATATGTTGAACAACACAAATAGGAAATTGTGGGACATTCCTGATGAGCTTCCTCTACTGTCAAAATTGACAATTTCTTCTTACCTTTTGCTTCTTATTTTTGACCTACTCTATGGAAGTGTCTTCTCTCTAACGCCACACACAGTAACTTAATTTTTTCTAAAACCTTTGCTGAATGGAAATCTATGAAATCTTATTCATACCCAATAAGCTTGTTAATTTTCCTTAATTAAAGAGAGGTTCAAAGTTGCATACATCAAGAAAAATGCAATGGAGCGAATTAATTAAATGAAGAGTATGAAGTGCAGCTGTATCTTCTAGACACTGACAAGTATTTATTTCCCTGAATATATCCTTAGAAATTCCTTTTCAGCCTCCAAATACATTTGAGCCACACAGCCTCAAGATCTAGTGTATCAATGCATACAATTTTTAATTTATTTATCTTAAAGAGAACCTTTGCTGACACCTAGCAGATAAATGATTAATTGCACTTCTTACCATCTTTGAGGAAGCCCTACAGCTGGTATTTTAGAGCCCAAAACAAAAAGTTTATCCAGATAGAAAATAGATGGCACTCCTATGCATAAAAGCCTACACACTTGCAAAGTAAACAGAAGTGCAAGTTACAAGCATAATAAAGTATTTCCTAAAATTACATCCTTGGATATAGATATTCTCATTTGTACAATTCCAAACATTTGCTCGAATGTGAGTAGATAATAGCCTTAAGACACAAAAATAAATATCCATGCAATGCAGAAAACATTATATAACTTCAGAGCCCTGATAACTTCCTAGACTGTAATCTTTACTGCTAGCACTACTTGAGAAGGATCTCCTTCTACCCACAAAATAATACTGTCCAATTACATACAATGCAGCAAATTAAACAAAGTGAAAGAACCTTAATATGAACCGAAATTGCATACTTTTATTCGATGCATTATCATTTTGCAGGCAGTGTGCACCCCTGCTCCTTCCAAAGTTTGACAGAGAGTCTTGGAATAGGTCCAAAGCAAGAGGCTTGCTCATGGCAGAACCATCCCCGTCTCCCACCTTCAGATCCAGCTCTGATACTTTTTGCTACCACAGGTCTTCAGTTCAGTTCTTACACTTTCACACTGGAGCAGTGACCAGACATTCATGAAAAAAAACCACACCAAAACCCCCACCATTTACACATGTCCATCCTGCTTCATCATTCTCTGAGTCCAGGGAAAAACACAACTGACTCACCCTCAGCACAACTTCTAATTTGATTTTTCAGTTTCCCTGATCCTAAGCCCTAACTTTGATAACCAATTCCTGTTCTAGTCATGCAGCCCTAGGTTGAGATATCATTTCTGGCTCAGGAATTTCTCAGTCACAACTGGGAAAAGCTGGAAGAGTGTAAGAATAGCAACGGTACACACCTGCCTTAGCTTCGCACTGTTCTCCAGTGATCTTTTACTCACTTACAGAGAAACAACATGAAGCTATGTGGGGTTTTGGTCCAATCTAACACAGTCACCCTTATGGAAGCTGGGGATACCGCTGTCTTCTAAAAAGTATGGCATTTGATAGGGTTTTCAAATGTGATGTACAACTGTACTGACTTTTCTAAGCTATCCCAGAGCTCTCTAATTTTTAGCAATACATTCCTATAGGAAAATTTTACAAGAACTATTCTTTGCTGACTGAATCACCTGAACTACCTATAATATTATTCTCAGTATTATGTTCTGTAATTTTACCTTTCCCTCAGCTATAATTTCAGTTCCACTTCAAACTTGTTATCTGTCTACCCTATAACATTTTCGAAAAGGAAAAATCATTCCTTTTAGTAAAGATGGAATAAGGAGGTGTGGTTTTGATGTGTTTGGTAGTGATTTTTTTTAAGTAGGAACTGTATAAGCACAAACATCTTCAGAGATTGCAGAGTCATCTTGAATCATGCCCCAGAAAAAGATGATCACTCCTAAAAGAAAGATTTTCTCCAAGTAACATTACAGAATTTCTTGCGTTTCTTTCTTAGCAACATCCAACACTTCCAAATCTTTGAGGTACTTCTGGACCTTTCTCCAGGGATTTAAGGATTAGCTTTGCTATATATAAGTTTCTGATTTTATTACTTCAGCTGGTACATCCACAAACCTGAAAGGCCTCTGCATATATTGGTTGCTTGACTATACTGGAATTTCATACGAAAAAAAACATATCAATGAAATTCTCCAAATGGCAAGTGATTCCTTCGGAATTCACAGCTGTTCAAATGCTACCTTGCTAAGACTGAAACATGTTTCTTGTGACAAGATCTTGTCAAAGGATGAAATTTCAAAAGCATTTATATAATCTGAAAAAAACAAGCCCCCCTGAATCATGAAATGAGGTACAGGTTTCTATGTATCTTCCTTTTACAGGTTACACATGAGAATCTGAAAATCCCACCTGAAAAGACATAAGACTAGAATTTTTAAGAGGTCTAAGCTGCTCAGCTCTGAAAGCCATTGAGGATTGAGCACTGACTTCTTCAGGGTCCTTTCTGAAAAAATCTCAACCTATATCTTTTAAGCTGCCACAGGTAAAAGCTTACAGCAGCTACAAACGATGGCTTGACAATGGGGGAAAAAAGATGATAAAGATGGCAATGGCAGTAGTAGGAGGTAATGCCTCTGCATCTTCCTATAGACCTAGTGAGAAAGCAGCTTTTGATGGTGGCCTCAGAAGCAGCCTAATCTTCTGCACTGGGGCTGCAGCGTGGGCTGCCATAAAGGAGGAAACAAATCAGGAGGAATAAAATGAAGGCAAATAGATAGAGAGAGCAGACTACCATCTAATTATGCCTTTGGTGGAAGAGAAACTCAGAGAAAAATCAGGATGCAAAAAGCCTTAAGTCAGCCCCTTCCTCTAAATGCAAAATGGGGATATAAAGATGATAAACACCACTTTGCCAACCTACACCACTTAGTTCCCTTCTCTTGGACTCTCAACTGATAATTAGGTGAAGGAGAATCAAATTAAAATATCTAATAAGGTTTGTCTTTCCTTAAGCCAAATTTCACCATGAAACAGACACAGGAAGTACAATCACATCACTACAGATCTGGTATTTCCATACTCAAGATGTAGCATGGCTTTCCTGAAACCTGACTTTAAAAACTGTGTCCACATCCGCAAAGGTTATACGAAACAATCACCCCAAATACTGCATCACTGCATTTATTTGTACCTAAAGAAAGCATTACAGAGAAAAAAAATCATATTAAGAAACTAAGATACCACTTCAAGGTGTTTTCATTGAAGCCATTGCCAAGACACCAATTTACAGTGCTGGTCCACAAAAGGTGTACAGAAACTTTTCACTTTAAAGGAGGACTTCACAAGAAGGACAGTTTCAAAGAAGCAAATCTAAACCCAGGACATTTCACCATTCCACCAAACTGGTTTTTTTGGAAAATATTTTGGTCTGACCCTTTGATGAATTGATTTTGTTAAGTTGAAAGTCTGGTGAACCATTTAATTATTTTGGGTTCACAACATATAAAGACAGAAACTTGGCTGCTGCCTGTAATTTTGTCCATTTCTTGCCTCTCCTTGCCAGTCTCCAGAAGCAATGCAAGTTCAAAATTAAATAAAATGTGTTTGTATATTAAATAGTCTTACATTATATTTAGTTTAAGTGTCCCACAACTGCCACAAACTAAGCTGGCAGCAGTATATTCCATATATAGCACAGACATTGCACGTGTATCCACACACATAAAGAAGTACATACCCGGGTCTTGCACAAACTTGGGGCATCATTACAAAGTTTGTAAATATAATAAGCATAAAGTAATGTGCAGTTTGGTTGAGTAACCACAGACACTTTGAATGGAGACAGTTCAGTATGATTGCAATTTATTTTGTATCAGCATTATAGCTTACAGTTATAGAAATAGATGTTGACATATCCTGAATTTTCTTCCTCGATCTTTCATATTTTGTTCCACTACTTGTAAACAACCAATAAGTTTCACTCCATTTTACATCTTACTGCATTCTGATCCTTAGTTACTGTTCCCACGTGAAGCACAAGCTCAACAACCCTACAAAAAGAGTCAGTTGCTTGACCTTGCCTTTGTACCCAAAGTTGGAACATTGGGAAGAAGCTCCCTGTTGGCAGACCGTGACTTCCACCAGTCCAAAGAACTCACTTGTGAGTGCAGTAAAACCATGACGATCAAATGTATCATGTCACACATTCACAGGAGAGTGACAACGTAAGCTTGGGAATGAGACTTCTTTACGGGATCAGGCAGGAAGGAAAGTAGGCCACAATGAAAAGCTCTGATTTAGCCACCAATACTTGAAAGAACAGCAAAGGGCCAATGTTGCATTTATCTTTCTCTGGACACGTCCTCCATCCCCCAATTCTGCCCCTTGTGGAAGTCTTCAAATTAAAAATACCTCCCCTCAACCTTCCATGTAAAGAAGAAACCCCCATGTTTCACAGACATATTCATTACACTCAAACGTGTATGAACACTAATGTATTTCCTCTCAAACACTCCCCCACAGTTTACCAAACCATTAGGATCTGAGCAATAAGATCCATCAGCTGTCCAGTTAAACATCCACTTAGAGAGACAACATTGCTGATATGATCTCTCCAGTCTTTCTGCCAAGTTTGCTACCACAAAGAGTGCGTGCCTGTGTGTGGATCACCGTGCTCTATGAGGAGGGAGCAATGGTAACAGGGACAACTGTCTCCTTTTAGTAATCGTGTCTCTAGCTGAGGAGGTGGAAGGCTGAACACTTTTCCTTCCACTCCCAGCCATCTGTTATAAACCTCATAGAGGACAATTCTGCATCAGCAATTATTATTGATGAAACAAAAGTACTCTGACACAATCTTTAAAGCAGGATATTTAATTTTATCAGTCTACAGAGGAACTTATTCTTTCACAGAGCTACTAACAGCAGTGTCTATCATTCACACACCCCATCCCTTTCCCCAATATGCAGCACATTCTGTGCCAACCATCTCCTCCGAGTTTAACACTGTTATCTACGTTTTGAGGGACAGAGGGGAAATCTGACCTCACACAGCATTTTACTAGGAAAGTCAGGAAGTCAGAGGGCACTACTACGAATACCACAAAAATAAAATTAAGAAAAGAAAACAGAGAGAAAAAAACCCCACAACCCAAAACACAATAGAAACAATACTTTGTGTTCCTATTTTAAGTGCCTCTCTCAATGCTATATGCATAGCAGCTAAAGGCAAGCTGGAAACCAGCCAGGTCCTGGCTGCCAGCAAAAATTTTGTCACCTCCTTTGAACATCTGAAGTATGTTTACCCAATAGATTTCATTAAATTACACTTCCATTAGGAAGCATACAATGTTGATACTCATCTCAAAGATAAAAGGGATCGCTAAGAGGCATGTCATCCTGCTCCCCAGCTGATTGCTATTTCTGGGCCAATCAAGGAAAGGAGCCAGAACAATACTTAGTTAAAAAAATGCAGCATCTCCCCAAGGACTACATACTAAGAGACTGCAGCTCCATTATCAAAATGAGCATATCATTAATGACAATACACATACAGTACGTTATTTTAATACAACTCATACACAACAAACAAGCTGTATTTGGGTCATTAGCTGAATTTGTAAAGCAGTATTTCCAAGGGTTAGAAACTCCTTATCGAGATATGAAGTTTATAGGTTGGGAGCAGGGAGAGAACAAATATTTTATATGATCCCAAAATGCAGTGACTATAATAACACTGTGCAGTTTGAAGTGCAATGTAGTAGTTAACAGAACAATAGGCTATTCAAACAGAAGCTCTCATTTTAAAGTAAAGCAGAAGTAATTTAAAACACCAGGCACTGTTTTACTAAACATCTATGAGTGATAATGAAAGCAAAATGCCACTGATGCAGTTTATACTGTATGTATCACCTTTTAATTTATTATTACAGTACCGTTAAAAAAATACAAAAAAAAGGACTCAAAGCAAATTTTACAAACAGAAAAAAATCTATAGAAAAAAAATATGCTGATTGTGAGGCAAGACACTGTGGAGGGAATAACAGGAGACTCAAATACACAAGTCCACTAGATCTGATGGGCTGTTATCCTGTGGTAGGCTGAGCCTTTCCTAGTGGAGAGGAGGAGATATCTTTGTCTCTAAGCATTGGTTTTAGATGTATGATGTTTACTGTGTTTCCTAATCTCCAATTCACATAACAGCTATAAAGGGAAGAGGACAAACGCAAACCCATGCTAATTAAAACCTGAAGAAATAGGAAAGGGCTGGGAGGTGTTAGCTCTTTACAGTCAAGCTCTGCCCCCTTCTCTTGCAGCAATCTGTGACTATTAATCTCTAAAAACACTCCTTGCTCAATATTCTGCAATCTAGACTTCAGCCAATCTCTTTCAACATGCAGAAAACCTTTTGGTTTAGCCATATTTGACATATCATATGAACTCCAATTATCCATCTTTTTGCAGTTAATCATCTCACAATTACATTTCCTGCACTTATAAGCATCCAGCTGGGAACTGAGTTTTAATCTAGGAAATAAAAAAAAAGGATTCAGGTTTCTAACAAATTACTTCTAATTAACCAGAACCTTTTCTAGTCATTCCAACCTAAAGACGCCTACAGCAAATGAAAGAATTTATTGTTTGCATTCCTAATGATATTTTAAAATTTCATTTCAATTTCCCCAATGAGTAACTTTCAGGAAATTCACTGCACTTGTATCTACTTAAACAAACATTCTGTTAAGCAGGAAATGCACAACAAAAAACCTCTGGGAAGAAAAAGTGAGCTGGTATTACACTGAGCAGAAATGCTGCTAAATAAAGCTAAAGAACAAGAATGCTAATTAATGTCAACTTCCAGAAATACACTGCAGCTACAGTGCTCAGGCCCTGACAGACTTACTGGGAACCTCAAAACTATGTTCCCAAGTAACAGTTTAGAAATGAAAGGTTTGTGGGTTTTTTTTTCTGAAAAAAAAACGGTTAGTTCTAATGATACAGTGCAGCAATTTGTAATCTGTACAAAGGAAGTGGATTAAATGAAGCCACCTAGTTAAGATAACTCAGGAAACTCAGTCAATGGCAGTTAAACAGCACATGAAAGAGCATTGTCCCACAACTTCCAGTGATTTCCCCAGAGAAAGACTCGGAATAAGAGCCATACAAAATATGCTTATTGTACAATTGGGAACTGCTTGATATCACAGGGAGGTAACATGAGGTAAAAATCAAATGTAACAGTTTCATTTACACTAAGTCCTATCAATTTTCTCCAACTGTTTCAGAAAGTCAATGCAACCATCTGACAGAATATGATTGTTGCAAAGTAAAGTATACCTTTCATGTTCTTTGGACAGTCAAATACCAGAGGGTTTTCTGTCAATTATGCAGTATCAGAGATGTACATCCCAAATCTGTCCATCTAACTAACAAAAAGAAAGCAATATGCAGCTGAAAAATGCTCTACAGAGCTACCTTTAAGTAATATATGAGTCAGTCTAACTGCAGAAATATCTTGCTCAAAAGGTTGGTGTACATTAATGTACTACCAAAGTTTCCACAATACAAAACAGGACTGCACTAATTGGCTGATTGATTCAATACCAAGTTAAAGGAGTTAATTATTCAGGAAAGAGTTATTTTTAATACACCTGAAGCCTTCCAAAACTATTAAATTTTATATGCCTGCACTAGCCTCCCATTACTTTGACTTTCATTAACTACCTCTGTAGGCACTTTGGGAACACCAAAACTGTTGGTACATTTTTGCTTTTATTTATAACAGAGGTCCAGTTGTGACTGTGGACATTCTTTAACTCATTTATAATAAGGAAAAAACAACAAAACCAGTAGCAACTTCCTCTACCACTACTAAAATTCAGCAAACTGTAATTCCTGCCACAACAGCAACAGCTTTAATTCCAACACTCCAGTATCACAAACCAATTAACACCAACCTCCCATTCCCAAATTTCTGTGTTTCTGCTTAATCTCTCTCTCCGACACACAGAGTACAGCACATTCAATGAGTTGTGAGGAAGGGATGGATTCGCTTTAATAAGATTAACATATTCATCCTTAGGTAATACAGAGTCAATACACAAACCACTGCATCATTCTTGGAGATGACAACCTGAGAGTTGTGTGAAACATCATGAGATATCTACACTTCCGACCTACCAGTGCACTTTTAATTGTGATACATAAAGACCTACATCAAGAAGCAGTAAGAACGCTACAGAAAAGTTTATCTTAGTTGTGAAATCAGTCACCAAAAGACAGAATGAAAAGCCTCGGTGACAGATAGAGGACAGTGTGAAAGTTTTTCTTCTTAAAGCCCTCATAAGCCTAAAATGGGAAATTTAGAGACACAATTCAGACAAGCCACAGGGTTCAGTAGGAACTCTGCTTGCAGCCATCAGGATCAAGGTGGGCATCCCCACTGTGAAAGCAGGGGAAGGTATTTGGTATTTCACTGCATGTTCTAAGTCAGCACTATGAAATCCCACCACAAATGCTCCACACTGGTATACAAAAGACCCCACATTGCTCACCCAGACTCCAGACCACAGGTAGAGGTGCCCAGGCATGGGACACAAAAGCATTACTTAAGAAGTTCTGATCAAGTAGTCTTAAAAGTCAGAAGGACCGAGGACGGTGAACTTACAGGTGCCATGGACGTCTGGCAGAGCTGCACAGCTCCCATCACCAGTTAAGTTCAGGCTGGCATTTTATCAGCATCCAGCTCAGCAGGGACTACAGCCAGGCAGGGACCTGGGGAGCTGGAGAGAAGCATCCCACAGAATCCCCAGAGCAGGGAAACAGAATCCCCAGAGCAGGGAAACACAGCCCTGAAATGGAGCCCTGGGCCATGGGTGGGCTGGGGAGGCTGCTCAGCGTCATTGAGGGCTGTTGGTGCCCTGAGGGCCCTGGACACCCAAAACTGGCCACAACTTTTGCACGATTGGGTATTAACCACAGCTTGTGGAGAATGCAGTAAAAAAGCCAAGTAGAGAACACACAGTGTATTTACATCACCATGGAGAAGACTGAGGTCAAATCAGAAACATCCTACATATGAAGAAACCCTGATCCAGGTCAAAGCCAAGGACATGTGTCTGTTGTTACAACAAACTGCTCTAATATCTTAGAATAGTTTTACTGGTTTACTGCCCTTGAGCCACACAAGCTCTGAATCACTGGGAAGTTAGGAATGAACAGATGATATTGCAGAGAGATTCAGGCAAACATGAAAAATAAAAAGAATTAGAAAAAAACCCACCCTCTCAGCTATAGTCATTTAAGTAGGAACACCACAGAGAAAAGCTCTTAAGTGCAAATCTTTCTTATTGCAGTGTTACTTTCAGTGGCACATGAAACAGCAATGATAACAGGCTCAAAAAAAACTTTGAAAATAAAGTTAAAAGATACATGTAACTTAAAACTAACATCTTTTCCTACACAGAAAGGTTAAATTGTGGGGTTGACATTTGCATTTGTTACGTTGTCAACGTTTCCTGCCTATCAGCCTATGTACAAACAATATCTAAAGATGTCATCTACATATTTATACCAAAGGAGTTTATGAACAAGACCTGTCAGTATATTTTAACACCTTTCCAAAACGTCAGCTTTCATCAGGTATAAACACAACATGTTTAATTTATTAGTTTGGTTTAATATAAAAAGTTGACAATCATATGTCACCATAACTATTGATAAGGTAAATAAGAACTACAGGAAAATGTCAGAAAGTTATTAAAATATTTCTCAGCTTCCTGAATCAAATTGGATTTATTGGCTTTTCTCTGTCAATAAGTGCATCACATATTTTTATTCGTATGGCTATTTTTGAAGTGATGTGTCCAACAGTGAAGCTTACAGACAGACTATATATCCTGGAGAATTTGAATTCTACTTTGAATTTTTGGGGCAGGGGAAAAGACTTTATTAATGTTAAAAAGCATCCAAACAAATACAAACACATAAATTTGTTCACCTATACTTAAACATATGCCAACGATTTCTTTTTCTAAAATATACTAAGCCTCATAAAAGTTACAATATAAGGCACAAGAAGCTTTGAATACAACTCTGAAGTTGAGCAAAGCAATACATTTGTTTGCACTTTCCACAGGAGGTGCTTGATTCAATTCCCTCAAGAAGATTGCTACTATCAAAGGTCCACCTTCTTTGTTTTTAATGTCAGGAGAACAACCTATTCTGACTTCTTTATAGATACTTCCCCTAAAAGTGTAACAGAGGGCAGCACAGCCTCATTCCAAGAATTTCATCCCCCCTACCAGTACACAGCCAAACATTTCACCAGTGAGTCACTGTGGCCAGATTGCAACAGCTTGCTCTATATGGGAAAAAAACTAACCCTTATTTATCTGAATGCAAGGACAAACTCCATTGTATAGATTAGTTCAAACACTCCTGCCCAAGCCAAACTCAGGCCAAATGACAGCCAGAGGCACAGCAGAGTTTGGGTGTTCACTGCCAGCTCTTCTTGCTGGAAGACGCTTTTCTTTTTGTCAGCAAGTCCCACTCTACACCTCAGCATTAGATACAGAGAAGGATGTTACTATTATACAACCAAGCTCATACCAGGATTTGATACTGTGGACGTCAAGAATGTGGGCATTTAAGCAACCTGGTCTAATGGAAGTTGTCCTTGCCCACAGCAACGGATGTTGTAACTAGATGACCTGAAGGTCCCTTCCAAACCAAACCATTCTGTGCTTCTGTGATACTTCAGGCCACAGAAACACATATCCTGGTTTCCTTTGTCTGGAACAGGGTACCAGAAGGGGAATGGAAATTTCCACAAGGCCCAGATTTTCCACAAAGGAAGAAAAGACTTCAAAATGTAGTCTTGCTCCAAAAGGATACATTTAATTATATCAGGACAGGTAGCATCTTGGAGTTCTTCCACTACCGTTTCTGCAATGTGCAGTTTTTACTGTAGAATAGATTTGGCCCAGTTCTTAGACCAAATATCCTCACTTCAACATGTTCAAAACTGTCTGAAACACCAGCCTTTCATCCACACCCTCATGTCTGTTTGGCGCATGCCTAAAATGGAGTTTCCAGTTCACTTTCACGTGCAGTAAGTGAGGAAAATTTGGAGATTCACTTCAAAAATCACAGTACTATCAAACCAAACACTACCACTGTACATGAAACTTCAGTTAAGACAATTTTTAAAACGTACAAATGGCTTGCAAATTGGTCCTGTATTATAAGAGAAGGGAACTCAGCAGTTCTGACCTTAGCAACAGAGTACTTTTTAGGTACAAATTAAACGTAAAAACTTTTAACATTTGCCCCAGAAAGAGAAGCGGAAAAAGCAAAGGGAAAATGAGGATGGAGAGGAGCAAATTTTCCCTATGCTCATTCTAAAATGCAAGCATTTTAAACCAAGAACTCTACAGGGCACAAGTGCCGAGCCACCGATCTGCATTGCTGAATGCTACACATGTAGCTCATGAATGGAAAAAGGGGACCTTAATAACACGTTTGAAACTGACTCCAAGAATGGGTCAGGAGAAAGATGCAGCCCAGGTGCCTTCAACTGAAATAAAGATCTAACAGGAGGACAACATGACAGAAGGTAAGAAAAAGACAAAAGGAGCACTAAGGGCTTAAAAAGGCTGGGAAAGCAATTCAGGTTAGCAACCCCTAACTTAATCCTGACCTTTCTGTAACTTTTTACCTTGATTTAGTTGACTGAACTAACTTTGTGGGAAGCTTACACAACTGAACCAGAGAGTCTGATTTCTCCTGAAGACTGGTTGGAAAGAAGAGAGAATCCCATGGTCACTTGGGGGTATTAATAGCATTGAATTATGAACAATACAAAACAGTCATTACAAATCAAATATATTCTTTTGATAAAAAAAAAAAATCCTAGCACTACAGTTAAGTCCCTGGTTTAGCATTATTAGTTTTACTACCAACCACATTAATCCTAGATAAACACTTCTTCTTTTTTAAAGATGTTAAAAATGATAACAGACACATATTATAATATGAAAATCCGAAATTTCAAAGAAACTACTAACGGAACAATCCATAACATTGAAAGTAACTTGCATTTCTTAAACAAATAAAAATAATTACAAGAAACACATTAACATAGCAACTTAGTTATTTGCAAAGTTCTATTTAGTTAATACTTACTATTACAGTGCCAAAGAGCTGTAGTCATGTGTGAGAAACCCCTTTGTGCAAGGCACTCCACAAATAGGAATCCCCGTGACAAAATATCTGCAGTTACACGTCCCAAAATACCACCCATCATTATGGAAAGTTACTGTTCAGATTTTGAAATAAGAGTATTTGCTTTGATACTAATGCAATTATTCTCTCCTAAATCAAATATTAAATACCACTTTTTTCCTGGTTGTTGATACACCCTAGCAAAGGTTACAGCTCGATTTAATAATGGCTCAAATCTTCTACTCATGAATCAGTGAAAAGGAAGGTGTTAACTTCATAATGTAGGAGCATTTTCTAACTAAGGCCCAAGCCAAGACCCACCAGACACAATACAAGCCTTTTCTTTAACTTGCCAGAATTCTCATTTGAGTCTTTAGTGAACAGGTACAAAGCCTGCAATTGCAATTCAGTGATTTCCACGCTGACCGGGAGGGTAAGTTGGCAAACACTACTCTTATTCATTCTAGTCTTAACTTCTCAGAAAATAAAAAAAAACCAAAAACCAAAATAAAGACATGTTGGAAACTTGTGGGGATTCAGAAAGCAAGGACAAATGCCACTCAATGGGAAACATGCAGAGCCCACACACACTCCCCAATTTCTTTCTCTTTACATGCCAGGCACCAAATATTTAGTTAGGAAAACCTTTTTTTCATTACACACATCAGAAATGTTACTACAGCAGGAAAAATTATTCTGTTCTACTGCTGATCCCAGAGGCCACCTGCTATATTCCTTTTTACTATCTGTTCTTTATATTTCTACTCTAATTTTCATTGATCACCTCTTTTAGGAGTGAAACCTCTGTAGGATTCACTAAATATTGGAAAAGGCCTATTTTCCTAGCACTGACACCCTAAAGGCGGTTTATAAAAACCAAATGAAAAGTAAGGGAGGTGCTGTATTTGATCCACTTATTATAAATGTATACAAGTATTAAATTGTCAAATGTACAAGTTTAGATCCTCTAACCTTTACAGGGATTTCCTCCCTAACTGAGTAAGAACAGCAAGTTTAATTTGATTTTGTGGCCACGAATCACTTTTTGTTGTGGTTTCTACGGTAGATTTAAGGGAAGCTGACTGTACTCAGGATGGACTATTAAATTATTGCAGAATACAAATAAAAAGTTACCAAACAAAAGAACAGAGATACTCACACTTTTTCCATATGCTTCACATAGTAAAAAACGTAACTAGGAGGAGGGAAAATCACTCAAATACACTTTTAGCTGCATTTTTTTTACTTTATATTCCTTTCTCACTAAGTCTTAAGCCAGAAACAAGACAACACGTCCACTGCTACAAAAGCCCATCTCCTTTTTCCCTGTGCTAGCCAGTTTTACTGAACCATAAAGTTCCTTCTGTGTATATTACTGGTATGTTAAAAAGAACCAGCTTAGAGTACAAATGGGAAGGTTTTATCTGAGAAAACAGGATAACATTGTGCCGCTTAGTTTTTAAATACCATTTTTAAACGCCTGCAGCTAGAAAATATTAGACATATTTAATATTTTTCAGGACAAATTAAAGTCTACCTACACAAGGGAACAGCACTCTATCCAACACTGAAGACATCTGCCTAAATATCTACTCTGTTCTTGGGTTAGAGTCTGCAGGAAAGGTAATAAGAAAAATTTACAATTTCTGTTAAATTCAACCAACATTTGTAAGAAAAAAGGTAAAATGAATTGATTAAATTATTTTTCTAAAGAATATCTGGCATTATTAAATTCATACTAACACATTAGCTTTTCACAAAGACTTCTTAAGGTATTATAGTCAATTTCTTGAGAAAAAAGCCAGATATGGAATTTAATAGAACTGTATTTCTATTGCACTAAATTTCAGTATTCCACTTTTGGAAACACAAAATCATAAAAATAAAACTATGCAAAACATGATACCTGGCAATTCTGATTTCTTGTAAAACACATAAAAGTTAACACATAACATCACTAAAGCAGTGCTATGGAAAGCATCAGAAAGAGTAAATACATCCATCACTGTTTCTTTATTTCTCTATTAACAAATCCAGAATACATTTGTATTTACAAGAATTTTCAACTGGCACAGAAAATTTTTACTATGCCAATAACATTATCATAAATTTATAGCCTGTCTCCTGTTATTTTATGGCAAAGGTTTTCAGCAAAAAACAAGGTAACTAAAATATTATTTGTACTAGCAGAATATAAAGAATACTATTATTTGTAATGTTTGACAACTGTTTGACAACTAGACATACAATACATCCAGTTATGTAAAGAGATTTTTTTTACACTCTAATATTAGCCTATGATGCCATCAGTATTTCAGCAAGCATTTAATATGTAAGGATCATATAAAATTTTCCCCTTGAATTCTGATTGAGAAAATATCAAGATAAAGCACAAACCTCTTTAAGTTGGGTAGAAACAGTTACTTTTAACAGCAGTGCTTATATTTCAAGTTTCTCTTCATGAAAGCAACAAAAGCAAGCAGGCAAAAAAAAAAAAGCCATTAACCACTCGTTTGCCAAACTAATTTTTGACATGGGACAGTTAATCAGTCACAAATAAAAAGTTCACCATTTACCAGATGGCAACTTCACCATAAAGGGAAGCTATTTTTGACCATGGCAATTAGTCTTCTCATGTTTCAAACACTAAATTCTATTTTCACATTAATTTTTAAAACTATGTGGCTTTAACTTAAAATAAACTGTACATCAAAAGAATGGAAAATAAACAGCCAGGAACACAATTTGACGAATTGGATTTATTTAGTTTATTTAGCTAAACAGGGTCCATTGGATCTCTTTAATAGGCTGACAGTTGCACTGGGCTGGTTAATAAAACATTCAACACAGTATCTTCAGCCAATATAGAAATGCAAATCCCACCAGAAATATTTTATTCATGAAACAGTAATTTCAGTTACTACCAAAGCAAAAAAAAAAGAAAAAAAAGAAACTGTGGGGAAAAAGCGGGGGGGGGGGAGGAACCGACGGCACTTGCTTTGCAAACAAACAGCGCCACCCAGTGTCACTGCCCGGACAAACACACCGGGACACCTGGAAAAGGCTGGAATTCATCCCTCCCGAGTCAAACCCAACCTTCTCTCCATTTTTTATGCTTTACCAGTAGCACATGTCTCTCCTTACTTTGCAGTGATATGCAAACTAGCTTCGCTCTCGCTGGGGAAAATAAAAAAAAAAAAACTAATAACCTGTTAAGGATCTTTAGAGTGCAGTTCTAGCTTGAAAAGCAAACACTTTCAAAAGGTGTGGGGTTTTGCTCAGCTTGTCTGATGTTTCTTCTCGTAATCTTTAAGTTTCTAACTCATGATAGAAAAACCAAATCAAACCTCTACTTAAATGAGTGCAAGTGAGCAATACAACGAAGAGAGAGTGAGATACACTCTGTTCTGCTTCATTCATCACTGCACCCCACACCAATGTTCAAGCTACAGAACCTTTATTACTGCTGCTATCAAAGGCAGGACAGTGACAGTTGCTTCTTTTTGTGTGGCAGGTAGGGGAGTTAGCACTAGATTAAAATAAGAAATCACTGAGAAAGTGGGAAACAATAAACCCTTCCTGCTTCTGCCCCCCACCAAAACAGCATTTACCTTCTGTTTATGAAGACAATTTACTCAGCAGCTGGCTAGAAGCAATTTTGAGTGGGTATGGCTTCTTCCACTCTCTGCTAGAAACAAGAGCAAACATACTTAATTCTACTACTTTGAGAAGTAGAAGTTTTAACATAAGAACAAACTTCATGGTAAATATAGAAATTATAGTTCTCTACCTGGGAAAGGCTGATGAGGGTTGGCATCCAGACATGTCTACAAACTGCCAGCATGTTTAGTGAAAAAAGCAGAGGTGATGTCATGCTGAATTTTTATTAGATGCCTTAAAATATATTTTACAGAAGGATTTCATTCTGCTACAGACCACTTTTCAGCTTAATTTAGTATAGAAACATTGTGTGTATGCAGGGAGAAAGGAAAGAAGCATGACTGCTTACAGTGCCCTGTATGAGTCAATGTGCCTTTCATTCATAGCCCCCAGCCAGACACAAGAATTATCAGACTCACCAAATCACTTCCTGAAAACACTTTTATTTGTAATCACTCAGCCAAGTCTAGAGCTCCACAAACTGGTTTTTCTTAAAATCATGTGCATCAGCTCCACCACAACTTGCTGAAGGATCAACAAAGAGCATACCACAAAACTCACCAGTCTTAGCCCTCCGTGTTAACAGATGAGCCAGATCTCTGGAGACAGACACAGAATGTCAAGGTGGAGTTGGTTGAGAGAAGAATCTAGTTATGGAATTAGTTTTATCGACATTAAAAATTTGCTGCTTGGTTGCTCTTACGCAGCATATTATCTCTTCACACATTGTGTTATTAGATCCATAACACACTTACTGGTCAAACATGGGAGGATTCTTTGTAAGCAATATCTACAGAATTACAAAACCCAGGAGGTAAGGTGTGCTTCACTAGTGTGGTCTCAGGAATCTCAGTTAAGATGATCATAACCCTTTAGGTTAATTATAAATAAAGCATGTTAACTCCCATCTTTCACACTTTCCTCTAAGGAAAAGCATCTCATCACTAGTAAATTCCATTATGAAATAAATTTCCTTCCTTCTCCATACTTGCATACAAAACTATAAAAAAAATGCAGTTTAGGCCTTGAATGTTACTAAAACAAAAAGAAGAAAAAGAGAATATTCTTCCCTGTATCACTTTTTCCCCATTTAAAAAAGCAGTATTACGAATAAAGTAATTGCAAAATGTCAAATGCCTCCATCTTCTTCCCCCACAAACCCACCAAGGCAGGGACACAAGTGAAAACAAGTGAAGACAATATGCAATTTGCCTCTATAGAAAAGAAGTTGGACTAATGCTCAACTGCAGCCAGGCAGACATATATCACATCAGAAGTTGTCAGAAAAAGGAACAGAGGAAAAAACCCAGTGCCTCTGTAAGGAGCAGTTTGTGTAAAGGGTAGAGCACTGATTACTTATCTCAAGAAGGTGATACTATCTATAAAAACAGCAGAGCAAAGGACATTTTGTTCACAACATGCTTCTCCAAAATTAGGTTGTCAAAGTACATGGTCAGATAATTCAACTCCTTTCTTCTGAAACTTAATCAGTTCAATCTTGTGTGCCTTAGAACAAATCCTCCACAGCCCTGCTCCAAAGAGCTGTACTACTCACATAGTGAAAACTGATCTGGTTTCAGTTTCAAATTTGTGAACAAGATCAAGTGTCACTACAGGCATGTGAACCTGCCCAGGCAGGGTGCTCGTGCATACATGGTGTGTTCACATGGTGAGTTTCCTGTTCTTAATAACATTGTTGGGGTACAACCATGAAGATGCACACACACCAGTCCCACACATGGTTTGTGATTTTTAACTACAAAGCAATAAAGCTTTGCTTTATAAACCAAAATAATCCAGCAGCCACAGCCGAGCCTTTAAAGTTTTAGTTCAAAGCAGAGAGCTAGGGAAGACTCTGGCCATAAAGATACAGGCCACTAACTTGTCCTTTGACAAATGTTGTTCATTATGCTCATAGTATTTCTCTGGATAGGTGACTGAACCTGAAATAAGAGTAGCAGTATTTGCTACTAGCAGCCAGAACATAACAGACACAGCTGTAGCAGTTGTCCAGGTGAGCTTCTGGACTCAGGTGGTACTTGAGCATTATAGAAGGTAGCTAACTTTATCAAATGAAATTCCATGGCTTATCTCCTTAAATGTTTTTAAAGCTTAACAGCAGTTGACATTTTAACAATGATTTTAAACAGAACCTGCAGGAGGTATGAAATGTGAATATATATCTTCATTATTGACTGAACTGAAGCTATTGTTAAATGCCAAAATGTTTAAATGTTTAATCAAGTTTCATACAATATATCTGTCTATTTAACTTCCCACCCCTTTTTTTTTTTTGCTTTTAAAGGTTATTCTGAAAGTCAGAATAACCAAGATCAGTACCAATTCGGAGAATTTAAAAGGAATGAGCACTGTCCCTTGGGCTGATAAAAAATGCTACCTGCAAAATTTACCTCTGTGCTGCTGAAGGAACAGGAACAGTTCTTATGCTGCTTCCTTTATTTGATGGGTATTTCTTCTTGTTGAATATACTCATCTCATTTTCAACACTGATTATGTAGTATTCATTTTTGTAATAGGAATATTTCCATATAATGTGGTCTTACTGGATTTTTATATTTCCTCATCTATTTGAATGCCTTACATTTCAGCTGTAACTTTTCAGGAGAATGCCTGCCTTTGCATCTTTCTACTTTATGTGCTCTGATACTGAGCCAGTACATGGATACAAATGCTACCAGATAACCACACATTTGCTAAGTTTACATAATCCCATTTTTACATGGACTGGGATAGATTTATGTCAAATTTATGTTTATAAAATAATGAAGCCTTTTACCAGTGCATATCCCCACTGTTTAAAGATCATTGGCTGCTTCCAGGTAACAATTAACAAAAAATGTTTCATTTGAAAGAATAAATCCCACCTATAGTCCAGGTACTTAAAAGACTTTTTTTTCATTCAGAACTTAACATCATGCAGGCAGGCACCATGGACATTGTACATCTGAAATAGTTGGAAAAAAATAATTACAAGCTTAGACCACTTAATAGTGCATTAGTAGATGGAGGAAAATGACCTGCTTATAGGAAGACTGTTTCAAGTTTCAAGAACTCTTTAGCAGGTGGTGCTAAGACCTGAATCAACCCGGAAAGCACAAGTATGTCTTCTGCAACTCCGCGTGGGGCCACCAGATAGAGCCATTACCACGTACCACGGGCTCTGCAGCCCAGCGAGCCTGGCCGGGCAGGAGCCCCGGACCCCTGTAGGTCTGGGAATGCAGTTTTCCTGACCTAACCTGACCAAAACCCCGCTATAAAAATGAGGTGCTGGTATATGCTATTGAAAATGAGATAATAAAACCAAGATTTACATCTGCAAGTTAAAAAATAGAGCATAGGGTTTATCCGTTTTACTCAAGCCTGAAACTTGGCCTTTTGAGACGTATACAGACATTTTGTAAAGAAGTGTGACTTTATGCTTGCCCTATTCTTGTATTTCTCCCCAGGCATCTGCTCCCCACAGAAGACTGCAGAGCACTGGGGCGAGCAGCAGGAACCGCTGCTGCTTGAAGTTGAGGTGCAATGCTCGCTCTGTGGATTTTCCCCGTCGGTATTCACAGTCCTGTGCTTTTGGAGTACTTTTAAAGACAAAATCGAGCTATTCTTTTTTTCATTATCACTGTTCCTCTTCAAGAGGGATGATCAAGACAGAGCAATGTGGCTTTTTCTCCTCAGATATGATTTATTGCAATTAGTGAGTTACAACTTCTCAGGTGCAATACAGTGCACAGTGTAGATGTCATTAGCTTCACACACATCCCAGGACTGCAGAGCACTGGTAGCAACTTGTTCCTATTTGATTAAAAAGTTAGAGATAAAAAACTCACGTTTGGAGTAACTTTTCTAAGTACAGATCAACCCAGCTTAAACCTGTATTTTTCAGAATACACTTCAGCATAGTAAATTGTATAGAAAAAAATCCCTATAAATTCATAAAGATGCCACAGCACATAGTAAATGATATTAAAGTGATAGCATTTTGTCAATATTACACATACTGCTTAAGATAAAATAAACTCACCAATTAGATATTAAACATCACAAATAAACCTTAATGTTGTCCATCCTGCAAGTAAAGAGCGGGCAGTCCACATACCTCAGATTTCCTTCTCCTAACTTTTAAACATGTTGCTATGCTGCTGTTTTCCATAACTGCTTGGGTGAGGGCAAATTTGCAAGACGCTATAAGGCATAAAAATAACCACAAGATCAAAACTCATGTTTATTATGATGAATATAAAAGAAAACTACCAGTGCCAGTTCTGCATTCACTTTATGTTTGAAATATAGAATTTAATGAAAAAGTATATTGAAGTATATAATTTATGAAATTGATTTAAAAGGAAACACACATTTCAAGATGATTGAGAAATGTCCTCTGCTCTGCTCTGCTTACATGCTCCTTCACTTGGGAAGAAAGGCCAAGCCAAATACAGTGGTATCCAGCTGAGATTCCAACTCCCTTTATAAAGAACACTTAACTTTGCAAGCTCACATCTGTGTGCCTTTCAGAAAAGCCAAGAACTTTGACCAGCGAACCTGAAAGCTGATCATAACCCAAAACTGCCAGTATCATTTCCAGTCATCTAGAAATGTGAATTCATGTTATAAGTACTTAGATCTACTTTTTCTAAAGGTATGCTACAGCTCTTACATAAACTCAATATGCTTCGCTTACAGTCAAACAGTTCACAACTCATTCAGGACAATATTCAGGCAGAACAATCAAAAGCACTTCCATTGCAGTAAATATTTTAACTTTCTACCTTTGAGAGCCCTGCAGCTTATAGAGTAAAAATAGTATTTCCCTTCCTTCCTCCTCTTCCCTCTTTGAACTCACAACTGAATCATTTTGTTATATAGTTTCCAACAAGTTGCTATTTGTCTGGATAATAATCCAAAAAGATCCTTAAATCCTCACATACAAACTCAGAAAAATGTTAGTACTTAAAAATGGAACTATGTAGGGCATTTAAGGCATTGTAGGGCATTGTAACAACACTGTTTGCTATATAAGTGAGATTTTTTTTTTCAAGCATAGTTGTTGTTTTCTTACAGTACTTTGCTCCATCCTTCACATCACTTTTTCTCCTTGATCTTCTGCTGAAGATCCTTGGGTTTGGGGCTGTTGCTTTTACCCATTATTACTATCTGTTCCTTCCCCTTTCTCATGTTGCTTTGCTTCTTCACTCTGACCACATTCTTGCATTCATGTAACTCCCAGTGCTAAGATGCATTTCCTCACACTCATTCCTCCTCTTCTGTACAGTGTCCAGTTCTGAACTCTCCCATTCGCTATTGCCTGGGAACATGGAAGTACAAATTCCACCATTTGCCTACATAGAGAAATAGGCCAGCATCAAATATATGCTGACAGTAAATCCTCTCACATCTGAGAAGATAAACAGCATTCACTACTGGTCCAGAAGCTGCTCTCTTTGGGAAGCCACTGTTCGGCCATATGCAATTCCTACAGTGGAACAGCATGAGACTGTCCCAAAATTCGGACGTGAGTTTTCTTATTCTAACATTCCTCAGACTTTACAAACTGCAACCATCTTCTAGCTAATACATTTTTGTGCAACTCCTCAACTTGGCAGAAGCACAGAAGAGTAACAGTCAGCTGGATTTCTTGGCTGCAGGTATAAACATCGACTCCCCAGCCCCTGAAGGATTAAACTGCTGCCAGCAACCTAAGGAAATTCACAGCTCTCTAGTGAATGGAAAATACTGCCACTAGTTAGTTCTTTCTCCTTACCCTGGAGGAACTGAGCTGCTGCCAATTAACATAACTTTTTCCTACACTTTGCAATTCCTTTGAACTTTTTCAGGATTTTACAGAAAACAGTTTTGTCTCTATGTAAATCTATTCAGTGCAAATCCCAGTCATAAAGAAGGACTGATAACTGTAGCAGAAGCCCCTAGACAAGGGAATCTTGTTAGTTTGCATCCATTACTCAAAAAATGTAATACTTATACCAATTTGTACAAAAGCCAAGAAGAATCTAAGAGCAACAGAAAACACAGTGAGTAACAAATGAAGTGCACATGAGAGAAGCTACATTCAAAAATTCCACAGATTGGAGATTATATTGCTTTTCATGTTACTGCCCACATTACTACAAGCTGTCATTCCTTGAGAAACAGGATTAAAAGCTGACTACTTTGCATACATCATGAACACTCACAATGTTTAATGGCAGAGAAACAACTGAGATCCAGGGCAAAGGGACATAAGGCTAGAAACTGGATTATTGGTATGGAATTGCTACAAAAAGAAAACCTTCTCTTCCCCAGTTTGATTTTCATCTGTCCACATATACAGCAAGATACAAACAGAACTCATCTCTCACACTAGTCAAAAATACCTCTTATTTGCCTGAATAACTGCACTATTTTATTTTAAAAATTCTCATAAATGCCTTCATTATGTAATGTGTTAAAAACTCACGAAATCAGCTTCAAGTTTTCCCATTTCTTGTTTGTAGCTTCTCATTCGACTGCTGTACATTCCTCGGCTTTGAGGTGGGATCTCTCGAACTTCAAGTTCCATCTGCTCAAGCTAACAAGTAAAAACAAAGAGCAGACGTATAAATCAAAAGGTTAATTAAAGCAAGAGTGAATTTACCCGAGGTTTTCACAAATGCTAAGAAATATTCCTTCTTTATAAAGAAAAATGCTGCTTATTCTGTAATATATAAAGAATTTATCAAAATATTTACACAGCCTTAAGTCAACAAACAAGTGACAAAATTAATATTATTGACACTTAGAAGGAATGATTCTAGTCAAACATTTCTGGATTTTAATTTCAAATGTGATTAATACATTTTATTACAAGAAAATAGTAAAACTGAGGATAAATAATTCCTGCAAATTAGCATAGTTCAGAAGAAAGCCTATGTCCATCTAGCTGGGCAGTTTTGGAAAGCTTTGGCTGAAAAATATATTTTATTTATTAATAGCCACACACACATATATATATACAGATATGCATATATTAAAGTTTTATTTACCACCAGTCTCTATGTTTAATAAACTAATCCTTTTTGCTTTAAATACTGCTAACTCAGCAGAATTACAAAGCTTGAACTGGTTTCCTAAATCTACATCCCAAATCTGTATGTAAGTGTATTACACAGCTGAATTTTAGGGTTTAATGACAGTCCTATTCAAGAACCTGTACATAGTTGAATGTATTCAAACATCAGAGAGAGAATTTATCTTTTAAAAGCTTTTTCTATTTATTCTTACCATGTAGAATACTAAGGGGCCTGAAACACAACAATATGGCACAGAGGTACAGAAAATCAAAAGAAGTTATAAACCAGGGCTGATAATTACCTGCCCCCTGGGTCATGAAGCCTCCTCTATATGGTGCTGTCTCTTCAAGAGTTATATTTTGCACAGCTGAAGAATCCCTTACCTGCCTTTTAAAATCTTTTCAAGTTTATTTGAAAAGATAAGAGAATACCTCTCCTTGGTTGCTGTAGGTTCTTGAAACAGTATTTACTCACCTCCTACTGATCTTGGTTGAGCAATAAGGATAGGAACAGAAATGCTTTTCAGTTAGGGTCCCAAACTGGTTACAGGTCTTCACAAGGGACTGCTGGAGTTTATTCCTATGTAATCACTTGCTTACACTTTGAAACTTCATCCTCATATTGTAAGAAAAGCATCTGAATTTAATCAATGGAATTACCAGATACTTAACAGTCATTTTGCCTGATCTAGTCTGATTATACAAAATGATATTCAATAGTAAACTGTAAAGCAGACTTTAATTAAATGGTCACTAGTGAATTGAAACATACAAAGCAATTTCTAATTCTACCCAGCTCTTTGGCTCAGGCTTAACTTTCCAAAGGGGTAAATTAAACCAATAGCTGGAATTAATAGCTTATTTCTTATCAATTTCATCACAATATATTTGATCTCAAATGTTCTATAAACGTAGAAAACATTTCTCTCATATATATATAAGTATATGTGCAAGGTCAGAATATTTCATTGAAGTCCAATTCTTACTTATTAGATAAAAATGAAAACATTTCCCAGTGAATACAGAAGTTGCATAAACGATCAGACCACAGTCCATGAAATTCAAAATGTTCATTCTAAAGTGGCAGTATTAGTGAGTGTAACGATGAAGCACATATATTTCAGCTGACCAATATTTAACACCTTGCTTTTCTTCATGAGATTAAATGAGTACATTATGTGGCTGGGCTGAGAAATTTCCATGAGAAGCCATGCAGAAGACAGTGGTCCAAGCAGGTGTGAACCTAAATGTACTTTCATGTAACTCCACTTTCAGGTTTCTTATTATTGGCCAAAAAAGTCATACTTTTCATACACAAGCAAGAACAGAGCTAAAATCTACTTAAAGCAAACAAAATATCCTGGTACTTAAATCTCAAAATATGTGTAGAAGCTCAAGTTTTCTTCAGAAAACCTACAAGCTCAAACTTCTGTTACTGCCTATGTTCAAAGTTGACATGTGCTGGTTTTGGATGAGGTAGAGTCAATTTTCTTCATAGTAGCTGGTGTAGGGCTGTGTTTTGGATTTGTGCTGAAACCAGCGATAATAATACAGAGATGTTTTCATTATTGCTGAGCAGGGCTTACACAGAGCCAAGGCCTTTTCTGCTTCTTGTACTTCCACACCAGCCAGGAGGCTGAAGGTGCACAAGGAGTTGGGGGGACACAGCCAGGACAGCTGACCCCAGTTGACCACAGCGATATTTCAGACCATATATCATGCTCAGCATGTAAAGCTGGGGTAAGAAGAAAGAAGGGGGACATTCAGAATGATGGCATTCGTCTTCCCAAGTAACCCTTACATGTGAAGGGGCCTGGCTTTCCTGAGGATGGCAAAATGCCTGCCCACAGGAAAAAGTAAAGGAATTCCTTGTTTTGCTTTGCTTGTCGTGCATCTTTTGCTTTCCCTGTTGGAGTGTCTTTATCTCAACCCACAAGTTCTCGCACTTTTACTCTCCCAGTCCTCTCCCCCATCCCACAAGTGGGCAGGGAAAGGCGGGAGGTGTGTGAGTGTCTCTGTGATGCTGAGTTGGTGGCTGGGGTTAAACCACAACATCACCACTGTGGTGAAGCTGAGCATTTTGGCACTCAACTCTCGCCCAAATTCATAAACTGCATCCTCAAGGCTCCTCAGGAGTTTAACCTGGTAGGCTTGCTCCTAACAGCACCCAGCACTGAATACAGAATAAAGCAGAGCAGCCCCTGGTATTTCCATTCAAAAATAAAACAAAGTACCGCAGTGTGGCTGATGTGCTCACTGAGACCCCAGAATAAGTGTCCCCCTCCCACAGGCACTTTTCCATATGAAATTGCTCTGGACAGCTGCTGGCATTTTATAGAACTTGTAAGCTTCACTATTTTATTCTGATTCTGAAGTGCTGGAACTAAAACAGAGATTTAATTTTTTTTTTTAAAGTGTCTAATAAGAATAATCTAGCATTTGCAACACTAAATTTATGGGCATTATTAAAAAGCCAAATGTCTAAATAAGAATAACCAAGCATTTGCAACACAACAATTTCGTGGTGTCTTTCATAAAACATAAAAGCAAACAACACAGAGAGAGTTTTTTCTTCTTTAAAGTAGAATTTCACTCAAAAACGCTCATTCCAGCTCTTCTAGCACATGCTAGATCTTGTGCTCAAAGAATTTTCCCAAGGTTAGTACAACATTCACCTTTCTTAAAAACCTGGTAAAAATAACATTCAGACACTCCACATTGGATGTAGAATGACAAGATTTCTCTCCAGAGATCTCTCATTCCACAGCTCTGGCTTGAAAAGGCACCCTGGGAGACTGAACGTTTTTGTGTCAGTTCTGCACATACATCAAATCAATTACACCAGTGATTTTACCCAAACAAAGCAGACAGTGTTTTAAACAATCACTGGTTAGTGAATGTAACTACATTATCTCTACAATAATATTTATAATACATGAGAGTATTATTTCCTAGCCATATAGGAAATAAAACAAAATCAGCTAATCCTAGTTTTGACTACTCTAGATAATGAAGCAAACCAGTGTATTAAAACTATCAGTAGCAAGGAATTAGGTTTATTTTGATTTTCTGCTGTAACCTTTAGTTTAAAAGAGGATCATCTTAATCAGCTCTGGTTTTAGCAGGTTTGTTCAAATTGATTTCTAAACCCAAGCCTTGACATTAATCACAAACATGTTAGATAATTGCTTAAACACAATAACTGAATCTAAATATCTAAACCAAAAGCATGAAAGAAAAGCCAGTAAATTAAATGAAAATCATCATTAGGATAAAAGTACAGATACAGGATTTATTTTTTAATCTTGTAATAAATACAAATTTAGATGATCTTTTTCTGACATAAGGAGAGAAGTAAGGAGCCATTAACTCAATTTCTGCTCCTTCCAATCTACCTTGAGCAGAAATCCAAATTTGAATGACCACCCATGCCATAGCTTCCCTGTACTGCTCTGCTTTTTTGCCATGTCAAATTGTAGTGAAAAGGAGATGAAAAACATTTCTAGATTTGTACTTTCTTTCAGCTGTATGAAGGCCCAAAAGGCCTTAATGTATCTTCAGAACATCATGAGGCGGGACAGTAATTTTTCCATGTTTCTCACTGAGAATACCAAATCAGAGAGGTCAGGTTCCTTGTCATCCTCACAGGGCAAAATTGCAGAGAGTCATCTCAAGACCCAGCTTTCCTGGATGCTATTTCCATACTATGGTCTACAAGACTGATTCTATTTTTGAACCAAAAGCACCAGGTATGCCAACAAGCAGTTGACCTGAAAAAGAGAGACCTTTTTCTACCTATGCCACTTCAAAAATTAATTTCAATATTATTGTTTAGTTAGTAAGAAAATAATTGATTCAAGTTCTTTCCATTATAAGAACTTCTAGGGTAGAAACACAAATTTCTTTCCTTATCCTAACACTCAGGTTACATTTCTGACATTAGATAGACCAAACTCATTTGCAAGCAATAGACAAAAGCAACTTTAGGGAAGGAACTATTGGCCACGGGGAAAAAGTCAATATCAACTGTCATCAACAACTTGGCTCAGTTACTCCACATCTATAAAACTTTACTTTTATTCTCCATCCAGATGGAAGAGATGACAGGCTGTAATGGGAACAAAATAAATAAAAAAAAGTCACAGTTGCTTAACACATGTTGCTCATCTCATATTGCTCTCTCCTGTCAGTGTGAACCACTAACTAATGCTTGGTTAACACAGACACTCTCCTCGGATCAGTGATCCACCCTACCATGGCCCCCTTGTCCTCACCTTCACACTTCACTTACTAGAAGAGAAAAAAGATCTATTGCTCTACAAGACGTTCTGACAGACTAAATCAAATAGATTCCTGGGTCTTACAAGCAAAAACCAAAGTCATGGCGTGTAAATATTTCACTCAATTCTGAAAATAAAAGACATAATCCACAACTCAAAGCCTGTAACTTTGTATGGACCTACAGCAATAGTGCAATCCTTGCATCAGGGAACACAAGATTAAAAAAGGATATACTCTTACTGGGTATTTCATATCCTCAAATAAGAACTATTTCAAGAATATTATTTTGTTTTCTAATATATAATTAAGTATTTTTAGGGCATGAATGTTAAATGTTACCATTTAGTGATCCTATTATTTTTGCCAGGAATTTGCAGTTAACATATGAAAAGTCAAAACATACCAGTTCCCTTGCTTCTTCAAGCTGTTTCTCAACATTTGCAACCATCTGCTTCTTCTCATCTGAAACAGAATTGTGAAAATACCAATATAATTGTGCTCTTGCCATGAAAGAAAAATACACCCTTTCAAAAGTTTATATGGATCAGCTAAAACTGATTCAAGAGATTTATTCTGTGTGACATCGTCACAATGGGTATACCCACATTAGTAATTAAAAAAAAAAGGAGACTGGAGAATCCTTGAAGTCTTCTGCTCTGTTATGCAGCATTTGCTAGTTAGGAAAGCACTTCCAGCCTCTCCAGGTGTAGCAGTTATGCCTCAGCTGGCACTTGCTGAGTGTGCACAAATGCATGAGAAGGCACATACATACACCAAATGAAAAAAATATGGTTTAAGAACAAAGGCTTATCTATTTATTTGTAAAATATGAGATGCACAAAACCAGGCATCCCACTTAAAATTAATCCAGACACTGAAGAAAAATTAGGTTTCTATTCCCCTGCTCCTATGCTGGGTCTAGAACTGTTTCTTTTGCTTCAACAGAAACAAAATAAAATGCCACAGGAACTACAAGAAAACCGCTTTCTTCTGGTAGCAGTAAAAATGCAAATTAGTAATAAAATATGAACATTTTTAAAAATTAAAATCAGTTTTAAGCAATCATCATCTGCCAGGTTCCCTAACAGGCCCATGTCCCAGCTGTAGAGATTGACTTTTGACCTGCCTCCAACCATCCATTCACAGGCAAAGGATCCAATAGGAACTGAGGACTGAGATTCAGTGTCACATCATCACAAACACTCCAACTGCTTGACCAAGACTTGGCTTGTTACAGCACGAAAGGCGACTTTCTGAGAAATATTCAGACGCTGGATAATAAAAAGTCCCCACATTGCTTAATTAATGTGGCATTAATTAGTGGGGTATTCAGGGGTTTCAGTACTACCACTGGCACTGCCCTTTGCCCCTCTCATGGCCATATCTTCCATCCTTCAGACAGTAAATCCACCCATAGTCTCAATGAAGTTAACACAACTCTGAACATACAACCATTTATAACACTGTTTGTTCGAAACTAAGAGTACCATGAGTCATCTGTGCTGGTGGTTTGCCTGATGAAGCAAATAAAAAGTGAATTGCACAAAAGTGTCTCCAGTCACAGCTCCTCAGAGATCATGATGGGTAAGTCTACACTGGCACAAGACTTTATCATGCATCTTTAAACTTCAGCTTTCTTTTTTAGCCTGAATTCCTTCGTTTCTCTTCCACATGATCTCTTTGTATCCTGGAACTGACAGATTAAAGACCAAAAGGGACTATCTGATGATCTGCTTTGATCCTCTGCATGCCACAAGCCACTGAATTTCAAGATGGGACCGTTTTATTAATTACATATAATTTAGCTTCTCACAGGCTGAAATGCTTATCCATCTATCTTCTCATTTACCTAACATACCCTACACTCTCATTTAAGGAAACACAAACATCACAATCTGTCCTTCCTCAGTTACATACATTGGAGCTCTGCCTGCAGAGGGGATCAGGTTCAGGATCATCTTTCTTGCAAATCTGGAATTCATGCTGCCACGTGTGGTGGATTCCACTACAGCAGAAGCTGCAGGAAATATTTTCTGTGCAGCACTTTTAGTTTTCTGCTAGCAATGTCTTTCTTTAATTCCCCACCAAGTTCTCATGATGACACCCAGGCCAGAAAATTTAGTGATTTATCTTCTTAAAATAACTAAACCCAAAAGAAAAGAGAATCTGCCACCTTTTTTCCCCCACACATTTCTATTCCCCTACACAGCATCCCCAAAAGACCTCCATTCTTTCCTTCATTAGAAGTTGGCAAGATGATGGTGGACAAAAATAAACACAATGGAAGATATAAAATACACGATATTGTTTTATTGAAGCTGAAATATAATTTTAAAATATAGCAGCAGAAAATATATGTACTCTAGTAATTTCAGTATTTCCCTGAGTTGTATTGGATTACAATTTCCATAGACATTTAGTAACCTGAAATTTAGGGATATAAAGTTGGGGGTTTTTGGAAGGCATTTCATGCTGTACAAATTCTGCTTGTACTTGTGATTACAAGAACTATGTAGCACTCCACTGGCCAGTAAGATCTTACCTACTCACAGAGAAACTGAGCTACAGACCTTTAGTAGGGGAAACTCAGTACACAGGGAGATCTGGCTGAAACTGCTCCCATAAGATTGGGGGGCGGGGTGGAGGTATTCAAATCATATCCAGTGGTTTAGTTAATTAAACTTTAACCCAAGTCCAGATTTTAACATCAATCCAGATTTACCAATACATAATCACCCAGCTGGTGACAAGAGCAGCTTCCGGGAGTGAAGTCTAGTGACAACAGGCCTTCGTTGTTCCTTCAAATATAGATGTATGAGAGGCACATGACAACATCCCGGCACGGCAGCATTGGAGAAGTATCTTCACAGACTTCCAGGAAAGCAGCTGCTGACCCTCTAGGGCACACAGTACCATGCAGTCCATGGAATGGTTTTCAAAGCATTTACTTTCAGCTTTACTTTTACTTCCATGGTTAAGTGAAGGAGAGAACTTATTTCACAGTCAGAATCCCCAGAACAAGGAGGGCACAATATTCACAGGATGACTTGCTCAGAGATTGAAAATGAGATGCAAGGGAGTTACTCTGAGTAAAAGAAGCTTGCCACTAACCTAGTGGATCAGGACAAACAAGCTACTATCCAATTAAGGATCCTCATATTACCAACTCTATAAGTCCACTGTGACTTAGCAGTTTTCAACCTGCCAACTTGATTATATCTTTAAATACACTTCCATCACATGAAATGAAAAAAAAATTTTTTATAACTTTTTGTCTTGATTCAGAATTGAAATATCCTTTCAAGAAAATAAAAAACAATGCTCCATCAAATATATCTAAATTTAATTTTTTTCTCCATATTGCTAGACAGAATGCCCCAAAGATAATATTGTATGTAGCTTGTATAATTTAACTGGTCAAATTAAAAAACTATAGATAAAGATTGGAAACAAAAGTGTGTTTTTCCTCTGTGGAGGATTGCAAACAAAAATCCGTTCTGTGTTTCTACACAAGGTTGTATCACTTTCTTAAAAGAAACAAGTTTTCACTACATTTTCCTCAGTTCTTTCAGCTTTGCCCTGGCATTAATCATGTTTTTTGTCCCCTAAAATACAGCAGTTACAGAAAGGTGAGAATCTGCCTACAAAGGCAGAAGGATAACACAGCACTGGTTTGATCTGACAGCCAATGAAGAGATTGAAAAAAACTGGATCAAGACTGAGTAGTCCCATTGCTTGTGGAATTGTTTCTTTTTATTAGTACATGCTGAGGAAGAGATTGAGTAACAAAGGGTTTCAGTTCACAGACCACTTGTAGATTTTGCTCTGTTGGCTCAGGTGATTTACATGTTCACCACTGCCAGAAGTTACTGTCCAACAGCAGAGATAAATGGAACAAGATACACGTTTCTCTCTGAGTTATAAACCTGTGTTCTAGAAGCATAACACAATGAGTCAGACCTGAAGTGGAGACAGTAAACTTCAGTACAGGGGTACAACAGAAAATTAAAGGTGGGACTTTCTTCAGCTAAACCTGTTAGAGACTGAAACACAATGTTTTGATTGGCCAGTAGAAAATGCAGGTATCAAGTATCAGAAGAATGGCAGCACTCTAGTTTAAAACCATCACAGCCCAGAGTCTATTGTGCTGGGAATAGACTAAGTATCACCATTTGTGCTGGTAAAACTATCTTTCATATCAAGCAATCAAAATTTTGATAAATTTTTGGTCCAATCACAAGATAGACATTTCTCTGAAACACCGAGGAACATTAATAAAACACATCAGTCAATTACATTCATTCTTCAAAGACCTGCAGCAGCATCACAGAAAATCTATTTAAAAGGCATTTCTCTATCTATAACACTTTCTTTAATCCTCTAGATGATGTCTGCCTTAACAGAAGACACTTTTTCCCAAGACATTCTATTGTCCCTGCTGCTTATTGTTTCTGTATTATCAGAGAGCCTTTGTTACATTTCTTGCTGAACTATTTATGCATTTGTGACAACAGGATTGTTTGCTGAGCCATTATGCTGCTAGAACACAAGACATCAAGTCCTGACAACACAGAATGCAGGAATGTTGCAAAAACAATCAACCAGTATTTCTCCAAGTCGACCGAGCAGGAGGCTTACAGCAGGTCCATCTTGAGCAGCACAGGGAAATAAACCAGTCACTAGACTTCAGGAGATCTCTTTGTATTATGCAGAAGCAGCACAAGTCCTTACACCTTTCATCCTGCTTCTTCCAGCGTGGAGGAAGAAGGCCATCAGCAATCTCTCTCAAATCACTGCTGCTGAAAACTGTCATCTCACATCCCCCTCCCACCTCACAGTCCTCTTTTTGAGGCTCTCCCAGCCATCTCCACAAGAACTAACTGGAACTTCTGGTGATGAAGAAACAGATCTTGTAAATATTCCTATTAAGAAACAAGGGAAAAATGTGCATTTAAAATATTTCTGATTAAAGTGTTCAGTATAGTCAAGATTTTTTTTCCCCAGGTGGTCAAAAGCCTCTATTAGCTAAGTCTGCAGTTTGTTTTGAAGTCATAGAAAATGTTTTTTTCTGATGAAAGACAGAATAGCCCCAAAAACAGAAGTAAAGCCTCAGCTGTCAATGTACAGGGCAAGAAGCAGCTATAATGCAAGTCGGTCTGAACCATGTATGACCAGCCTCAAATCCCAACATGGAAAAGTCACCGCTTCATAAAAAAGTAAAATTAACCATTGTGTTATCTTGATGCCATTTAGCCCAGTACCATGGTACTGGTCCTGCAGGGAACATGTATTCTTTCTCCTCTGAGAGGATGGCAAATTCTGGAAAAAGCAACCTTTTCCTGAAATCTGAATGATTTCAAAGCCTGCTGCTTCTAGGCTATGGCACTGTTTAAGCCAATAAGCTCCAAAGTCTTCCTAAGTGAATAAGGGAGACTGATTAAGCAGAGGATTATGAAAATCCACTACTACTAATATTCTAATATTAGTAATATAGAATATTCTTTCTACTACTGAACAGACTCCAATGACTTCCAAAATCTATACAACTAGGCACTTAAATCTCTATTCTTTACTATTAGGAAATTACATCTCTCTTCTTTTTCCATAAATCAGTGTAGAACTATTGATTTTCAGAAAAGGAGTCAGTAGTGTATTTATGATGTCTCCCTGTTCCTGCAAGAGGTCCTTAAATTTGCTGTTTCAAAGTGAAGAACCTTTGTGCATTCTCTCGGTAAATTTTTCTAGCGCACATTTACAGGTTAAATATAATTTATGAGCAGAGTAAATTACATCAATTCTAAATTCTAATCTTGGGAACTCTTTGATTCTCTCCCTTCTTCATTTTGCAAGTTTCCATTAGAAAATAGACAGTTTTCCACCACAGCCACAGCTTCTTGGGAATTATACCCCCTTGTCTTTTCTGTTAAGATCAAGAGCAAAACAGCTTTGTTAAGCCAAGGAAAAGGCACAGTTTCCTATTCTTTAACCATGGAACTGAACCCAATTTTTTCAGAAGACTTTCTAACTTGCTAAGAATAGAACTGGACGTAACTTTCCAGAATCAAAAAGGCTTTTACTCAAAATCTCCTAAGATCACACATTTTAGTTGACCACCTACCTCAAATCCTGTTTAGAGTCACTACTTAATGATGCATTTCCCACTCTAAAAGTAGGACGGTATTTCTTTGGTCCTGGATGCCCGATACTTTTCCTTTTAGTCATACAGGAAATTGCCATACCATTAGCATGTGTTTATTTCCTCCTTATACAGTACCCACTCCTATGGTTTAAGTTCCCTAAAGGTTTGGGAAATGTGCATTAGAAGCAGAGGCAGAAATATTAAATGACCTGGAAACAGAAAAGGCATTAAGCTGAGCTACAAGAGGAGCAGATGACAAAATCATGAGTGTCACCTTCCCTCTGTCTCATACTCAGACCCCTGTATTGGGGCACTGATTCATATGTGCTGGGAGATTGACCTGGGTTGATTAATGAGATTATCATTTTCACCTTTTTACACTGACACTCTTACAGACAGAATTGACTCTGTTGCAGGGACACGCCACGAATCAGACCATGAACACTGCAGGCTCCTGACAAACACATTAAAGCAAATGAACACTGATTTCTTTTGAATCTGCTCCTGCATGTGAGTCACCACAGTCAATTATCCAAATCAAATGTACGAACAGTGGGCAGCAAAAATAAACATTCAGATTAAATCACGCACGAAATCGGTCTACGCTACAGGAAAAAGGCTTGATTTCCACCACTGATGTTGAGGCATGACCACAATAAACAGCATCCAGCAGCAATGCTAGCACAGGGAACACGCCTCAGCTCTGCTCAGCTGCACTGGCGTAACCTCGCGCGGCCCCACAACGGGGCAGAAGGCAAGGGCTGATCCTCACAGGTGACCAGCAAACGATATTCTTATTGAAGAGTATTCTGAACACACCTCATGAGACAACGCGCGGCTCGGACAGACCCGGGGCGGGGAGGTGGATCCCGATTCTGCTGTGCAAGGAGCGAGGACACACATTCGGGTACCGGGACACCGAGACCTCGCTAAAAACACACCGGCCCCTCCCGCCGCCCCCCCGCGCGCTGGGAACGCGGCGGCTCCGGGACCGGAGAGGCTCCGACAGAGGAGCCCCCCGGGCCTGCGGGGCGAGCACCGCAGGGGCAGGGATCAGCCGCTCACCTCCTACCAGCTTGGGCACCTTGCCGATGCGGCCGGTGATGTCGGCCGTGAGCACGGCGAAGTCCTGCTCGTAGCTCTCGAAGTCCGCGGACATCGCGGTGGTGCCAGTGCCGCTGCCGGGGCAGCCCCGCCGACACTGCTCTGCACCGCTTCCGCGTTCTGACACCACCAAATGCGCCCCGCCCGCCCCCGGCCGCCTCGCCGCAGGTTCCGCCGGCATTCAGGTGCTTCTACCGTCACGGCTTTAAGCGGCACGGCTTTAACCCGGAGTGGCCTGGCATGCGGAGTCGCGTTGCTCCGCAGGCACAAACTGGCGGCGGCGGTGACGGGTCACTCCCGCCCCGCAACCTCGCAGCGTTGTAACCTGCAGGGGCACACGGACGCGGCTGCCGCACCGACTGTTTCCCGGCGGGCCCGTATTGAGGGCGCACCGCGGGCGGGCGGTGGCAGCGCGGTACCCGCTCCCCCCCCGCCCCCGCCGCTCCTCCCCTTCCCTGCCCACCCCTTCCCATCCGTGTCCCTTCCCGCCCTGCCCTCGCCTGCCGGCGGGAGCCATGCACGGCGGCGGTGGCGGCGGCAGCGGGGCGGCGGCGGCGGTCGGGTGGCGGTAGCGAGGATGGCGGTGCCGGGCGCGCTGGGGCGGGCGCGGCGCCTGTGCCACTGGGGCCCGGCAGTGGCGCTGGCCGTGGTGGCCGTGTGCTCCGCCACCGCCATGGCCGACGCCGCGCTCTGGTACTGGCCCCTGGACACGGCCGGGGGCAGCGTCAACTTCATCATGCTCCTCAACTGGACCGTCATGATCCTCTACAACTACTTCAGCGCCATGTTCGTGGGGCCCGGGTACGTCCCGCTGGGGTGGACGCCGGTAAGCGCTGCCGTGAGACCACCGCGCCCCGGGGCCGGGCTCCCCCGCGGTCTCAAGGGCAGAAACCGCGTGTCTTTCCATGCCACCTCTGTCTCCTAAGAATGCTCCGGGCTCGCAGGCCACTCCTCCCTTCTTATCTTGTTTCGAAATCTTCCCTTTCCGCCTCTTTCCTCCCCCTTCCCGCTCCCCCGCCCCGCGCTTGGTTGCTGCTTCTCCCAGAGTTCCCAGTCCGCTCCAGCTTGCTCCGTTCCCTCCCCTGTGCTGTCAAGTCGCTGTGTTTTACAGGGGCTTCTCAAAGCAAAAAACCAGGAAACAGGTAGTGTTAGCGACATTTGAGAACCTCAGGGTTATCTGCAAGCTCTTGCAGGCACTTGTACTGGAGGCTTTGCTGCCAGCAGTAACAGTTACAAGAAATTAATTTAGAATTTTTTTTTATGTGAGCCTGAAAATTATATGTTGATCTTATGCTTAATGCAATACTAGGTGGAAATTTGCCTTTTCTGTGCTTCAGTAATCTCTTGGAAGAGGGAATAGTCAAGGACCAGAATGATACAGGTTCAGAGTTTCAAGGCAGCTGCCCAGAGTTTTGTGTTCCAGTGGCACAATAAAAAGTTTAGTAATGGTCACATTTCTACTTGTGGAATATTACTCAGGACAGAGTCTAGTCAGAAGAGGATCCTGATGTAGCCTTAGCAAGACAACTGCGTATTCCACTTCGTGAAGGGAAGATTTTGGCCACAGTTACTACTGGCTATCAACAGGTGTCTCTGTCTCTCATCCTGCTGTAGTCAGTGTGTGTGTGCGTGTGTAAGAGAGATTATAGGAGCATTATTATTAATGCTTAACCGGTACTGTACCTTAGTGGTAAACCTAGATTGGCTTTTGGAATAAAATGGAGAGACAAGGGGCACAAGATTGATTGTTTGTATTTTTTTTTAATTATAAAGGCCTCATGCTGATTTTTAGTCTCAGAACTTCACATTCAAATCCTGCTTGTACAGTCACTCTTGCTAACTGAAGAACTGTTTGTTTCTTTTAGCAACCAGCACTTTCAACAGTGGGAGATGGCTGTGTTGATAGCCAGATTAGCTAAGAGATTATTTCGTTTTGGTTTTTTCTCTCTTTGCCACCTTCCATTAAATAGTGTTGGACTGTGAAACTCACCCTTTCAGAAGAAATCAAATATGCTTAGGCTAGGAAAATTCCAAGAATATGCATTGTTAGTGAAGTTATGTATATATCTAACACTCCTATTCTTCTTTTTAAAGGAAAAATCTCAGGATTGCATGTATCTCCAATACTGTAAAGTGTGTCAGTCTTACAAGGCACCTCGTTCACACCACTGTCGAAAGTGTAACAGGTACTGTCTTTCTTTAAAATTATTTAAAGTCCATATTAAAGCAGCTTAAAAATCTAATCATAGGCTATTACCATAATTTGTTCTTCCAGGACTTGTATTGTGCTTTTTGAAAAAGCTTCCATATGAACACTATACCCATTTTGAATATTTCTTCTTTATAGCTGTATGATTTCTATACAGTTTTACTGTATTTTAGTTTAATAAATGAATGTCTTTAACATTTTCCTTATACCTTGAAATCAGTTTCTCCTAAGAACTTCTTGACACTACTAACAAAACAATGCAGTCTTGCTTCAGGGATGTGAGTGTGTGTAAATACCTAAAAGTCTTTGAGTCTTTTTTATGTTCTGAGTCCAAACATTCACCTACTGAGGGAGTAGAAAAATCTTTTCTGTCATCTTTCCAAAAGAGAATTAAATGTTGATTTGAGTGGAAATTTTGTACTATTCTTTTACTCTTCACTAAAGAGGGGTTTTTTTGAGGGGAGTCTGCATGTTAAGTGAGGCAATAAATCTTTTTTAGGTCAATTTCAGAAGTTTGTACCTTGTTATCTTCCGACAGACTTGTTCTGATACAAAATATGCTTTTATTATAAATAGCTGCCCTGGAATTTAGTGCAGCTTGAAAAAATCAAGGCATTTCAGCTTTCTGCAATCCAAGCTGTGGTTGCATTTATCTTGGGTTTACAGGGCAGGTCGTCCTCTGAAGGATTGTTAAACAATGGGGTAAAAGGATATTGCAACATACATGTTCATTTGTTATTTCTATAAACACACTGTGTTTTTAGGAAGTTGAAACTCTAGAGCTGTGCTGTAATTTGGCTGCATCATCTCCAGATTTAAAATTTGAGGCTCCTTTCCTTGAGTGACAATCTTTACACTGAGGACTGATCACTTAGGTGGTCACTTACTTTTACACCTGTCAAGCTAATTTGGGATGTGAGCAAATCTTTAACCCAGTGGGGGTTTTTTGTACCTGTAAGCTACACCAAAATAACCAGCTTTAGGTTGAATGTGAGAGTGTATCTAGGGTGTATACACTTGGTAAAGATATTTTGAAAAGGATTTTCAGTGGTGGAAGGTCAATACATTAACAGTTGAGGAAGTTTTCAGTGTTTACTCCTGAAAATAAAGAGGCACGAACACACTTGCATCTGGGTAACTTTAAATATTTTTCCTGCGAGTAGTTCACAGGGAATTTGATATTTCTGCTATTTTTCTGGTGTGCTTATTTAAAAAAATTAGCAATAATACTAGTGCTTAATTATTGTGATGATAGTTCTTACAGATCCCATCTTATGGTTCTGTCTCCTGGCTCTGGAATATGCTGCTTTTTAGTAGCTAGCAAGTTTGAGTAAAGAGTAGGACAGGTAACTAAGAAGGGTAGGACCTGGAAGCACTTTTTATTTGCTTTCTTTTATTTTATAGTGTGGAAATATAATTCTGAATAGCAACAAGAAAAGAAACTACTGTATTTGGAAACACTGGAAATTGGTGGGTTTAGATGAATGAATGGTGTTTGAATAATAAAAAGTTAGCTGTCCTTTTCTATGAGCTTTTTGATAAATATCGTATGTGTCCTTTATATTAATCAATATTTGTTATTCACAGATGCGTCATGAAGATGGATCACCATTGTCCTTGGATCAACAACTGTTGTGGATACCAGAATCATGCATCTTTCACTCTGTTTCTCCTCTTAGCTCCACTGGGATGCATTCACGCTTCTTTCATATTTGTTATGACTATGTACACTCAGCTTTACAACAGAGTAAGAAAACGTAATTAAATGCTTAGAGTATTATTTAAGTCAGATGCGTAAGTTATCTCTGGAAGTATGAGATAATTCGGTTTTCTGAGAAGCAGCATGTGGAATTCCTTGCTATTGTTTCAACATGTGCTCTTAGTTCTGCTCTCTACCTATGAGAAGTATATATATTAATTGGAGGAGGATTCAGGGAAAGTTGTTTCTGTGTTTTGGTTTTTTTCACCTGTTGCTTGTCATAATCATAGAGAGTTTCCTAGTGCTTTACATTGTCTGAAGACAATTTCTGTGTAGCACTTTTATATAGAGAGAGACAGGCTGTGTTTTGGCTGCCACAGAAACTAGCTGCTATTTATTTCCAACACACAAGTTAGATGCTATTTATTGTCTTTTACTTGCCACTTTTTTAGAATTATGTCCATTTCTTCAAGGAAAGAAAAGTATGTTATTTTTGGGACTAAAATTAAATGTTAGTTTGTGGTTTTTAAGTGGAAAACTTTAACTGTAGCAACAATGAGCAAAGGTTTTTCTGCAGTGCAGCCCTTATCTCAGATTCATGGTTACGATTATAAGCTTTGATTTCACCCTTTGTGGTTACAGTGAAGAGCTTGTTAACATGAGCTGAGTGTAACAGATGAAGTTGTGTTTGTAACAGCTGAGTGCAGAGTGACAGTGTTGAGAACTGCTATCTGCCAAAGCTTTCACAGGCAAACCTGTAGCATTTCCGTGAAAAGTGGGTACTGTTCTGTGCAAATGTTGTCTGTCTGGTACTGATGAATGCGTTTTTGTTAACATGCAGGAGTCCAGATATTTTTTGCTGATTTTGGGTCTGTAGAGCTGCCAAGATGATATTTGTGGTTTCACTTTCTATCTCAAAGGTCTCCATCTAGCAAAAAAACATACTGATGACTACAAAAGAAAAATCTTTTGAAACTTTTTTTTTTTTTTAATTACTCCACTTGCATTATGAACCTGTCAGAAGTTGGACACTTACCTTCAGAGCCAGATTCCTTCTTGGTAACTTGCTTTGTTTCAGCAGTTGGAATGTTCTAGACCTGAATGATATTTTCCCTTTGCAGATATCTTTTGGGTGGAGTTCTGTGAAGATTGACATGAGTGCAGCCAAAAGAGACCCTCGACCCATTATTCCCTTTGGACTATCTGCATTTGCTGCATCTTTATTTGCCTTAGGACTGGCATTAGGAACAACTATTGCTGTTGGTATGCTGTTTATTATCCAGGTAATGTTACGGCTCTGTTACAAAGAAGTTGGAAGTTTTAAGTTTTGCCTGCTTGTGTAGCAGAAACAGAATTCAGGATTGAGATAGGAAGAGTCATTTAGAATTTACGCTGTTGTCTAACTTTTCCAGGGGTTTATGTCACTTTATCCCTGTTTCTCTGTTGTTACCACAATTTTTTTTCCATTATTTTTCATGGCAGAACTTGGAGGTGAAAGTCTAATGAACTAAAGAAAACATGAGATAGACTTTATAAACTCTCTGAAAAAGGCAAAATACTTGGCCCTGTCTCTGAAAATAGGTATAAATGCGCCTGATATGTTTCTTAAAATGTTTTAGATCTTTGGAAGGAAGCAAAAACATTTTAAGCATAAACTGAAATACTGTACAATACAGACTTAAGTATATAATTCTGGAGCATGTATCTCTGCTGAGTGTTAATTTTTAACATTTTATGTTTCAGTTAAGTCTATAAAAGTTGCTTTGTTCTTTAAAATAGATTTAGTTTGTTAAGTGAAGTTTTCTTTACATAGATGATGTATTTCTGCAGAAAATAAATGCTAATTTCACTTGTCACTTTTATTTTAGATGAAAGTAATTTTGACAAATAAAACTTCAATCGAGTCTTGGATTGAAGAAAAGGTAAGCTCTTATTGTAGTATTCTTGTACTGTTACAGAGTTTATTCTCCATATTTATTAGTTTTTTGTTTCACCTCTCTGGATTTAAACCAAAGGTGTCATTTCCATTCACCACTGACTTAACACCTACAACCAGCATTTCCCTTACTCTGTCTCTGAAATTCAGTGAAAGAGATGAGAAATCAGGTAAATGCATAATTTTTCTTTTCTTGTTTGGAGGAGTTTGTTGAACCTAGAATAATATTTGCTTTGAAAAGACTTTGCTTATCCACTTGAAACATGTGGGTGTTTTCATCTGAAACTTGAGTTGTCTTTGTTGTTATACCTACCTGTATCTTTAATTGTCCACCTCACCGGCCCATTTTAAGTGACATCTTCTGACTCATGGTTTTCCTCATTTCCTACTTTGAATATTAAGGGAGGATTTTCCTTGATGGGTAGGATTTTCCTTGATTTTTGCAGAAGTACTAGAAAATACCTAGTCTTCTTACCTTTAAATTGCTCTTTGATTTCCTTATATTTATGGAAGTTTTCACAAGATTTTTCAGGAGAAATACAGTCAAGCAGTAAAAGCTAAATTTAGAGGAAGCAAAACTGACTCAGTGTTTAGAAACTAGTTCAGTGCTACCAGGTTTATTTTGTGTAAGTCCACAAACATTTCATGAATGTCTTATAGTCTTTCTTTTATTCTGTGTGTCAAAATTACCGTGAGAATCTTGACTGGGTATAAGTACTGAAGTGTTGTAATACTGGCTCTTTTCACGGCATCTGGCTGGATCCTAGTCCTGGTAGACCTTTGAATAATGGGACAACTGAATATAAATGAAAGAAATTTCTGTTACAACTGTATAGTAGATTTTGGAATAATATGTTCAAATTTTAACTGTAAAACACAGGGTGCTAATATGTCCTTTCTGATAACTGAACATGGACTGTAATACATAAGTATTTAATAAAATGGCTTTATTGCAACAGAGGACACTCTTCTGTGGCTGCTCCACTAGATGTCATTGGTACTGTGGGAATGTAAAGCTCCTAACTGTGGAATATAGGCAATTCAGAGCTGTCTTTGTGTGCAGTTCTTAGAGGTGGAATTGGCACTACCCTTATTGAATTGTGCTTATGATCATCCATCAAAGAATCCTGAGCTGTGGAAGCTTCTGTAGGTAACTGAGAATTAGTAAGGCGTTGGTCCTTAAAAAAAAGCCATAAAATCAGAGCGTGGAGTGGGTTAACAGTGTAGTCAGTTGACTCTGCTGTTTCAGAGTAAGTGGAGGGTGACGGGGATGGGGGACACTCAAACCAGACATACTTCTAAATGCCACGATTGTTATAAGTAGTTTTAAAAGCCTGGGTTAGTGTAGCAGGAGTTAACTGCTCTTACTTCAAAATGTTTGCCTTTAGCTCTCATGGACCCATACAGGGCTTATGACCTGGCCTTTTTCATATTTGCTGCTTGATTGCAGTTTGTAGGGTATGTTTTTATGTACTGCATTTCTTAATTATTTTCTAGGCCAAAGACAGAATCCAGTACTACCAAACGGGTGAGACCTTTATTTTTCCCTATGATACGGGAAGTAAATGGAAGAACTTCAAGCAAGTGTTTACATGGTCTGGGATTCCTGAGGGAGATGGCCTGGACTGGCCAGTTAGAGATGGGTGTCATCAGTACACTTTGACGGTAATTGGTCTTCAACGATATCCCAAGTTAATTCTCCCCACTATCTAGTTTTCTGCTTTGCTTTGCAAGTATAGACTAGCTTTTTAAATAACTAAAATAGACTGGCTAGAAATACATATACAGTGTTCTGTTGAATGTTTTCCTATTTTTGATAGACTAGAACTTATACTTTTGTGAGTGCTTTTAAATGTTAACAGTATTTCCTATGTTTGTTGAATGGTTTCAATACCTGGCTTTGTTTTGCGTTGAACACACAAGTCCTTTTAAACTAAACACTGCCTAAATTTCTATTTATAATCATTTATAGATAGAGCAACTGAAACAGAAAGCAGACAAGCGAGTAAGAAGTGTAAGTATTTGTCAAGTTTGATCTGAAATGACAAAGTATCAATATGAACATGTAATTAATTGCTAAGTCTATTTCTTTTCTTAATTTTAAATTTAGCAATTAAATTAAGACTTTTCCACACGAACAATGTATAGCAACCTCTGCTTAATTCAACTTGGCCTTTAGCCTACTTTGCATTTGCTTCTTAGTTTCCAGATGGGAAGAAATGTGATAATAAAGATAACTGTGCTTCATTGTTAAGCAGTTAATTTAAAATTTAAGAGTCCCTTTGACAACCATTGTCATTATGCTTAAATCTAATAATATACTTGAATTTATTTTTTTGGTATGAAACTTATCAGCAAGACCATAACCCCTTAAAATAATCTATTGCTGTGTTCTGTTAAAATTTGTAGGTTCGGTATCGAGCCATAGATGATTACAGTGGTGTCTGCTGCCCCGTGACTAAAGGTGTTAAAACATTCTTCACAACACCGTGCACTGAAGAACCCAGAATCACACTGAGTAAAGGGGATCTGATTTTAGCCACAAGAGGCTTAAAGTTAGTGGCCCCACACCTTTATGTTTGGTTAAAAGAAATATCGAGATGAGTTCTGGCATCTAACTACCTGTTACGCTTCCTTCCCCAGACACTGGATGTATGGTGAGAAGATTCTCGACTCAGCTGCTGATGGTATGAAGCAGTTATTTTCACTTTTTCTTTGAAAATTGCAAATCCATTTTATAGCTGTCTGGAAATGTAGCCAATATTATATGTTCAGTTCTCAAAATGTATAATGATGACCTTACTTGCATTAGCTTCTCTCCACTCCACATCCACAGTTTTTAGTCTATACATCTGATAGACTTCCTAGTTTTGAGTAACATTAAATGACTCTGTCAGACTGGCAGAACACTCATCTAGTAGTTTACTGGAAGTTGATTGGGAAGGGGGGTACTTCCTATTCTAAGAAAAAGTTAGACTTTTAGACTCTAAAGATATTAATGATTATTTACTTTTTTGATATTTAAATCATGGTCTGTCTTAAATGCGCCAGATTTCCTATCTACACACCCTGCATAACTATAAGACTGGGATTAATATTTGTATATCTTAAAAACAAGGAGACATTATGTCTTTGGTTTGGAATAATTTCCAAAGACTTTGATATGCATTTATAAAACTAACAACTACGTGTGTTGAAGATGTTAAAGGTTCCTGCTGATCTGCAGAAGATCAATATCACAGCCACCTGCACTGAAGCTTTTACATTTTTTTTTTACTTCAGACCTCTTGGTTTGGACTGAAGTAAAATTTTATCTGCGAGACGGTGTGTTGGATTCTGTTATCTCTTCCAAACAATTGTTAATTTATTGCATGTGCATTCCATGTTGGCAAAAGCGAGGCTGCCAGCAGCCAGTACGCTGGCAGTGTCCATGCTTTTTGTGGGAGGTCTGAGACCTTTATGGGCTGGAAGTGCTTTGGCAGCTCACTCCATGAACTCCTTCAAACATCAAATCTAAATGTGCATGGTAATAATTTGTATTGTGTTGCTTATTGTGAAGATTAGCAGACATATCTGCTATATTCAATGTTGGAGGTTTTTTTTAATCAGGTGGAATGTGGTGTGGGTGGGGAATGGTGAATACTGAGAGGCTGGATTAGAATCCAAAATAACATTGGCATTTTGGAGAACTAGGCTTCAAAAATAGGATGAAATAGGATGAAATTTGTTAGGAATGTATAGCAAATGCTATAAATAAGCAGGAATAACAAGTTGCACTACAACAAGATGGCAAAATGAATGATTAAGTAGCAATTCTGTTGAAAAAAGGACTCAATCATAATCTTAAGATGAGTCAACACTTTCAAAAAAGAAAAAAGCATATAGCTTCCCAGATGTATGAAATAATCCTTCAACATCGGCAGAGACTCAGCTGAAATACTGCCACAAGTAAAAGCAGTTACTGCGTCTCAAGAAAGAGTAAGATCAGCTAAAAAGGGTTGAGAGGAAAACAGTGAAAATAATTAGAATAATAGAAAATGTGACTTAGCAGGCAAAGCTGAAAGAATTGGGATGGCTTACCTGGAGAGAAGTAGGAGATAGAGAGCCCAAGGTATGTACAAATAGTCATCAGGTGTATGAAAGTCTGTGGTAGAGAAGTTTATCTGCTTCCTCTGTCCCTGGTGTGTAGAAAGAGGACTTGTGAACCTGATTTATAGACAGAAAGATTAAGATAGGGTATTAGGATGAATTTTTCTCAAGGAAGGTAGAGGACTGGAGAACTTTGGAGATATCTGAAAACATTTTAGGTAGTGGAAAAGAGTCAATGCATCCTAAGGCAGTGATGTTAGGAATGACTTAGATGTTCTGTCTTATAGAAGAAAATAACTTATTGCTTGATGTCTCTTCCAGTCCTGTGTTTTTCCTCTGTAGTGGGTCATGGTTTTTTCCAAGTTAATGCAAATTTTCATGTCTTAAGGTGGAATAAGAGAACGAGGCTGGTTCCCTAGGAAGTGTGTGGAAAAATGCCAGTATGACTCTGAAACGGATCAACCAGTGGATGGAGAGAAGAAAAACATATAGCCTTCTAATTTTTTTAACTATGAAATGGAATTTTTACTTCAGACCACAATCCTTTACTTGAAATTTTCTGTATATTACCTTAGATTTATGCAATGAATATGTTAGGATGAGGTTTTCTTTTCCTCACAGCTGAAAGGGTTGGATATGCCTGTGCCATGGTTTGCATACTTTTTAAACAATAAATAATTGAAGAAGCCATTCAGTGGATTGCCTTCAAGATGCATCTTTTTCATCACAAGTCAGGATTTTTTTTTCTTTTTGCTGTTTAAATTGCATTCTGAGGGTTCATTTGTTAGGTTTTTTCCTTGATCGCATCTGATTGTGATGCGTGCTGCTTGTCTTTTGTATTTCTTTGAAGCTGCCCCTGAAAATCACAAAATAAACATCTGATTCAAATTCCAGATAAAATTTGTTACCTGTGACTCTTAATCATGTGAATTGTCCACCTCCAATAAATGATACATTCATATTCACTTGTGGATTAATTGTTCTTAGACATAGAAGAACTTGTTTATAGGCATGGGAGTGTGAACTGATTGGGGAGTAAAGATTTCACCATTGTAAGTTGTCTTTCAAGCTTAGAAAGATTTCTGCTCTTGTACTTTTCATGGCAAAAAATACAACCAGCACTCTCTGCTCCCTTTAGAGTTCTTGTTCTGCCTAGGAGTTTAAGACAGCAGTAGCCAAGAATGAAAATTTTTTTGAGTCTGGTTGCTGCTAGTGATTAACACCTGTCTTAGAGCATTTTCATTTAGCATCTCGTATGGATTATTAGCAGGAAGACCTTAAATTACAGTAACTTGTACCAGCTGAAGTCTTTCTAAATGTCTCCAAAATGCAGCAAGTGGCCTTGCTCTCACAAATTTAGTGTAGTTGCATGTCACGCATGTTGCGAGTTTTTGCAAGTTACTGTTTTAAACAAACACCTGGTTTATCTCCACCTGCCTGAGTTTTCTCACAGGCAGATGAACAGTTCTTAGACAATACTAAGTGCATATAGAAATCACTACATAGAGACAAGCCAGCATTACTCCTGTATGCTCCTACTCAGATGCCTTTTCCAGCAGAAAGCAACTTTTTTGTTACCCCCATCCTACTGTGCATTAGTGCTGACAGTGGACCATGGTCCTGGGCTGTTTCTGAGCTGTGGCAAGGGAGAGCTAGTGTTCTGTTTTAGTAGTTTGTAAGAAGGTGATTTGCCTCTCTTGAAAACAAAATACTTATTTTCTAGAAGCAATTAGAGGTGTAGGGGTGTATCATACTCCTACTTTCTTTACTAGCAAGGATGTAGCTACTTTGAAATATGAGCAGGAATTAATATGAAAACCCCAAAACTACATGGAATACTTAGCCTCAACTGCAGTAGATTCTGATCAGGTCTGTAGGCTACAACCAAATATTACAAAAACAACTTTCTTTTCCAGCTGAGAAAGCTGGCAGCTTAGGACCTCTAGAGCTTGAATTAAATGTACATTTCAGGCAGCCTGTTCAACCGCCAATTAATGAAAATTTTGTTTTCTGCCCCTGCTTTTGCCTCCGGTGTGAAGAGACAGTCCTTTATGACACCTCTGAGTGTGCCAAGTACCACAGTTCTCAGTGAGGAAGGGCCTAGGTTACCATACATGACCGACTGTGCAAAAGACTAGCCTTGGTATTCTTATGCATGTAACTTTGAGGTGATTGCCAACAGTAAAAGAAATAAATGATGAAAAACTTTAATCCAGGTCTCTTAAGAGTTGAGCGAATACAATCCAGTGCTAGAGTTTAAGCATCTCTCACACAGCTTTTCAGATGCCAAGTAATGACCAGGAGGAAAAAAAAAAATAGAACTTCCTGTGCTAAGATGCCAGTGATTTGCAGGCTACTTAGCTTTTACAAGTGATTTGCCTATGGCATTAGAAAATTATTCTAGAGCTATCTTGATAGTATGGATTGAAGTAAAAACCTCATTAAAGCCAAATTATGAATTACAAGTCAGTATTTGAACACTTCCTGTCTGGATCAGGAACAGTAAAGACTAACAAGGAATTCACAAGTTGGAGGCACAGTGGGTTTTTCATAGAGGTGGAAGGAAAAAACAACAAATTTTATTTTGCTATACAATTCTGACATGATTTGGAAGCCAAAATCAGACAGTCTAATTCCTGATGCAGTACACAGGAGTTGTTTCCACTTTGTTAAGCTTTATTATCAATGTTCACATTAAATATCTGCCTTATGTGAATCATGTCTTAGTTGTGGTATCTCATTATTCAGCATGTATACACAGCTATACTGCAGACCACTTGGATCAGTTCATAATGAGAGCTTTTAAAAGAAAGTTGAGAAGACTGGATGTTATTTTAGTGCCAATCCTTGTATCATGGGAAAAAAGTTGCAGAGAGTTGAAGTTCATTGTACCTGTAGCCATCCTTACCTCAGATCCTTTTTCCCTGGGTACAACAGTGCTTCAAGGCTGCTGTAGCTTTCCCGAGTGCTCAAACAATAGCCTGAAGTAATTTTTGCACCTTTTCAATGCAAACATGGCTAAGGTACTCGTTTCCACTTCAGATTGATGTTGTGGAAGCAGTTCATATGGCAGAAGTGACACCCAAGAGCCTAGTTTCAGACCAATTTACACTTGAATTGCTATATAAGCTTTATTGTTCAGGCAGTGCCATTACCTATTCCATCTCTTTGTAACAGCTACCAGCAGATGCCACAAACATGAAAAATGTAAAGCACTGTAGCTTACACTGTGAGAAGAGGCTTGACTGTAATTAGGAGCAAACCAAGAGATTGAGGCATTTCCTTTTCCAAAAGGGAATGCAGCTCTACTGTCTTAGAAAGTGAGCTGTACAAAGTTGCTGCTTTCTGAGCTGTGACACAGAAAAGGAGGCCTTCTCTACTTAGCTCACAAATAAGAGATCTCTTTGGGTTGAATGAAGCATTGTGATTGGTATCTGACAACTGCTGGTTGCAGGACCCACTACAGAATGCTGGGCTTCAACATCCAAGCAAATTTCTACAGGGAAATTCCACTGTTTATTGTATCAACAGAAGTACTTTCTGGGCACTGCACCAGGTGGCATCACAGGATTCAGCCTTATCAGTTTACACACATTTCAGTTGCACTAAATTTACTGTCCCCAACTGACTTGCTCATTTTTGTGTCCAAAACCAGTTTCTGTATACATTTCTTCTTCCCTCGAGTTGTTTTATGTTCTCCCCAGTGGCACATGGGGAGAAAGATTAAGTCATCAGTAAGTCTTATGTCACATTGCTTTAAAGAAGCATAGGAAAGATAAGCAGCATAGTTACATACACTTTCAGAGTCTTAGAAGCCTTAATAGCCTCACGTTTGTGACAAGCACAATAAGTGACACAAGAGTTACCTGAAAAGGTCAGGGTCTGGGGCCCAGACTAGAAACAGAATTGAGTTGTTTTTATTAGGCAAAGCTAGAGATGCCTCACAGCAAGGGTAGGTCTTTCCTGAGCAAGAAGTCTACTTGTTTTCATTTTGGTATATCTGATGTAGAACATTAAATACGGAGAGGAACAGCCACTAGCTATTTGAACAAGATAGAGAGGACAATTCTTGTTCCCAGACAAGGAGAACTAGCATAGGAAAGGTACCTGTACACCTTCCCCATATTGCAACCTTGTTAGCACTGCCTTGCCTTTTGAACTGATACAGCAGACTACTGCAGGCACAGGGAGGAACTCGCAGCAGAGACAGCATAGATTGATTGAAGACATAAGATAGAGAAAGTGTTCATCTTGCCTAATTCATTCTCTGAATCAGCAGCTTTAGCCCAAGAAAATATTTGACACCTTATTTTACCTGATAGGCTCAGCAGAAACAATGAACTTGGAGACTTTGGCATATATTCCCTTACTACAAGGAAAAGAAAATTGAGTAGAGGAGCAACATCTGGACTACACTACCTTATTTCTTCATGGCTTGAACTGTGGCTGACCAGTGACAGCATAGGGAACAAGTTAGCATTCTGCAGCAGTTGTGTTCCAGCTGCAGCCATACAGAACCAGGCAGCAGTAAACCTTGCTGACAATCTGGTTGCAGCAGATAAACAAGTAATTCACACAGGCTTTAGTTTGATTGTGCAGTTACAATTTATTGCAACCTATATCCTTAGGATTGACAGCAAAAGTTTTCCTAGGCTCAAATTCAAAAGTGAAAAATCTTTAACACTGCCATTTCATTTGAAAACGTGCAAAAACTGATCCAGTGCCTCCTATACTAGAGTATAAACTATGTTTGCTGTAGCCACATGTTCTTTGTAAACCAGTTGATGCCAAATTACTTATTTTCATTAGAAGCAACCTGTACCATGTGGTCCAGGGCTAGGAACAGGAAATTCACTTCTGTATTTGTTGAACAGATGTTATCTTCAATTCATATCGTGTTCAGTCTGATTGCAGATCAATCCACAACAGGTCACAATGGAGTTCATAGTTTGAGCAGGAAAACAAGATTTGCTTTTGACAATCAGAAGTGCATACAGCTGTCTTGTAAAGTCTGAGGCTCTTGCATGTTTTTGTACTTCAGTCTCAGTCCAAGGAAGATTAAAGTTCTGGCTTTGCCTAGACAGCCAGTTCTTAGTCCTGCAGATTGTGACACTGCCAGTTGTCAGTTATGCTATATGCATCTTCATCCAAAAGTCATTTTTCCAGAAAACCAGAAACAAATAAATTTGAGTTCTCCATGCTCCCCTCCACTTTATGCCCGTGTTCTCCATAGGTCACGTAGTGTCACAGATTTATTTGGATACTCCATGCAGTTTAAATTGGCCACTTATTCCTGTGCAGATGAATAGAGGGCCTCAATCTGCTCCTGGAAGACTTTAACAAGCTCTGGTCGCTTTGCCTTCATTGTTGGTGTCAAGAGTCCATTTTCTACAGTGAACATCTCTGTGTGAATGTACAGATCTTTAACCTATTAAAGGAAAATTATTTAGCACGACACTCACATAAATAGAAGACAACAGTTCTTTCCAGCTTCCTTGAGCTCAGTGCAAGAATTCCAGTCCCAGAGATCCAATAAATAAACTGGTTTTTGATGGAAGTCAAACTGCTTTTGGCTGACACAGCAAGAGGGTGAAACTACAGAACAGCCCCTGCAGCCTGTTGTGAACCTCCACTCCATCTCATGGCAATTGCTACTGTTGCCCTGTACAGCCACTGGTCTCTTGGTCAAGAGAGGAGCATTGGCCAAGAGACCTGCAGCCAGTCAACATTTCACTGACTGCTTCAGTCAGCTGTTGGGAGCAGTGGCCTTAGGTCCCATCCTGGCACAGTCAGTATCAGGAATTAGGACTTCCCAGCCATTGTATTAGCCATACAGGTGCTTGTGATAAGCAGGATTTGAAAGGACTCACTTGTTCAAAGGATTTAAGGCCAGCCTGTCTCCCCAGTTTGATCATATCTTCTAAAATAGCTTTCTTCACTGCCTGGAAGAAAAAGAGCAGAAGCAGACTGGATAAAGCGGCCATTTTCTAATTGCAACTCAAGACCATAACCATTGCCCAGTCAGGGAGAACTGGCAAGAATACATATTCCAACATTCATCCCATATTAAGGCCTCTGCAAGATCATGTCTGTCTTCTCATTGTAAAAGAAGCAGCAATAGCCCTTGAAACATAAAGAGATACCTATACTCAGTTCCAGTTTTCACTGTAAGGCTGCTCGTATGACTCACCCAGCATTAAAGCAGTTTAATTTACAAAAAAAGGTGGATAGAACAAAGTCAGAGCAACATAAGATTGGATTTCAGAATTAAATTCTGTCTCTAACCTACTAAAAACAAAGCCACTCACAGGATTTTTGCAGAGGTCTTCGTAGGAACCTTTTACTCCCAGTTTTGCTGCAAATTCTGGAAGCGTCTCTGGATCAGGAACCACTATACCTATTAGAAAAGACTGAAAACAAGTGGAAGTCATGCTGAGAGCAAGATAAGGCATATTAAATGTCTTTGTGAACTTGATTGTGAACAGTTTCTATAACAAGTCACATTTACATCCCCATCCATTTTCAGAGTTTCAAAGGTAGCTCCAAGGACTTTCAAGTCACTGAGAGATGAGACAGCAATACTTGAAGTACTAGTGCTGTTTGTCACATGTGCTGAATGCTCCAGCAATTACTTTTGGCTAGTTTATAAATTTAAGACTGGCCTCTGCTACCATTGGTGGCACCTCTGTGGCAAAGGAATGGAGAAACACTTCTGCTATGGAGAAGGGCTGTGAGAGTTGGGGTTGTTCAGCCTGGAGAAGAGAAGGCTCCATGAAGACCTTATTGCAGCCTCTCAGTACTAAAAGGGGGCTTGTAAGAAAGATGGCAACAAATTTTTAGTAGGGCCTGTTGCAATAGGACAAGAGATAATGATTTTAAAATGTAAGACAGTAAAACTAGACTAGATGTAAGGAATTTTTTACAATTAAGGTCATGAAACAATGGCACAGGTTGCCCAGGGAGATGACAAATGCCCCATCCCTGGAAACATTCAAGGTCAGGCTGGCTGGGGTTCTGAGCAATGTGATCTAGTTGAATATGTCCCTGCTCATTGCAGAGGGGATTATTCTATGATTCTAAACTGTACAGAACTGACCTAACGTGCTAATCTCATACAAGTATGTAATTAGCCTTTACATAGCGTGCAACTTGATGCCAATTGTCAGTTGGGAAGTCTATAGGTCTGAAAGCATATTCCTATAAACATGGTACTCTTGGGAACAGATCTTGTTTAAGAACTCTTGTACATGCATAATTTGTGCCCTGATCATCCAGAACACATTGTGGGAGGAATTTTGCAGGATGCTCACACATAACATTGCTTACCCTCAGGCTTTCCCCATGTACAAAGACCTGGGCTACAGGACCACTTCCAATATAGACATTTTCTATCTTCTCTGGAGCAATGTATTCTCCTTGTGCAAGTTTAAATATATTCTTCTTCCTGTCAATGATCTTCAGCGTTCCATTCTAGAAGTTAAAAGCGGAGGTCATTAGTTGCAAGTCTCTGTCTTGCTTATATAACAAGATAAACAGGCTTTGCTTTGTTTTATGAAAGGCACATGCTAGTCTACTACTGGTCTTTGCGTTCTATTGAGAGAATGGGCACTTTGTCTAATTTCTCCAGTTAGCTCAGGACATGATTAGACAGCTCCTTTTTTATCCTTTGACAGAAACCAAGACACCTCATTACGTCACTTCTACAGTGAAGAATAGTTTTAACTATGGGCCTAACAGGTGTTATTTGAGATCTTGTAACTTAATTGGTCTTTGGAACTTTGCCTGGAGTTACTTGATGAATGCTTAACTACTGTATAAAGGCTTTTATCCTAGAATGCCATGTTTTGAGATTACTGTAAACTAACAGGGATTCACATCCAAGGGATGGTTTGTATTAAACAATTACTCACTGGCAACCACTTCCCTATGTCTCCAGTGTGGAGCCAGCCATCTTTGTCAAGTGCTTCTGCTGTCTTCTCAGGGTCTTTCAGATAACCCTTGAACACATTTGGTCCTTTAATGCAGACCTGTAGTAAGTAAGCACAGAACATTGTTAGTCACCAAGTCTTATGTTTCAGTATTTCCTGACATGCACAGGAGATGGTGCCTACCTCGCCTTCATTGTTAGAAGAGAAGTAGCTCATTTCTTCCACATCATCTAGTTTTACAATATTACAAGCCAGAGGGGTTCCAACATGGCCTAAGAGGAGGGGAAAAAAAAAAAAAGACTGCAGCAATACTAGATACTTAATGGCTTTGTTCACTGCTTTAGCAAGAACCAGTATTGTTTAAAGGAGTCTGACATCAAATGTTCACAAAAGTTATTTAAATGTCGTTTTCAGACAGTTAATGCAGGACAAGTAACAGCTAAGTCTCAATGCTTAGAGCATTATTGGTGTAATCAACCAGACCAACCCCAAACCACATTTGCCACCATAGGAATCCCTCATAGACCCTGGTATTCATTTCCATTTAATTCTCATTATGCTCTGCAGTTATGTGGGCCCAAAGATGATGACTTGAGCTTGAATTTAGAATATATTAAAGATAGCCTTGCCAAGATAAAAGCTAAATCTTCACAGTCAGGTAGTCCTTCAGGAAAAAAGTCAAGTATCATGTCTAATATTTTAGATATAATTATTTGAGTAAAACATGCAATTTTGGAGATAAAGCTAGTTCCTTAAAGCCATTTGTGAAGTCCCTGTTCAGTTTGCTCAGCTCTGTATATTCCTTTCCTGTATGCTGGGACATGGTCTAATCTGACCTATGTTACTTTACACAAGGGATCCTCATCTACTTGAGTCGAGAATTTTGGTACCTATTAAGCACACAGGTGATTGTTGCTGCCAAGAGTCACTTTGAAGTTATGTACTCATGATTTAATTTTAATTAAACTAAAACCAGTAATGCATCTAGGCTTCAGCACCCCTTTCTGTTGACAGCTCTGGGAGACTGTCCAAGTCCTAGCTGCCTTACCTGTTGTCCAGTCTCCAGGCATTGAAAAAGTGCATCCAGCTGAGCATTCAGTCTGGCCATAAGCTTCAAAGATCTGTGTGAGAAAGGATGAATACTCCTTGAACATCAAGTCCTTGGTGTGAAAGAGCTCTATTTCAACTATGCCCATGCTCAAATCTTCTTCTTAGGAAGGAAGCCAATACAACCTTAGCCTTTAAAGTATCTTGATCTAACTGGTGTAACCAGGTGTTTAACTTCACCTATCCAAACGTTTCTTTGGTCACCTCATTTTCTGTTCTCTGTTCTCAAATGTGTTACACTGGGAGCTCATCGACTGTCAGAATAAGCCTCAAAGCTCAGAGGTAGCTACCTGACTTTGAGGGCTGCATGTTCCTACTTCTGCTGCTCTATTTCTCTTCCCAGAGCCCACAGCATAGTGTTTTGGTAGTGTAGTTTGAAGTCAGCTCTGCAGAATTTTTTTCCTGTTACACTAAACTTCAGTGAAGCAGCCTGTCAATCAATACCCAAGACTGACAGCAACCTCCCCAGGAACAAGTTGGGCTGGAGCACAGCTGTATCTCTGGGCACTTATTTGGGCATAATCAAACAAGTCTTACTTTAAGAGAAAACTCAGCTTACCTGACAGCCTAATGCTACTCTCAGAAATGCCAGGACAGAGGGAGATATGGGGGCTGCGCCTGTTACCATTATACGCACTCTTCCTCCCATGGTCTCCTACAAGGGAAATACAAGCCGTCAGATCCTCCAGCATTACACTGCTCAGGTTATTTACGCTTGGAATAATTTACCTGAACTTTTTTGAAGACTAGCTTATCCCAAATGCTGTCATTTCGAATGATGCCCTGTTTTAATTCAGCCATCTTCATAGTCGCAGCCACGTTTAGCAGGCAACGTTTCAGTGGGCTGTTTGCACCACTCTGGATCTGCAGGGAAAAGTATCAGTGATTCTTGGGTTTAACTCACATCTGTACCTCCCATTCTTGCTTTGTTAAGAGGCACCACATCTTACTTCACTGTTCTAAGGTCTATCTTCACTGCTGCCATGTCTAAGAGATGAACTCAGAGACAATACTTATTCATGTTACTGCTGACACACTGCAGCCACAGCTTTGAGTAACAGGGATCCTTCTAGCTTTGCACTTGCTTCGTTTGCATTCCAAAAGTAAACAGACTTTTTGTCTCTGAACAGCAACAAACTTAGCCCAGTTATGACTGGATACACTGTTCTTATATTCTAGGTCCCAGGACTCTTTCTATGTCCTCAGAGAAGATTTTAGAGAATTCTTCCTGCCAAGAAATAATTAACTAGTGGGGACATTATGACACAATCAATATGCTCACTAGGATATATGAACACGAAGATGATTTAGCTAAAATTGCTCACATACCTTGTCATATACTCTATTCAGCAGTCTTGGTACAACTGGAAACACCGTTGGCTTCAAGGTTTTCATGTCATCTGTTAGCAGCTTGATGTCTCCTTGGAAGAAGCCTACTTTTCCTCCACAGCTGTACATCACGGCCTAAAGATTGACCAGACTAAGCTCACTCAAGGGTAATTCCTAGCTTCATTAGCCATAATTATTTGTCTATGATAAGCAGCAAGATTTTCAGTGCCCACTTGTAGGAAAGTTATTCTGGGAATAGGTTTTGAGGACATACAGATTGCTATCGTATCTTTAACTATAATTTGATTCATAGAAACTCAGATGTATATATCTGTACATACCTGTACAACTCTCTCAAACATGTGAGCCAAGGGAAGATAGGAAATGGCGATATCTGAACTTGTACACTCAATTGTGCCCTAGAGGGGAAAGAAACAGAAGTAGGTTAGCATTCCCTATGCCTACCTGAGTTACTCTTAAGTAGAAAGTGGATAAAGTTTGGATCAATTTGACTACTTTGAAATACACTTCAAATGACTGAAGCAACTCATGCTCATCCATCACGTGTTCAAGATTTGCAGCTCTCACACTAGATCAAAATTAGTTTTATCTTTTGGCAAGACTTGTAATAGTGTTGTTTAGTACTCTTGGCATTTAGGACTGACTCACTCTAGAATAACTCCTACACAGAAGTTCTTGTTCAAGGTTAAACTAAGGTTCTTTCAATACTATTGTCCCATTGAAATATGGGCACTTAGGAAAGCATCAGTTTAAGGGAGCGAATAATTTACAGAAAGTGCCCACATTAAAGCTGTTTGTGTGACTGAGGGACATACCCTGATGATCACCATTAGAAGTAGCTTACCTCTGTGCATCTAAGGAAGGAAGCAGCATTTGAAACAACATTTCGGTGTGTCAGCATGGCTCCTTTAGGGTCACCTTTGGAGACATCAAGCAAAGTCAGCTGTAGCTCTAACTGCTTCTGCTGTCAGTTTTCCATTTTTTGTTTGGCTCAGTCTGAACTATTTTGGTACTAGGCTCAGTCACAGCATGCATTGTCTTAAGAGTTCACAAATATGCCTCATCTTGAACACTTTCAGCTACAGATGTTACATAAAGGAAATGGCTACTGAAACAGCAGAGTAATTGGGAGTAGCATAGATAATGCTGAAACAAGATTTATTTTTTTTTTTTAGCTTCCATGGATCAAAATACACACACAGGTAAACAACCGATCTCTTGAACATTAGGACTGTATTTTTCATAGGGGAAGACAACATGAATTTGGCTATTCTTGCCCCCAGTTCTAAGAAGCTTTGTCTTAGTTTACTTGTAGTGACAGGGTCCCAAGTAAAACTGCAGTAGTGGTTTGACACTGCTCTAATGTATTGTTTTATATTCTTAGGATTTCCTATTTTTGTGCTGGGAAGCTGCAGGGGTAGGCTGGTCCAGTGGGGAAGCATCACCATATATTCTCTTACCTGTGGTTCCACTTGTAAAACACACAACAGCAAGATCATCAGGCTTAGGAGGCTGAAGAGAAAAAGCCACATAAGGTCAGTGTTAGGATTATAGTGCTTATCAGTATTTACATAAAATTCCTAAACTGTGATTAACCAGGAATTCTGGTTCATAAAAGAAAAAAATCCTGCCAGTCTCCTCTACTAACATGGCAGGAGGTCCTTTCAGAGACTAGTTTTCAAAGTTTATAACTGTGCCATAGAGATACTTACAACTGGTTGTCTGATGTTGTTTTTTCCCAGCTCCTGTGTTAGAGAAAAAACACAACTTAGCAGATGTGCAACAACAATAGATGAATAGATAATTCTATTTCAAATACAACACTTGTTTTTACTTTGCCTCTTGATGCTCTGTCTCATTCAAAGAGAGATGTCTTCCTGAATTCAATACACACAGCTCTGAAAAACTGACTACTGCAGTTGTGGAAAGCACAAATTTGAGTGTGCAGAAAGTGATCAGAACTACTTAAAGAATTTGGAAGTCCTAAGTGTACATATTTAATTTTATTTGACACAGGCCATATGTCTTATATTTTACATGTATGCAAGATTAAGCCTAGTATTGGGATGTCTAAGCAGCCACTAATTTGAATTTACAGTTTCAATTAGGCTCAACTGCCAGCTTAGAACCCTGATAAATCCTGTTACGACTGTACCATGAATTAAGCTAAGCAAGTCTTCAGTTTCATGCATGCTGAGTGTCCACAACACATGAACACAACTTTAGTCAATGGTTTGAACTCTGCAAGGCCATTTGGCTAAATATATCAAGTTTCAAAATGACTGCTCATCAAGATCCAAGCTACAGGAGTGACAACCAGATAATGCTTACATTAAAGTGTCATTGTTGCCACAGAAGGTCAAGATGTCAATCTGGCAAGGTATTCCTTGGCAAGATGAAGCAGAAACCTTTAGTTACCTACCTCAACCTCCTGCAGTGACAGAATTTCAAGTCCCACTTTATCTCCTCTGTCCTTGAGCTCTTTATCAAAGAGATCCATGAGAACAATCATCTTCAGACATGGGGTCTTTTTTTGCTCACAGTTCTCAAGCAAGACCTGTGCCTTCTGCGGCGTGTCACAGATCACTACACTTATGTCAGCTACAGAAAAGAAATTACGTTTCAGAAGTCCGTTTAGAAGACATTAGACCAGTGACAGCTCAGAAGCATATATGTTTAGAACACAGTATTGGTTTGTTCTAAAGCCATTTGCATTCATTCCTATGGATTGAGTGGTTGGCTTACAGTGCTAAGAAGGTTCCTCCTACCATCATCAACTGATTGTATTGGTAGACTCTTAAGTTTGCTCAAAGTGAGGGCAAATGCTGAGGGACTGAAGAGAAATATCTTCACTCTCAGTCAACACAGGCATTTAAATTTTTTGTATTACCAGAAGAGTTCAGAATTGTCCTCACTGATTGTTTAGCTTTAGCCATCTTCCTTAAATCCAAAGAAATTTAGGCCTGGTTGAAAGAGGCTGCTAAATTCTGGAGTTAATACCTCAGCTTCCCCACGTGTGCAAGTGAGTTTTACACAATTACAAAAGCATTTCCTTTAAATTGGCAGAGGAATTGGATTTGCCTGAACATGCTGGTTCCCCATTAGACTACTAAGTCACAGCTGTGTAGTCCCAAGGCAGGACCTGTTTGCAAGGTTCACCAGCATAACTGTTGAAGGGATTTTGTTTGGCAAGTCCTGTTTATGGGGTGGATCCCAGATTACTGGGATCCCAGATTACTGTGACAGTAGTGCATAATATTTCCCCTGTGTCTCCCAAAAGACTGGGGGAAGAAAGTCTGAAGATTTATTTAAGCTTCCTTACCAGTTTCTTCCATGATGGCATGTTAGTTGTTGCTTCTGTAGAACAACAGGCACTAACCAGATAGATTAAACAGATTTAGGCATATCTTTACCCTTCCCTCCTCCACTCTTTTCATCCTATAACTTTAAATCAGAGACACACATCTAGTCTTAATTTGCATCCAAGTCTGTCTGCATTGTCTGATTGTTTGGCAGTGTGGGATTTCAAGATTTCAAAACCTCAAATAGCAAACAGTTGAGCACTCTGATTGCAGAATGGTCCACAGAATCTAGCAGGTCCTTCCGTGGACTTGCAATCAAGACACTAGGAAACATAAGAATCCCACTGGACTCTTCTAGGCATTAAACCATGTGCCCTGCAAAGCAGTTTCATTTAAGAAAATAAGTGTCTATAAAAGTATAAGAACAGTAAGGCTAAAACTACTCTGATTTTCACATCAAATTCCCTTGAACTTAGCCCTCTCAAAACAAAGTTTCTTAGAAAAGTCATTATGAAAGAGTGGAAGTCAATATTTACCTCTGTTAACAATATATACAATAGCCTCTGGCCCCAGGGTGTCATAGAGTGGAACAGCAACCATTGAGTAGGTGTAGCAGGCATACTCTGAAATGGTCCACTGAAGAGAGAAAACAGCACAGCTAAGGAAAACTAGCAACTCTCAAGACAGGATTGCCAACAGATTTCATACATCTTGACTGCATCCCCCATGCACTCAGTAGTGGGGGGAGTTATGTGAGGAGCACATCCATGAGAATCAGAGTAGTGAGAGTTCAAGATCATTGTATTACATGCTTGGAGTGGTATGTGCTCAGTTAGTAAAAAGGGAACCAGGAAGGAAAAAGAGTTGTGATTGTTCCTCATGTGGCCTCAAGCTATTTAAATACCACCCTCTCACCCCAAGGTGTCAGAATGTTGTGGGAAAGAATATACTATTTGTTGCTTACCTCTGGCCTATTCTGAGCAAAAATGCCAATAAATTGGTTTGTTGATGGTTGGCATCCTTTTTGCAGAAGCCCCGATCCCAAGTATTGAGTTCTGTCTAAAACCTGTAAGATAGTTTTTCCCCACTTTAGTGTTACAAGACAGTGTCTCAAATTAAGTCATCTGTCATTTACTATACTCACCTGTTTGTATGTCAGCCACTGATAAGGTTGCTTGGGTTTTCTGTAGCCTAGACAGTTACCATTTCCTAATGGAAGAGTTCAGAAAAGTAATTTCAAAGCTCAGTACTGAAGGTGCATAACACTTCAATACAATACTTTAAGTGGGAAATATTTTCCATCAGTCATCCAGCTAACTGCACAGAACATAGAAGGACAATGTCCATAGTTAAACACTCTGCCCAAACCAAGATTGTAAGACTGCTGGCTTTATCCTTACAAGCAATACTTCCAAGATCTGGTGATATTTTCCCATTTCAGAACCCACATGAGATTGAAGTAGCTTGCAAGCTATCACATATTTCCATGCATAGTGACGTGTGCACAAATTTGTATCTGTTGTAAACAGGCAGTAATTTTAAAGTAAAACCCACATGGTAAGATAAAGCAGAGGTGTTCCCCCCCCCAATTCCTCTGATGTTTATTATCTGCTGACTCTTGACTGCACTCTACCACCTTAAGCTTCTGATGTTTATTCCCACCCAATCTGCCAACTAAGACTACAGCTAAACTGGGGCAAGGAGAGACATGGTCGCTTGTCTCTCCACCCACAGAAGGCTGGAAAAGCTTTTGCTAGTCTGAATTTTACCACAGCCAAGACACAAGGAAAAAACTTATTTACTTGTGATAGACAAGTACTAACTAGGAGATACAAAGCTTACCAGAAACATACAGTCCTCTCTGTAAAGCTTCATACAAGGTTTTACCATCTTCAAAGTAATGAGAAAGCAGGTTATTATCTGTCAAGAGTGCACTTCTTCTGGCTCCTCCCTAGGAACAGACCATGGTCATGAAAAAGTGCAGAACAAATGAAATGTCATTCATTCCTCAGCCATTGTCTGAACAATGCCCTTTAAACCATTTCAATAGCATTGCATTGTTAGGGAAGTCTTTTTCCTTCCTGATTTTGATCTACTCAGTCATATGCAGAGGAATTTTCTAGATGGCCTACATTAACATTTGATTACAGGTTATTATTGACTAGGACTGAGTGCTACCACTTGTCTAGTTACAAGAAGTATAGCACCAGCTTCTAAGCTGATGCAGTGCATTTAAAATACAGGAATAAGTCAGTGACAGCCAAGGCCATCTGGTAAAAAGCCTATCTAAACCTATTGGCAGGAGCTGCTGTTTCTCACTCTTAGCATCTTAAAGCTTCCCTTCTTCCCACCATACTGCTCAGCTGTACACCTGGGAGAGAAGGCTGTGTATGTCAGACAGGAGAGTTTCCACTGGCACCCACAGGCAGAATGGATCAGTATTCAGATTAAGCTCCAAATTAGACCATGCCTACAAGCAAAGAAAGTATTACCTCAATTCCTACTGACTGCTTGTTCAAGTCAACAGGAGGCAAAACAGGTTTTGGCCTGCTTACTACCCACAAGAAGATGACAGATCCAAATACAATAAGACTAATCAATGCTGGTGTTGGGAGCGGTGAGAATAATACTTGAAGTATCCAGATCATTGTGCTGGATCAATGGAGCCAGAGTTGAACCTGAAATAAACAGGAGGTTTAGTAGACTTGAGTTAGAAGCTCTAACTACTCATGAGCCATGGTTACTTAAGTAGCTTGTTAAGCAATACTGCAAATCATTTCAGCAGTTTGCCCCTGAAGAGTCCTGGTACAATTATGAAGCATGCTTATGCAACGTTTTAAGCCTCTTAAGAGATCTCAAGTCACCTGTCCCCATAAATCTTAATCTATGCTGCATCCACCTCCACAAAAAAACTGAAGTCCGATGAAGTCACATGAGGAACAGATTACTTCTATTCAAGAGTAAAAAAATCTGCCTGGGGAAAACCAGTATATCATTTCCCAAATAAGTATAACCAAAAAAGGCCAACAGTTCAATGATGTGCACCGTGGAAGTAAGAAAACTCCCCAATATTATAATTCTCCAACAGAGAGGAGTTTTGCTGAAATAGTAACCGTATTGCTAAGTTACATGTTTGTCACACCTACATATATAAATCTGCAGGACAAGAAGTATCTTCATTGTCAGCTGCTCTTACTGGAAAGCAGGGTTCATTCTAGACAAGTATTTCAGATAGTGACAGCATGTTCAGCATGAGATACAACACATGTCAAAACTGTGAAAGTTTCTTTCCACTAGGAAATGGTGACCTGGAAGTCATTGTGTGCACTGGAAGTCTAGCTGGGAAATACAGAAACACTACTGCTGCTTGCATCCTTCAGAGTGTCTTCTTTCAAAGGCAGGGAAGCAAAACCTGAGAACATAAACTTCCTTATAAGAGACAAAGAAACATCTACCTGAGCTTTCTCCCTTAGAAAAAAAGTACTTTAATCTCCAAAATGTTCTGATATGTTTAAGATTGAATCACCAAGAGAAATTACTGCTTTTTGTCTGAATCAACTCAGATCTCACCAGCTTATCTTTGCTAGTGTCTAAACAGCTATGCAGGAGACAACACATCCCACTTTGCAAGATGAGTAACAATAAATACCCTTTCAAAGTCCTTCACACAGAATCAGAGGAACCTAGTTAGTAGATAATACGTCAGCTAGCAACTAACTAAATCCCCATACTAGAAGAATACCAGGCATCCTGAAGCAATGAGTTACCCTTTAACTATAATTCCAAGGAAGTTGAAGGTATTTTATGAACCATCAGTAAGTTCAGCCAGGGCCCAAAGTCAGAATCTGGGGCTTTGAGCCCAGACTGACCAGAGTTAGATTACCCATGTCTGTGTTAATCAGCAGTCCTAATGTGTTCTCTGGTGAGAAAAGACATGCTTTGCGCACTCAGCATCTGGATAAGAAATGGTACCTCAGAGGCTTGTCATCAAGTCCAAGCTGCCAAATGCATATTACCTACATATCTGAGAAGTACCAACTCCCTAGTCCTCTTTTCTACTCTAAACCTTGGTTATCATGTGCCCTTCAAAACTCCTGGCCTTGGCTTCATGTACTGAGAGCCCAAAAAGATTGTGCTACAGCAAGAAAGGTAGAAATTGCCCTTGGGACTCTCTACTGATGGACAGTTCCTGTCATTGAGCAAATTAAACCTATGGGAGCACGAACCTATTCTTTCTGTAGCACAGCATATCACCCATCTCCACACCCTTCCTTTGGGCCTTATCAATTGAGCCTGGAGGAAAAAAGAAAACCCTAAAAGCAGGTCTGCTGATTAAATTTACATCCAGGGCAAAGCTACTTAGCAGTTTAGCTTTAGCACTGCTCAGTTTGGAAGACAGAATTTGGCAATCAGCTGCTCTTCATGAATCGTTCATCTGGCCTTGTAACCCATTACTGGAGCAGTTTGCAAGCAGCTTTCTGTAGGTGATTAAACTGTATCTGGCTTATGGTGTGAGTCAGCCACTTCCTCTTTTGGTAACATGAGCAGGTCACTTTTTTATAGCACAAGCACTGAGGCAGTTTGGTAGAGGCATCTCCATTCTTCAGCAGGAGGAGTTGGATATCCAAGCTTTATTCCTTTAACTCAGAGCCCACTACTAGATCCAAGTGACAAAGCAAATCACACTTGCACCATTTGTATGTTGGAAGCTTTCTAGAGCTTTTCTAGACCTTGACAGATCTATTCTCACATCTTTTTAGAGGGATACCAGAATACTCATGTTCAAACTCCTCTAAGTTTTGAGTAGCAGCAACCAGTTTGGGCCCTTTTCCAGTCTTTTCCCATCTCCAGATTGTCAAAAGGAATTTGCATTCTGTACCTTTCACATGACTCTTCCCTGGACATGAAATTTTTCAATCAGCAGTGAGAGAATAGAGGTATATACAGGTAACCAGAGATCACAGGTACAGCTGTACCGGTTTTAATGACCGAAGTGTGTTCATCTGCTCATTTTAATAGTAATTTTGAGACAATTTCCTAGAAGCCATGAAGGATTGGTTGACTTTAGAGTATCATGCTAGAGGTAAGAAACAAAACTGGGGATTATATCTGTAGCACCAAGTCCTCCACTATAATTTATTTATGCTGCTTAGCATTAACAGTGCCTAGTCAGACAGATCAGTGCAGTTGTTACAAATACCTGCTGTCTATTATATGGACTTATTTGGTAGAAACTTCACTGAAGACACTTGTCTGACCTTTTTGTGGTATGGATCACAGAACCCAGTAACCCCAAATGCTCCATGCAGCAGTAGATAAGTCATTGTAAATTTTTCCATTGGGGTATTCTCATGTTCTCATTGACTTACATGCAAGGCAGTTTGTACCAAGACATGTAGGAAGACTGAGCATCAAGGCCTGAAGGATAATGATGCTTGGAGCAAAGAACTCAAAGTTCAGAGAGAACACCTCAACAAGAGACTTATTAAATGCAGCAAAGTTTTTGCCTTCAGGTTCTGAATTGTTTACACAAGTCTCTTGCATAGGGAGAAAGAAAGACCAGACATGCCTACAGCTACTCAAAAATGATTTTCAGTTATAAGCTAAATGATTTTTTAATTTAAAGAAAGACCTGTTGACAAGTTTCTCTCTAAAGCTTGGGAAGTATTATGTGCTCATTTGCTTCCAGGATTTGGTTTTTGGTTGGTTTGGGTTTTTTTGGTTTTTTTTTTTTTTGACTGTCTTCATTAGCCCACTTATAGCACTGAATGAGACTATATATGCAGGAGTCAAAACCTAACATCCTTTAAAGATACAGATGTTAGTGTTATGTCAAAAAAGCACAGATACCTAGATCTGTGTTTTGTGCAATACACAAAAAATGCTTTTCATCTGAAAAACTATTTTCAATTCCCTTACTTTATTAATAGAATAGTGACAGTGTTTTGCTTTTACTTTCCAACCATGCTTCCACAAATGGGCTTTAGTCACTTCTATCAAGGCACATAGGGTGTTTTATTCAAGCTGTGGCAAGACAAGTCAGCAAATTTGTCTGAATTCCCAGAATTAGGGCAGTTGTTTCCTATACCTAGAGCTTCTACTGTAACTACTTGTCAAATCCAAGTTACTGCTAGTTTATCACCCCTGGTATCCTCCAAAAGCCACTTAATCCTACTGCCCTCAAAGCAGAAGACCCAGAGAGAGGACAGGAGTCTGAACTTGGCAGTTTCCTGTCCATGGTAGGAGAACAGCCTAGATCTGTCCTGTGAAACAGCTACAATCGGAGTTTAACCCACAAATCCAAGTGCCCTGTGCATAGATAATACCTGATCTATATGAATTTCGTGAAAACTCAACTTAGTGCAGCACAAAACAAAGCCAGAGCCTTTTTGACAGACAGCAGCTTCCACTGCAAGGGCAAGTCTGCGAACCAGTTGCTTTTAAACATGAAGGTGTCAGAAGTGGAGTGCTTGAAACCCCAGAGTTCTGAAAGGCTCAGCTCCCAGATACAAAATGCGCAGGATGTCTCGAACCACCTGTTAAGCCTCTTGTGCAATAGGATGCTGGACAGCTGAAAATCTACTTAGGTTGTCCACCCTGATCAATGGTCAGGGATAAGATGCATTAGGTTCCAGAGTACAAAGGCTTAGTTTTTATCAGAAAAGATTACAGTGATATCATTTACAGCCTTGAGTTCAGAAGTACACATTCTCGTTTCTGCTGTAGCTCCCCATCTAAAGCTAGAAGGAATTATAATCTCTGTGCTCTCCAAGTGAGGAGATTCTCTCCACTGGAAAGTGACTGAGCTTTGTACCTTCAAGCTCATAAATATGAAGAAAGAAATCAGTGTTGTCTCCATTGCAATTGTTCTTTACAGACAATAAAGCAACCTCTTATACTTGCACGATTTCAGAAGCAATAGTCATGCACTGCCTGGGACAATGTCTTCTAGAATTACATTTGTAATCTAGAATTCTTTGTATCAAGTTTGTCTAAACTTCTGAGGTGATCATGACAACATGTTTGTCAGCATTAGCAAGGTAACACTGACTCTTTCCAAGCAGGAAGAGCAGACTACAACCACCTACACTGGGGTCACTAATTCGTTAGTTGACCACCAGTATCTCACTCTTTCCAGTTGCTTACACAGGGCAGCTCTTGCCTGGTGTCATCTTGCAGATGTGAGCCACTGTGCCAGTTCTTACTCCTTGGAAGCAATATATCTCATCTTCCTCCAGCTGCAGCAAGAAGTCTTGTGTTATGGAGGGTTTAGGAAAATCTAACTTTTAGCATCCAGACAGAAGCTAAAGCACAAAAGCTCAGCAGTGACTGCTGAAAAGAGCCAAGCAAAAACCACAAGCAAAATGCTCAGTAACCTGCATTAAGCCCCAGATATGCTTCAGTTAGGCTTTGCTTTCAGAGTACCTCTTATGAGAGTCACAGCCAAACAGTTCAAGCACCCTTTGATCTTAGCTGAGAAGCTCTACTAAGAGGTGGGAAAGGATGAGGCCTCAGTAACTTACTTACAGGAAGTGCTCTGTGGTTTCTAAGCCTTACTTATGAAACCTATTGAACTTTGGCTTCCAGTAAACTTAAACAGAAAGGTCATTTTCTAATAAGGAATTTTAGTATGTTGGATATTACTGTCCCTCCATCAGGAGTGCAACAACATCATGACACCACTTACTACTAAAAGTTATTTTCTCAGATGAATTGAAAAGCCAAGTTTTCATATAGGTTTTTCTCAGGTTTTTTTTTTTTGAAAGCTACCTACTCAGAGAGATACCTACGTACTCAAAAACATGTTCAACTAGCCATTTGAACTTTCTAAAATTTAAAAAATAGGCAGTATAGCAAGTTCTGTTACTGTTCATCTCGTTAGATAATACAGGTTCACTTCTTGCAAAACTTGCATGATCAACACTAATAATAGGAAGTTATCTGTAGTGATAGAGCATGGTTTAAAGAGCTAAGTTTAAAGCTCAGTTTGAAAATTCACATAGAACTCCTACGAAAACTAGAATATTATCATTAGCCACCTTAGATGCCACACAGAGAAAAGGTAGCACTGAAAGTTTCTAGATGCTAATGTCTTCTATCACTTCATATTATTACAGCACTTACAATATGGAGAACAAAGAGCAAACATGTATCTGAACTTCACTCAGCCCAAGGTTCACATCTAACTGATAGCACATTACCAGAGATTTCCTGGTAGACTCTTAAGAACTCATTATCTTGAACCTGCAGCTAATTACTACGCTTGCACGTTGATTTTAGTAAAGACCATGTGAGTAATAACAAGCAAGCCCATGAGCAATAAAACAAATAAAGTATAACTTTGTTACTTACACAGAAAATATTGCAGATCAAAAACAGAGTTGAGAAGCAGCGATTAAAGGTACCTACCATTGTGAAAATAGGGTGGGACCCTTAGCAGCATAGTAGCAAACCAACATTCATTAGGTAACACTCCTATTAAACACTACAGCCAGTTCCCTCTCCTCAGTTTAAATAAATCAGCAAGCAGAAAAGCATGCTGGGAGGGGAGCTTTAAATAGCAGGAACTTGTGTGGGGAACTGGAGTGGTTAAAAAAGAAAGTAATAAAAAAAAAAAAACAACAAACAACTGAACATACACATGATAAATTTATTGAATTTTTTGGTTTGCTGATGAAAATAGCTTGAAGTTTACATGTTTGTGAAGATCTAAGTAAAAAGTAAACTAAAACATTTTGAAATTATATTTACCATTTATTATTCATAATGTGTTTGCTATTATTTTCTCTATGTATAAAGCTGTATTCTCAGCAATAGAAATTTTTTCTCTATAGCTGAATGTACATTAAGCTGAGCAGAGCTTTGTAGCCTGGAATATCAACAAAATGCTTTGAGTACAGTATTTCTCATACACTGCTGTAATGGACTTGCTAGTAGGTTGGATTTCTGCTGCTGGCTTTGGTTTATTTGGTTTTGGTATTGGCTTTTTTGTTGCTGTGGTTTTTTTTTCCTTCTTCTTTCCCCCCCTCCTCTAAAAAAGCTACCTCTCTCTTTCTGCTGTGTTATAGACTTACACAGGTGCACTTATTTGCACAAGGTAACAGTGAATCATGTTTCAAGCTTCAGTTTTGTTTCCTGGTATGACAGGGATTGTCTTTATAGTTTTACAGTTGCATTTCTTTGTTTAAAAGTTTATAGCTGTTGCAGTTTCCCTTTTTCTCTTTAATACTTGTCTAATAGAACTGGAATTTTGCAGTAGGTTTGGAGGGGTGGGAAGGCAGTAACTTCACCCATGTCCTTCAGTGCCTTAACCTATATTTTAGAATTGTTTTCCCACTTAGCAGTTTGCCCATCTGAAAGTTTTTCTGCACTGCATGATTTCAGAATAATCTGCTAGACCAACTATAAAGCTGGAATAGAATTAATATAGCATGTACTTGCATCCAAAATACAACCTGTCCTGGACCTTGGCTTGCTAAAACACATAGCCCTTACTAATTGCAATTATGTTTTATTGCTGCTGTAAACTCTGTACTGTTCAGGTAAAGCTAACTTACATGTAGTTGTGACATTATTTAGCAATGTAGATATTCTTTTGGGAAACTGAGGCTTAATTGATATTCTTTTGGGAAACTGAGGCTTAATTCACTGATTTTCCATTTTATATGAGGATGAAAGAGAAATAGCTTTATCGGCATGAAACTCCTCTGCCTTTGGCTTTGCCTACCCAGACCTGTTCCTGTGGCATTTAAGTGAAGTTGTGAGCTTCAGCTTTAACAGTCCCAGGCAGGGTGTGCTTGTGCTTAGAGAAAAGTAATGCCCCTTACAGACAAAGAAAGCAAGGCCAAGCACACCCAGCCCAGCCAGCCCCATTATCACCTTTTCTGTGTGCCCCTCTGAGGATCTTCCCCTTTCAGATACTTGGCCTCAGACTGTTAATTTTCCACAAGAAAGAGAAAAAAGAATGAATTTGCTATGATCAGCTGTTGGGTAGCAATGCTATGTATCTCAGGTGCATTGACTTTGGCTGCAGGTGTGAGAGAACATGCCCACAGCTCCTTCCTACCTGGCCTGCCAGGAGCCCAGCATGTGATGCTGAGGTCCACAAGCTGGACTGTATTGCCTGGACTCAGTGAGTCTCACAGCTCCAACATAAATTGGATCAAGGGATGCACACAGGAAAGCCTTGGAGAGGATAGCTTCTCCCTAATAATTGGTTCTGTTCAATGCTCATAAATTAGAATACAGCTGACGCTCTTTCCCTGAGATGCATAACAAATGACATGCAAATGCTGAGGCTCTTCATTTTTGGTAAATGATCAGAAGAAAGTCCAGATTTTTGAAAGGCACAGATATATTTGTTGTTAGTAATTTTCTGACAAAAAATAAAGCAGTTATCAATATCTCAATCTTTGCTTCTCTTTGTACCTATATATAAAATATACACCTGCATCCTTCGTACCCATTAGCAAACTAAGATGAGCACTACGTAGGGTATGTGTATACAGAATTCAGGTTGTTTCATTTCTGTTGTCACTGTCACAAAAGTTTTGCATAAAGGATGAATAAGATGAGCTTTTGTAATAAACTTTAAGGTCATGGCACAACATGAGCTTTTGCTATCCAAAGATGCCAAAACAGGCTTTCTACATATAACAAATAGCAGAAGATGTAAATAAATGAAGGGGAAGCGTTGTCTCTGGGTACGGTTTTCTCTGTTGTCACTTCAAAACTTGGATTTAAATTTTGTGAGTCTGCGGGAATTGTGAGCTCACTTTATTTGAATGATTTTTGAATTCCAGTTTGTTTTCTTAATGCTGTAAAAATAATCATTCTTTATGGCTCTGCTCTGCTTTTTGAGGGCAGTGTCTGGCTTTTGTAAAGCACAGTAACTGCACTGGGACATAGATGATCTTCTCAGAGCACAAGTGGGTTCCTTATGAAAGGTAGTATGGAAAGAATTATAGGCTTGGAAGAGCAGCATGCTTTTTGCAAGTTCTCTTACTTGCAGCTTGATTTCAGGTTAATCTTTGTCTCTGCTGCCCTCTCCTTTGTTACAGGTCTGTACACAAGCTGCAGCTCTGTACACAGGCAAGAGCTTGGAGAAAGCTCCATCTCTATAGCTACAAAAAGCAGTTGTACTAAGGCGATGGCAACAGTCTGGTGTGCAATACTCTAAGATCTGTGCATTTAAAACACTAGAAAAGGCATTATAGCCAGCTTCTAACCCCTAACCCCAGTTAGGGGTTAAGGTCTTATTGTAGTAAATATTGCCAATAAACTTGTGCATATAAATGATCTAGGATATAACAAGTTTTTACTGTCCGTGATGCTGTGAAAACAAATGATTCTTGTATTTTTTGAACTCTGTTTTAAACATTAGTCTGAATGGGACCCTGGCACTGATACTCTGTACACTGCATCTTTAAATAGGCATAACTAACAAACTGATAAGAAAATGGCTTCAGCCTGGACAGTAGGCAGGTTTCCAGTTCCAGCCAGTCTATAGCAAAGGGGAGTGTGCAGGTAGCTGTTTTCACTCAGGTTGTGATTTCTCTGTATGCCACCCCTGAGCCCAGACTTGCTGCTTTGAAAACATACAGCCAATCACACAGCTGTTGCCTTTAACAGAGCACAGGGTGATAAGAAAGGTGCATTGGATCCAGGTATTGAAGCAAATTAAGGCTATTATCCCACTTGGAGTACTTCTCTGCAGGAGCAGGAAGCTGAGTCCTTAAGAAACACGGGCTGTGATCAGGAGGGATTTGCTTACCTTCCTTGAGTGCTGGAGGAGGGTGAAGGGGCTGGTACAGTTTGCTTCCTTCGCTGCTTTACAACTCCAAGTGGGTGTTCAAGGGTTGGTCCTTCCCCAGCTCCCGTGGTGCTTCCCCAGCTCCTGGGGCAGGACTAAGCCCCGAATCATCAGTGTGTGGCTTTAATAAACAGGCGACACTGCACCCGGGTAACCTTTGAACCTGCCTTGCAACAGGTTCAAAGGTAAAAAAAAAAATTATTCCTGATCAAATATAAAGAGCAATTTTAGCTGGTTAGAAATGTTAAACATACAGCTCTTGCGCAACAGCGCTAGAGGAGAGCAGCACATTGTGAAAGCTCACCCCAGCCCTGCGAAAGCTGCGCACTTGGGATTTTAATAGGACTCTCATTTCCTCAGTGTGCGTGGGGCACTGCGTAAATCTTATTCCACTGAGAAAACGTGCCTCTTAGATTGCACTTTGAGCAAGCAAACATATTCTGATACTTTTCACCAAATACTTTGTGTAGGGGCCTCTCCTTAACATGTCCAAACGCTGAGGTTTGGGTTTCCTTTGCAGCTCAAGTGGTCTGTGAAGTAGCTCACTCCTTTATGGTAGGGGCTCTCAGCACAGTTGGGATGTGTGGGGGTTTGGTCATTTTACCATGATGCACCTTCTGTTTTGAAATTGTGCAAAAGGTATTGCACTTGCTGGACAGGCAAGTAGGCCAAGCCTGTTTTGTGAGAGATTTCTTGTGTTGATTTAGCAACTGTGTGTTTTTTGGGTGTTTTTTTTTTTTTTTTTTGGTGTTTTTTTTTTTGCCTTCCTCCATCTCTGAAATGGGAATAAGATAGCAGCTATGCTTAATGCTGCTTGAGAAAGACCCAACTGTGAGGTGAGGAATGCAGGCTGGGCTGGCAGGTGGAGCTTCCTGGCTTCACTTCCAAAGACTGTGGATGTGATCTTTGGAAGATGTTTTTTCCTCATGATCCAAAAGATAAGGCTAAATAGCAAAGTCCTTTCAGCACTCACTTAATAGTGTCAGGACTGATCAGGATCATGAAACTTTTGTTAATTTGGGTCTGGTTTGTCTGGTGCTGAAATTTGACTCCTGTATGAAGAGTAAACCAATACTAACACTTTTCACTTAAGACCTTAAGTATTCTTGATTGGGCTGGGGAACCTGCCTGTATCAGTGGACATGAATAAAAATTGAAGCACCTGTGCCAACACAAATTCTCATGCTAGACCTTCTGGTTGCAACCTCCTTTAAGTTTTTAGAAAATGTCATTTTAAAGAGGATGAAAGAAAATGAATGAGATGGTTCCAAACTTGGTGTAAAGAGATGATACCAGTGTGCAAGTCTCTTGACTTCTATCTGTGGTGCATCTTGCATATGGGAAACAAAGCAGTTGAGTCAATGCTGTTATGAGGTATGCAACAGATACTAATAATTAGTAGCTGGGCAGGTCCCCGTTCAGCCTAAGTGGATATTGCCTCATCTCAAAAGGGCTAAAGTTAAAGTGACTGACACTATCCGTAGTTTTGGCTCCTGGATGCATTTTATATGCCAGTGGGGGGGCGGGGGGAAGGCGGGGAAGTGGAGCAGAGTCACTTTTGGAGGGAACAAAGCCAATTACCTGTGCTAGCTGTATGTGTAGGTGTGACTGTGTTTCCTTCTCCACCCTTGCTCCCTGGTACGTGAGATATATGGCATTTTACCTCTTTTGAACAGCAAATTAATCCAAGTTGTGGTGTTTTGTCACCTCTCACCTATATAGTTTCTTCCTGATGAATGAAGACTATTGATTAGTTCACAGTCAAAAACTGTTCTGGGAGACCTGACCCACTTGGAGCAGTGAGTGTGTTGTCCCTGAGTCTGGCAGGCTGGGCTCTTGATCAGAAGTCCTGCTGAATGGTGGGTAGCCTTTTATCAACTTGTTTTGAAAGCAGGTGTGAGAACACATGTTCACAAGCCCTAGAAGACATATGGGCTTATGTTCTCTAGTGGAGGCCTGTCTGTGTACATTATCTGTATTCCTTGTTTCTGAACGAGTGATGCTGTAGTTCGTGATCTCAGTGACCAAAGCGTGGGACCAATGACATAAAATAGCCTAGATCAGCTGTGGAAGCATCACCTATGTCCCAACTCTGAAAAAGAGGAGCTCAAGGCAGACCTACACACATAGGTTTCTTCCAAAAGATTGGAAAAAAAATTGTTTCAGTTCATGAAAATGGTCATTTTTCCCCTCAAGACTTAATTATGAAGAAAATGGATGACAAATGATGTGGTGAATTCTCTGTAGGTTAGCAGGGGCTCTATGAATTGTATAAGGCTAGTCATTTTTGAAGTGTCTGAGCAGGTTATGACTCAAAATATTTATTCAAACTATTACTTTTTGACAGAAATGTCTGCATGCATGGGGTTTTCATGCAGGTAAAAATAAAATTTTTCTTTTGCTAGTTTTTGTAGGTGATAGAAAGCTCTATAGTTTCCCTTCTCTGTTTAGATCCATTTTCTGTGCTATCTAAAGGATCAGCAGCCAGATTAACACATCTTTCAAATGTAATCATTTGCACCTTGTGCAATTCAGGTGAGACTTGAATGATGAAGAAAGGCACCAAAAGGAAGCAAGAGAAATTGGATGGAATGTTTCTTCCAGCTCCACTACTGAAAGCAGGATTCAGAGGCATATTTTAGATACCTGCCAATGAACATGTAACTGTGGGGTATCCCTGAATGCTGATTTAAAGTGATTCTTGCTAAGGTTGTGCAACCAGTCTGAGCTGTGAAAGAGTGGAGCTAAAGGTCATTACCATATAAAGCTGCCATTTAATCACTTCTAGGTACTATATAAGAAGGTTTTTTTTTTTTATTGGTCTTGTGCAATTTACTCAAATGCAATAGGCTATTGAATGATAAATACAAAACAAACTCTAACCCTTTAGCCTAAATAATTACGCTTAGAGTAGTAAAATTTGGTGACAGGATATTATAAGTCATTCTTACTGTGTTAAAGCATTTGTATACAAAGGATGGGTGTGTAGTTAAACTGCTTTGATCAGTTAAGGAAAATGCACGTCTGAATATTTGCAGTTGCGCTGTGGTGCCCGAGAACGGCTGCACACTACTGTTGTTACTGGATATGGCTGCTGCATAAAACTGAAAGATCTGAGTGAATCTACTGTTTCTGTGTTGCCATTGACAATCCTGCATTCTCTTCTCTTCATGCAAAGTTTGAGTAGTGTCCCTGTAAGTGTCTGTGGTTTTAAACCCAGACAAAACAGGGTCTTAGGATAACTGTGAATGTTAAATACATACCAGTATGAGCTGGCACCCCCTACTTTGCAGGAGCTAAAAGCATCTGATTTCTATCTTGACTTGATGACTCTAAGAATAACAAATGATAGATAATTCTACTGATTTTGACTGGAAACTATGGAATATGTTATAATGTGTATATACATCTGTCTATTTGGGATCAGAATTTGTCCTCAAAAGACTAATTCTTCTGAGCTCTGACACAAAAAAAATATTTGGTAGTGATCACTTCTGTTTAATCTGATAACCCTCATAGATGAAAAACTAATGAAGTTCTCTCTGCATAGTCTCCAATGCAGCAATGCCATTCCTATTTTAAAAGCCCTGAATGCCATATATTGCACCTTAACACTGGAGACCATCCAGTATGAATTCTGCCTGGCTGTGACAACAAGGCTCTGATGAAAGTCTGTAGATAGATTAAATCATCAGGTCTTTTCTTCCTCTGAAGGTTAATGACACAGGGGGGGCCACTGAAACATGAAATGGGCAGACACAGTGAATACAAATGAGCTTAGAACCAGCTTGCAGCAACTCCTGAAGATTTCATGGTATTTAAAACCTGATGAAAATAAGAACTGCCTATCAGGACTGCAGGTCCTCTGACATTTTGAAGCTCAACACAATTTTGTTGTTTTGCCCATGCAGAGCTTGTCTTCTGCATCAACTCCAGACTTCCAAATCCAATCCTGAAGCAAGTTCCAAGAACTGAAGATGCGATTCATTTGCTCAGTAGTTTCCATAGTTCAGCTCTGTTGTTCTGCTTACACATTAATCTAAATGTTTTGCTGTACTTAACCTCCCCTACTGCCAGGATAAGATGTGGGCAACAGAAGCAGACATGGCAGTTTATGATCAGAGACTTTGACTATTGACCATTCAAACTGGAGGCAGAAAAACTGAGCAAATTTTTCCTAGTGACTTTAGACTTTGGATCTTCATACTAATAAAAGAAAAAAGAGCTAATGTTCAAAGTAAGCAGTATCTGACGTGTAATATTTAGATGATGAAAGTTTAAAGACCATTTGGATTGCTTCTGTGTTATCACAGTGCTGTAATTTCTTCAGGTGCTTAAACTTTTGTTAAAACAACAAAATTCCATTTTTTTTTTAAGGTACCATGCTTTTGATGGTGCAGTGGTAAATACAGTGGTTTGCTAAGATGTCTGTTACAGTTCTTTTTGTGTTGTGTCTTGGACCTCATCTGTTCACCTGTGCTTGACACAAAGGATAAGCCTTGAAATTTAGTTCTTGTTCTTATATTCTGAGGAGATTTGGGGTCCATCTCTAATTTAGAAACTCTCTAATACAGGGACTTTTTCTTCCTTTCAGGATGAGATAATGGTATTGATGTTGATGAGGTGCAATTATAAACCAATACAGAGCTCCACCTTTTAAAATACAGCAGATCTTCTGCTTATATACCTTGTTATTGGAACAATGCAGAACGCCTGTAATTTCTGAAATCTTTTCATCTGTGCTTCAGTCTGAGTTAGTTTTGTCCAGATTAAAGACCAGACTGAGTATAAGAAGTTCAAGATGTGGCTTGTTGTGAGAGAACGAAGGTCTCCAATGCTTTTGTGATTTAATTCTATGGGCTTCATTAGATGCATAGATTTAAAAGACCAATGAATTATGATATCTGATCAATACTTGCATGTTCTTTAATTTCCTAAGTAATTGTATGTATTTCTTCAGAAATCTGTGGAAACAGACCACTGGAGCTAAATTCTAGAAGGCCTTTGACATCACAGTGGTGCAAGATCACAAAAAGAGGCATTCCTCTAAACTGTGCATTTAGATTTTAATTAAGCCTGTCTTGTTGACATTACTTATTAATAATGAAGGCACTTGTATTTTGGTGCCTAAAAGTAGGTTCAGAAATGTAGGGACTGTGATTGAGGTAGTTTCAATAGCACATGTAGCTTTTCAGGGTTGTGCAGATAAAGAAATGCAAAATTCAATTTTGTACCAGCTGAAGCTACTGACCTTAAAAAAGCCATTTGCTTGACTAAATTTGGTGTATGTTGCAGTTCAGGGAAATACATTGAGAAAAAAGGTAGTGATATTCAAATTCAAGCAATCAGTACTTCCTGTGGTAAGTTGTAACCTCTGGGTCATGTTTAATAAGGGTTTGGAATGAGGTGAGTAAATGCCTTTGTCTACCTGATTAATCAGTGTGTGATGTACGGGTGTGTAACATGCTCTAATGCCCATCTATGGCATTTCAACTGCAGTCACTGCAATAGACTTGCAAAAGGGATGCATTTGATGCTTTTTGTTGAGCTACAGCAGATATGATTGTCAAAAGGTACTTTAGCCTGTGGGAAGTCATGAAAAATCATTAATCATGGTGAGCGTTTAAGTGCAGACATTTTACTTGGATTTCCATTGTGTTTAGTGTGACTTTTCTTGTGTTTTAAGCTAGCAGTTTCCCAGATTTATGTTGTTTTGGGCAGAGAGGATCTGCAAAAAATATGTAACAAGAACGGGGATTTTTCTTGGGGCAGGATGGCAGCAGAAGTATGGCATAGCTGATTCTGGATTGTGTGGGGGATGGATTAGAGAACCTAAACTTGCAATGATTCTAGTGGCAAATGAATTCAAGACAAAATGCATCACATTAAGTTCTACACCTTTTATGACCTTGTTGTTGAATTGCAATCACCCACTTACCTTTGAAAATGCTGTTAGAACTTATGCAGCAATCCACTGAGGCGGTGTGAATATTCTGCTGCGTTACCTCAAGGCCTGTGTTCCAGCCCTAAATGATTTAGAGTGGACCTACTGCTCATGTTGCAAACTTCTCTTAGAAGATTTCAGGCCATAGGTGGGGCAGATGACCATGCTTTGCCAGCTGCCTCCTCAGGGCAAGCTCAGACATGGATTATTTGGGTTACATCTTCTTTTTCAGAGCATGTGGGATATTTCATATGAACAAGATAAAATGAGACTTGGTCACTGTTCCAGTACACCATGCTGGATTTTTGTCTTGATGTCCAAAGAAGAAAATACAGTGCTGAAAATTTTGTTAAAAATGAGAAAAATTACATAAAATGGGAAAAAAGTAGAGAATAAACAGAATGCAAGAGAACAGAAAACACATTCATGCCAGCTGTAAGCAGAGAATCAGCCTATTCTGCCTTGGTAGTTTCATGACCTTTGTCACCCGTAGCATTGGACTCCTTGTGGGGCATTGATTGTGTAAAAGTTTGAAGAGCAAAGACTATTTGGGCAGAAAAAAATGCGAGTGAGTGTTTGGAGGAGCCATTGGTGGCCCCTTTTTGCAGGACACTGCTTATACCCTGAGCAACGTGGCGGGCACCAAGAGCCATCTACTACTTGTCCGGGATCTTTGAATGATATCAGAAGTTGTTTACAGAGGTTGCTGGAGGATTTGGAACTTTTTCATCTGTTCTGGTTGCATTTGGTTTGAGAGCAAATTAAACCACCCATCTTGCATAAAATGCATATTGTGTCTGATGACAGGCTGAGGAGCATGTTCATTGCTTCACAAGGCTGCACGAGTTCATTCAGTTCTCAGTGTAGAACCAAGGGAAATATTTGAAAACTAAACAAATGAAAAACCCAAGCAAATAAACAAACACTAGTATTGCTTTCATTCTCCATCATCATCTGCCAGACTTTTTTCTCCTGGCCTTCCTATATTATACAGGATGCAACTTCTGGCTTAGATAGAGAGAAATGAACAACTGCATCACTGAGGCAATCTCACTAGTGGCATTTTCCTCATCCTTAATTGCTGTTATACTGCATTCAATATACCCAGTTGTTTTCTTGCCAACTGAAGTGTGATAAACAATATAAAACAAGCTGTAAAATCTGACCTGCCCTGAGTTGCAATTATAAATTGAGTCCAAACTCAGGATGCCATTGAAACAATTAAACCAAAATGCTCTGATTAATTAGGATTATCTAATTAATATCTGGTGACAGATAAAGAAGTTGGAGCCAGCAGAATACAAAGAGGAATAAGAGGAAAGTGTAGTGTCTGAGGTATGGCGACAGCGTGGTCTCAGTGTGCCCTTCAGTGCCAAGGGAGGACTCCTGCCTGTTAGTGCTGCAATAGCTCTTGCTCTGGTAAACCTTGCCAATGCTTTGGTTAATGTGCCAGACACCTTCGAGCTTGTTGTGGAATTTCAAGCACCTTGTAACGCTTCCTACCCACATGGCAGCCAGAAGCTGGGCTCAGCCACCCAGATTGCTGCCAGATATTTCCAACCAGTCGTCCTCAGGTAACTTCATCCCGGGTTTTCTTTTTGCTGTTTGTGTTTGCAATGCCAAGAAATCCTTTTATGCCTTTGCCTGTCAGGTTCAGCAGGAGAATGTTTCATCCCTTTTGTACCAGATTGCTCAAAAGCTGAGGTGGAGTATATGTTTCTGTGGTTTGCTTGCTTCACCCTCCAAGTCTTGTGATTCTGGGGTTCTGTTATTTGATAACAGTGGTTGGACCAATGTCTTCCCAATTTCAGTGGGAAGTCCTGGCATGGGAGGAGGTTTTGCCTAATATGTGACTCAGACTTGCATCTGTCATCCTTGGTATAACCCCAGTTTGACTGCTGCTTTCCAGTAGATGCAAAAATACTGTGTTCTGTTTCCAGGCTTTTCTGCAGAAGTGCTTTGGGAGAAGGCTATTGCTCTGAAGAGTCAGGAGGATTTTGTCAGGGGCTCTGTACCCTCTGACGTGTTTCTTATGCCTCTGAGCTCACAGGCTATTGCAGTGCACTCATCTCGAATTGCACTCATCTCACTCTCTGTGAAAGTAAAATATTCTGAAATCCTCATGACACGCCCATGCTCCTGCCAGTAGTTGCTAAAATGACAGGAGGCTTTGTGACAACAAGCTGGGAAATTTGGGGTGGGGAGGAGGTGAGAAATTGATGCCCCTGTGTAAGTTTTTTGTGTAAGTTAACATAGAGTTAACACCTCTATGTGTAAGTTAACATAGAGTTCTTCTGTGTCTTCTCATCCGCTTGTGGTGAGACCTGCCTTTGACATGGATTGCTTTGTGCCTCTGCCAGATCTTGAGGACATTGCTTCTGCTATGAAGTTGGTATTTTCTGCTAGGAAGTGGGAGGGAAAGGGGATTGTTTGTCTGTTAATTATAACAAATGACAGAAGGATAAGCACTTAACAGCAAACCCAGGCAAGTAGTGCTCTTCATCTGTACTGAACTCTTGAGCTTTTGGTGGTTGCTGTCAAAGGCTTTTTGCAGTCAGGTCTGCTGTTTTCTCTTATGAATAGCTGGTTTCTGTCCAGAAAGTACTTTCTAGAAGATATAACAGCTATTTAGGAAGCAGTTTTATTTTGTCTCTTGCAGTTTCAGAAGGCTGGACCCTATTTTGCTTTGAGGATCTTTCAAACCTTAAAAAGCAAGAGAACATTTTTAGCTGAACCAAATTGCATAATTTTTTCTGAAATGCTGAAGCACATTGTCTTGACTCTTTCCAGCTGGGTTAGGGTGTTTTGCAATATGATTTGCTGCAGTTGCTACCAACCTGAGCAATACTTCAACTAGTCAGAAGCAGACAGTGTCTTCAGGCCCGGTCTGGGATGTCTGGGATGGCACTTCAGGCACTAACTCTTGCTGCCTTGAGTACCTTTTAAGCCTCTTTGGCACACAGACTGCTCCTTTCTTAACCTTTCAAACACAACACCTGCCACAGCATGGTTTGCCCCAAGACTTCTTTGAGCTTCTCTGACAGTCTGCCTGTAGCTTTAAATTAATTTGCTATGACAGTAATCACAGCATTTTGACTCACTGTGTAGCAATCCAAAGAAGGTTCTTCCTGGTAGAGGTATGCAATAGGAAGGCAAATGCTAGAAAATATTCCTGCAATACCGCATCTCTGTTTATAACTGGTAACATCCAATTTAAAACCTTCCTTGAGGCAATTGTGGCACTCAAGCTGGGCTCATGTGTGTATCATGTAAGGAAATCCGTCCCTCTGATAACGAGAGCATACAACAAATGCTGTGAATTCTATAAATGTCAAATCAGCATCATCAGTGAGAAATGGATCATTAATTAGATGAGTATTTGGCAGATAATTCTGAATAACAGAGGAAAATGTGAAGGGCATTATTCTGTTTAATCACCTTGTAAAGACTAAAAACTGCTTGAATATAGTAAGCAATATACACTTCACAAAAAAGACTTGTCCTGTGGTAATACCCTTTGTTGTCCTCTTCTGAGTGCTGGGATCCCAAGCTCACTCATGTGTCAGTCCATGCTGTGTAGCGCAGGTCATTGCGAGACTTCCTCCCGACATGCAGTCACATAACACACTTCATTTTGTACGCTCACATATTGTTGTAAAACCTTTGGTGTAAGAAATATCATTAAGTATTTCCTATTAGAGTAATACATCCAGATCCCATCTTGTTGACCAAATGTAAGGAGAGCAGGAACTCTATTCCCATAGAGCAGGAACTACTGTAGAAACTATTTGACTTCAGCCTCCCAACACAGCTGGAGGACAACCCAGGGCTCTGGAGATTCTGCCAAGTGCTGGAAATGACGAGTCTGTCTTTCCTTTTCTTTGCCTCTCTCCTACTTTCTTCTATTTCATTCAAAAATGGTGCACATTTTTTTATTGTGTTTTTGCAAGAAGACATATTAGGAAACAATTCTGTAACACCCAGATAGATTTCATCTCACTTGCATTCTCATTATCTCCAAATTTTGCAATCTGTGTTTGTTAAAAGAAAATAGAAAAAATCCCCAAGGGAAAAAACCCCAAATCTATGATGTTTGTCTGAGGAGGTGTATCCAGGCAGTATAGCTGATGGCTTCACTTAGTTCCATGTAGTCAGTGGTATAGTTTATATTCCATAGTAGTACTTTATAATTTTAAAAAAATAGCATCCATGCTGTTCCTGGGATCCTCCTTTTTTCCTTGTGGGCTGAAGTGCTATTTGCTTTCTTCCAGTCTTGAAGTAAGTCCATATGCTCTTCAAAAATACATACCGGTATACATTGATTCATTATCTCACAGATTTCCATGTATCAAATAGTTGTCATAAAAGTTAGGAATTTAGAATTTTTTCTTTTCCCATCTCCATTCCCCTTTCTTTTTCCCATCTCCACCCCAAAAGTGCAAATGCACAAATCAAGTATTCATACAGTAGCTGCTAGTCAAGAGTTGTAAATGGAACTACATATTCTAGAGAACATACTCCATATAAATACTCTCCTAGCATCTTTTAATGAGCTTACTATAAAAGATCAAAACATACATTGTGACACAACGAGAGAGCAGAAGAGATCAACAATATCATTGAAGTCTTAACTCTGTGGCAACAGGAAGTTGTTAACATCAGCTAAGCACCTTTGCCCAAGAAGTGGACAAAGCAAGCAGCTTTTTTTTCCCTTTTTGTTAGTTTTTTAGGGGGTTTTGTCTTAAGTCACTCACCTCTTTCAGTAGAATATCAGTTGCTGTTTCTGTGATCTCCTTAGCACTGTTGTTAGCTTCTTGCTCTTTGCTCTTCAATCTGCTTACTCAATCATCTTTTATACTGTGACAGCTACACCCTCACGCAATAATCACTTGTTTTTATACAGTGCATTCACCTCAGTGATTTACCCAGCCTACTCACAACCTTACAAACCTGAGAATACTGTTTTAATGGATGCTGTCTACCCTCTAGTTTCCTAATCTGTTAGTGGTATGTTTTATGTGATTACAAGATCACCTCAAGTATGGCAAATGGCATAGATTACCATACATCAATATGGTGAAGAATTTAAATCTGAAGTGGATTTTCCCCATTCAATGGAAACAACTTGCAAAAGGGTTTTCTCAGTGAATCCACTTTTACAGTAGAGAGTTTCCATATGTTTGTCAGACATCGAAACTTTTCTAATGGAGTCAGTGTCCAGATTTAAAATTGGGTTTAAAATTAGAGAAGTGAATTACCGTTTCATCCAGAGAGCCCTTGTGATTGTTGATTCCAGTCATCTTAAGATAATCCATCTAAGTGACTGCTGTTTAAATGGACAAAAGTTTGGGGGCTGGGGGAAGTCCCTCTCAATTCTTCCCCAGTTTGCATGGCCAAAAGCTTGAGTAGTTGCCTATAACAAGCTGCAGGTTGTTATTCTTTAAAGAGTGTGGGCTGTGGCTCTATGATCAGAGAGACCTTGCTGCTCTGTTTTAATAGCCCTTTTACCAAGTCCAGACAGAGATTGTTCAAGAGCAGCTGATGCAGCTGTTCCTGCTCATGTCTGCCTTGTTGGGCTTCTGTTCAGGTTGCAGGGAGTAACAAGCAGTTCTGTGCTGTCACAGGGTTGGCGCAAACAGCATGAAGAGCTTCTGTGGAAGAGTGGTTAGCTTTCATCTTGCAACATTTTTGTTTGCTCAATTACTTTTTTCATTTCGTACTGAACTTTTCCCAAACCAAATGACTTTTTTTTCTTTTTAACTCAGGGACTACTTAAGGGCAAAACTTGTTCATCTCCTGGATATAAATCTTGATACAGAGATATATTATAGGGAAAAAATGATCTATTGCTGATTGCATAAGAGTTGCTTAGGTAACACATGATCCTATATAGTTAACTCTGTCCTCTAATTTTGATCACTGTCATCTATTGCATCCTTTAACTCTCCTGCAGGGTCTTCAGTTTCAATACAATCCCTTCCAGTGTGAATGTCAGGCCAAAAACAATGAAATTTTTTGTGTGATCTAGGTATTCCAATAATATAGACAACAGCAATGCTTTGATAGACAAAGTCAGACAAGTATACATGAGTTAAAGATCTGGGAAAAAACCTCAAACATTACTATAGCTTTTTCTAAAGCTTAACAGGTTCTGTGTGAACATCCTCCAAAACTTTCCTGGTTAGGAAAACATCTATTTTTTATTTCAAAATCGAAAAGTAATTGCATTTCCTAATATCTAAAGGGTAGGAAAAAATGCGAAGGCATTTATACTATTAAAAAGACGGGATGTTTCATAGGACATAACACTGCTTAATAGGTGAAAGTGTAAAGTGCCTAAACTACTGAATAAAATTGCAGGACATTAGACTTTGCCTGTGTGAACCAGGAAAGTGTCTTTAGCTCTGAGAAGCCTCCAAGCACTCCTTATTTTCTGCTCTGGAGTGAATTTCCTTGGCTGTATCCCGCCCAAGGATAACAGCAGTAAACCTTAGCCCTGCCAGAGGGAATAAGGTGGTGTGAGCAGTTTCACTTTCCTAATGGCTGAAGATATTGGCTCCTGTTTGTTGCTGAAGGTAAAAGAATGGTGCCAGATAATTGAGTCACAAGGTTTAAAAGCAAGATTTATTGGTTGGTCTCTATATATGGGTGACTGGCAGACTTTTAGTGGAAAGTCTATGGAATAGCTCTTTATGACAAAATTGCTCTCTGGACAAGGGTGTATTGCAGGTGGAGTTGTGGAAAGTAAGGATTCTCTTCCTAACATAAAGGTTATTGGATCTATGGGTTTTGTTATTAAAGGCTCAGACTGATAGTAATGAATGCTTTCTTCTTGTGGTCTTCTCTGAGATTATTGCCACCGTATGAACAAGTTACATGAGTGCTCAACTATACTGTGAAGCTAGCAGTGATTTTGCAACTCTATTTGTGAATATAATAGCAGCTCTGACGGAAAAGCCATTTCAACAGGCCAACAGTAATCTGCAAATTGCTTTTACTTTTTGGAGCTGATATGTCAGAGCTTTACATTGAAATCTGAAGGCAGCTTTGGAGGTGGGGAGTAGAAAGGAAAGGTATCTGGCCCATACATGTCTGTAGTTGGAGAAGTGATCAGCACCGGTATCACACATTTCTGAGAAAAGTGGGCCTTGATCCATGTAGTTGTAAATAAAAATGGAGATAAATCAGGAAATATTTCTTTATAATTTTGCTCTTTTATGCTGTAACTGTAAACTTTAAAATTTGCATGCTTCTAAACAGCTTTCATTGGCTGGGTATTTCCCAGTGTACTCAATAGACATCACTCAGATGTTTAACTTCAGTTATGATATCATCACTGACATAAAGCTGTTAAAAATCACCCTTACAAGCTTTTCTCAAGGAAAAAGTATCTGGAACTGAGGTTTGGAAGACTATTCTAAACTTACCAAAACACATATGGGAGTGATCCAAATTTGGGCTCTAATATTTACATTTTTGTTTGCTCTTGACATTCTTCTTTGCTCTTAAAGAACTTAACAAAAAAGCTGGGGAAATACTTATATCAATTAATTTACTCCGTGAATGAATTTGTCCTGTAAAACATAAAACCACAGCTTTTGTGATTTATGCAAGGTTCAGTGATTTTTCGGCTATATGGCAACTGTATCAGATAATAGCCTAAGATTTCTCTTTGACCTGGATAATGGCACTATAAAGTATGAAAACAATTGAAATCCTTGGGAGATCAATAAATCCAAACTGACCTATGAGACAAAGGCAGAAGCCAGTGGTGATTGTGATTACTGAAGACTATAACAGGGCAGAGTTGCACTACAGAATAACTTTTGTTTTCTATTTTCTGACACAAAATAAAAGGCCATCTTCTTGTGACCATGTCTAGAGTACTTTTCTTTCATCTTCTGATTGAAATATCCCTGTGTTTCTGTATGGACAAACAGCAAAGCTGGAAGCTGTCTTTCTCTGACACTTCTCTCAAAATTGTGTCCTCTCTATGGAAATTAGAAGTACTTTATGAACATCCTCTGACAGGACTTCTGCTGTGTTACCTGGAAGCTCACCTGAAGCTGCTGTGTAGGATTAAAGAAATGAATTGTGGACCTCTGTAGAAAAGCAGATCAGTTAATATCATCATTGCTGCTAAGCTCAAATACAACACAAACATGCAACCCTTCACCAGGAAAATCTCAATTACATATCATCTGTTCTGGGAAGTAATTTCAGTTTAAATACAATTTTCCTTTGGTGGTCAAATCTATTTTTCTTGCAAAGTGTCAGCAGGAATTCATTAAGGGAGCAAAAATAAGTACAAATCAGCTTGACTCTATCAGAACTTTACTCAGTCTTTCTTCACTAGGGAGGTAAGAAAGTGCTGTGCTGAGGTAAGAAAGGAGTGTAATGGACAGCACTTGTTTCTTATGGGATGAAGAAATTGGATACTGTTGCAAGTGGTGATTATTTTATAGTGCATATTTGTAAATAAATGTTTCCCAGTTAGTTATGGTTAATATACAAGTGTGTAATAAACATTTTGTGATAGGTAGTCAGTTTTTCAGGTTATATGGTGATTCCCAAAGACTGTAGTGTTTCTAAATCTGTGTGGACTCCACCCTCACTGTTAGCTGTTCAAAGGATGATTTCTGTTTCTTACTAGCTCTTGTAGAAAGTGTGTGAAGCTTTAAAAACAGGAAATGTTCCTCTCCGTGCTAGAATGCAGCTATTAGTGAACATTGAAAACTGCTATTGTGACTAATACTGCAACCATCTTATTTGCATTTTATTTTATGGACTTCATTATGTTACTCACTTCAGTAGCATAGCACAAGTCAGAACACTCAGCAAGGATTACTGTGTGCCTAACACTGTGGTACAGAGACAAGTTGCATCTGCATCTAGAGTAGCCAGTATCTTAAAAACACAATTCATCCACATAGAGCAAAACTCTGCATCTAAATGGACATCGGATCCACTTGGAATACCTCTAATTAGGATGCCTGTACTCAGGACCATTTCATAGCAGTCTGCATCTGAGCTCTTTAGGAATCTGCTGTGTGCATCTTGCACAAGCACAATTTTTGGAAGCTGCTTCTTCAGTAGTTTCTAAACTCATTTTTTTGTGATTTTAAAATTGCATGTATGTTATCTTCTGTCATGTTACCTTACAAAGATATATAAATTTATATTGCAGCAATAGACAGCCCAAGCACAGGCCATTGAGTCTAGCTAGGTAAATGACACACAAATAAATGATCTTTTGACAGGCTTCTTGCTGGCATTGTACTTAGCCCCAGCACCATGCTGATAGCATGTGCTGCTTTCCTGTTTACTTGGTGCATCCTAACTGTGCAGGAGGAGGACTTTGCTCTACACACTATAGATTCAGCATTTTGCTCTTGCCTGGGGGAGGGGACAAGAAAAATGTTCACATATGAAGCTATGAATATAACAAACTCTGCCCTAAGTCGCTTCCATGTATAACATTATGATCTTTATGGGTCCCATCCAACTTGAGATATTCCATAGTTCCATGTGACTGCACATTTCAGTACTTCAACAGGACAGTGCAAATGCGAACAGCGACGTTCTGCCCTTCCTGAACTGCAGAAAAAGTGACACAAGACACAAAATACATGTAAAAGCAAAAGATCAGAAAGAAGGTAGAAAATTGTATCCTCCACCTGTTTAGAGCCAGGTCATAGTGAATCAATGGAATATGAGAAGGCAGAAACTTAATTTTATTAATTGCCACAGTGGTGGGGGCTTGTAGTTAGAAAGGTGGTTGATGCCCAGGTTGGGCCTGTGAAGAGGGTGAGGTGAGGTGTGCCTACATGCCAGGCTGCTGATTTTCAGAGTGGAGCAGGAATGGAGACTCCCCTGGTCCTCCTGAGCTTTTCTGGGATATACTGTTCTGCTGCCAAACATGACTCACCTGTTTGTGAAGAGCTCAAACCATCCCTGCTCATCAGCCTTACTTAATGCCCCCTGTAATGAGGTGGTGTCCCCACCTGCCCCCATTCTCTGGACACTGAAGTAACAGAAATAAAGCCTGTACCTATGCCTTTTCCTTGGGAAAACTGTGGAGGCAGAGCTGTGAGGTGCTGGACTTTTATATATACTGTCATTAATTCTGGGCATGAAAACAAAGGTGAAGAGGGGGAAGAAAGAACTTTGTTATTAATACTGTTGCTTTTTGCCATTGGAAAATGCTGCCAAATCACAAGATATTGATGGACTTTGGAATTTTAGCACAACATTGCCAGGAAAAAAAATAAAGTGTTTTAGTAAATATTCTATAGCTTTTTAGTAAAATATTTATTGTGGAAAATGAGTTTTCCTCCACAAAAAGAGAGGAAAAATAAGATGAGAGGATGAATGAAGCTGTTTCTGCTTGTCTTTAGTTGTCACTGATATCTTGTTTGCAGCTGTTTCTGTGCTGGTTTAGGCTGCTGTCCGTCATCACTTAACAAAATGCTTTTCATGGAGATTTTTTTATCACTTGATAATTTTGGTTTGATATTCTGGAAGAAATTATTTTTCTGTGCAGCAAAGAGAAGCCTGTGGCTGACAGTCCTCCTGCATAAAAGAGCAAGTCTTTCTTGTATTACCTCCAGGCAGTTTACCTGCAGGGTAAAATATTGGTGGCAGTTTCCAGCTGCCACAAAGCACTTAATTTCCATCACCACAAGATATTTAGCTGATCATCAGACAAATATTCAGCAAGCAACACATGTTTATTTACTAAATTGCAGCCCACTGGGCTTTCCAGAGACATGTCTGTGGTTAAATACCATACAGAAGTGTTCGCTATGTGGTAAATAATTTATGTAATTTTAGTACTGATCAGTACCTCTGTTTGTTCTGTGACAAGTTGTAAAGGAAGTGGCTGTATGAGCCTCTTCACTGCCCCCTCAGCCTTACAGTCATTCAGGTGTCAGTCAATTATGGTAGAAGTTAAGCAGATTTACTAAATGGGAAACTTGTCTTTGTTGTCTAACAGTTTAAGTTTGGCAGCAATGCAATTAGTCTAATTTAACTTTTTTATTATGTACCTGTTGGTCAATAGGACAAAATCAACAAATAAACTAATGCACTGAAGCTCTTACAATCCAGCAGTGAGCTAACCTTAATTTCTAGCCTTTTCCAAGGAATTCATTGGATTAAATATTGAAGTTACTAATTGGATGCCAGAGAAGGGGCATTGTTTCTGGACATCTTCCTGGAAGATGCACTAAGAAACAGCAGTGTTCTCCTAGTGTACCAGCATGGGTTCCTAGTAACCCTCAACTCTCCTGGGTAATATACTAAGTATTTAAATTTTTTGGAAGAGGGCAAGGAAAGACATGAAGGGACAGCCCTTTTATAGCTCCTTTTCTTCAGAGAAAGAAGTTTGATGCTTCTTCCTTTTCCCAATTTATGATTTCCCCAGATTTGTATACTTAAATAAGTTTGTCTCCAATCAAATTTCAGCGGAGGCACCTGTGAGTGATTTTCAGTTCCCCAGGGACTAAGGAATCCCAAAGTCCAGGTAAGAGTGATGTTCCTAGGTGTGTTTTTGTTCCTTCCTACTTGAAGAATAATATTGGCTAATTCTAGATAGTGCTTGTTAATTAATTATTGTGAACTGGAATCACAGCTGCATTTGAGACAAAGTTGGAATGTATTTATTGGAAATGAAATTTATTGGAAATGGAAATTTTAGCTGAAATTATCTGGCATGTAACAAAGCCAGGAAGTATCTTGAGACTGCTGCATTTTTGTTGCACTTTGGTTTAGGTTTGTTGGTTAAGGTCTGTTCTTTATTTGGCCTCCTGCATGATGCAGTCCTGCTGTATGTCAAAGGAAATGTTAAACCAC